>NC_137149.1:40622638-40987638 GCF_951394435.1 Stenella coeruleoalba | reverse complement strand
ATCTAAGAAAAAACCTAAAGATCGTGAGTGAACGAGTGAGCAAATATCACATGGCAATCAGGGATGGGGGAAGGAGCATTCCAGAAAAAGTAACAGCAAGTACAAAGGTGTTATTCCATTTAATCCTCGTAATGACATTATGGAGTAGGAATTAATAATATTATCGAGAACTGTAAAGAGTCTGAGTTTTTCCCTGCTTGCCAGCTAACAAGGCAACCTGTCACATGTAGATGCTGTCAGAAGATATGAGACTCCTGGCTCAGCACCTAAGGATGTTATTACTCACAGCACTTCAGGTGGCATGAGCTTCATGTGTGTGTCAGTTACCCTTGTTCCCCCAAGTCCCACAGGGGTGAGGCGGGTGGATCCATGTGGCTGCTGTGTACACTGGGGCCCTGTATGACATTTATAGAACCAGAGCTTAGGAAACCCTCAATCTTATAATGAGGGCACTGTCAAACCTGCCTAAATTTTGCCTCAGAGGGAGACATTATTTTTCTTATAGTCGTCAGGAAAGAACTCTGTCCTCTCCACAAAGGAAGATGCTATTCCTTCCAAGACTGTCTGCTACACAGGTATACTTGAAAACTTGGTCAAAAACAAAGGCTGTTAGCAAAAGGTACAAAAACATGAGAGATGCATGGAGAATTCTCTCTCATCTTGCATATCAGGAAGTTGAGGCACAGACAGGTTAAATAATTTGCCCAAAATCACACAGCTAGTAAATGGAAGAACAGAGATGTGTGATCATCTGTCTTTCCCCACTGGAATGAAGCACCACAAACCAGAGACTTTATTAAATGACCAGATACTCAGAGCTTAGAAAAGTGTTTGGCACTTAAATGAACACCCCAAAAATAAATATAGCATGAATAGACACATATTTGTAGGTGCTCACATACAACAGAGAACAGAGCAAGAATGGTTCTTGCTTACATAAAGCTTAGAGTTCAGATAGAAAGTCAGGCATTAGTCGTCTATTTAAATAAATTACTATATAATTACAATTATGATAAGTGCTCCAGTGGAACGTGTATGCTATAGACTGAATATTTGCTTTCCCTCTAAAATTCATATGTTAAAACTTAACCCCCAAGGTGATGGTATTAGGAGGTGGGGCCTTTGGGAGGTGATCAAGACAAGAAGGTGGAGCCCTCATGAATACAATTAATGCCCTTATAAAAGAGACTTCAGAGAACTCCCTACTCTTTCTGCCATAGGAGGCTACTGTGAGAAGATGCCCATCTATGAGATAGTGGGTCCTCACCAGACACTGAATCTGATGGTGTGTTGATCTTGGATTTCCTGGCCTCAGAACTGTGAGCAGTAAATTTGTATTGTTTATAAGCCACTCAGCCTCTAGTACTTGGTTATAGCAGCCCAAACAGACTAAGATCACACATGTGTTTACATGTTTGTGTGTGTGTACGTGCAGGTGTGTGTCTATACATGCATATTCCTCAGGGCCCTCACTTACAGGGAAGAGATATAATTAGCTATATAATTTGACCAAGGAAGCAAGATAGCAAAACGGGCAAAATAAAAGATTTTTGGTGCCATCAATTATATTTCTTACTTATTTTTCACCATATTTTGTAGCATAGACACACTTATAAGATGAACATAATCTTTGTTCCACATATGGGGAAACTGAGGCTTAGGGAAAAAACATCCTGATTCTTTTCATTCACCACCAGCTTGATACTTGGATATCCTGTGAATGATAGGATTTTAGGTACAAGAGGAAAAGGCTTCTGGATTCCTCTAACTGGAAAGTGTATTCCTTCACTATGCCTAAAGTTTCTTAAAGAAAGAAAGCTTCTTTTATTTTCACTGAAGAATGAGATTTAAACTATAAGTGGTGTTTTTACAATACCCTTCCTTATACTTATTCAGAGGAGCACACAAGTGACAGTTTTTTCCATGATAAGAGCAGTGAAGCATTTGAAGACCAAAAGATAACTTTAGCATAAGAAAGGTAAATTTGGTCCACTCAAAGTTATACCTAATACAAAAGTTATTTACATTATATGAAACTTAACAAGCTCTGTGATCTCATGAAGTCATTTCACTTCTCTGAACCTCTGTCTCTTCATCTTCCAAAGCAAGATGTTGAATTAGATGATCTCTAGGCTCCCTCCCAGCTCTATTTTATCACAAATGAAAAGAAGCCCTTGAAAATCTCATTTGTCAATGTTTGTTAAATGTTCTCCTTTCTCCCCAAATCTTCTTGCGATCCACATATAAAAATACTTTCTACAAAAGTTAAAAGAAAAGACACTTCTTACTTTCTGGCATCACAACTCTGAATCCTTTATACTGCTTTGGCCTTGGCCACACAGGAAAATTTTACGCTCTAGACTTCCAAGGCAAAAATGATTGGCAGTGAATAAGACAATCAGTGATGAGTGAGCTGAGGTTAGAGGGAGACAGGCAAAGGTCAGATCATGTAGAACCTTGCAGATTGTCATAAAAATGTTGGATATCCTAGTAAGCACCATTGGAAACCCCATTAAAGGATTTTAATTGGAGAATGGCAAAAAACTGCTTTTTTGGAATATAATTTTTTTTAATATCTCCACTCATTGCCGTGTGAAGAATAGAATCAAGGACAACAGAAAGAGTGGGGAAAACTGTGTGGAAATCAGCACCCTAGTGCAGGTGAGAAATGATGGTGACTTTAACTAGACTGACATCAGTAGGCCAACTCAAAAGTGTTTTAAAGATGAATTAACAGAACTAGGTATTGAATTTAATGTGAGCAGTGAAGGAGAGGAGGTATCAAGAATAACTCCCAGGTTTCAGAAATGAGCAACTGGTCATTTATGGAGCTGGAGAAGCTTGAGAGAAAAGTATATCTGGAAGAAAACCACAGGTTCCATTTTGAACATATTCATTTTAAGATGTCTGGGTGATATTCAAGTAGAATTGCTGAGATGGCATGGAAATGTGAGCCTGGATGAGAGAGAGGCTGGAAGAGGGATGAACTGGAAAGCGTTTGGTACATAGAAGGTTTCTGATGCCTGGAGGGGAGTATGGACAGAGAAGAGAAGAGTCCCAGCACTGTTACCAAAGATATTCCAACATACAGAGTTCGGTAGGAAGAGAATAAGCCATCCAAAAAGGAGCTTCTAGAGAGCTAGCAAAAACACCTGGAGAGTTTGAAATCACAGAAACCCCAACAAAAGGGTATTTCAAGAAGGAAGGGATGACCGATAGTGTGGATTGCAAAAAAGTCACATTAGATGAGACCAAAAACTGTCCATTGGACTCTGACCTATGGAGACCATTTGGCGAACTTGGGAAAGACAATTTTTAGGGGGGTGGTAGAAGAGTGGGAAGTGGTAGTAGCCATGTTAGAATGGGTTGAGAAGAGTTTTAGAGGTGAATACATGAAGGCAGTTTGTGTATATGTATTTTTCAAGCATCCTAAATATGGAATGGTGCCCAGAGACAACTAGAAGGTCAAAGGATATTTAAAGTCTCCTAAAAAGGATCTAAAAATGAACAACCAATTGAAAGCATAGAGAAGAGCAGAAATAAACAATAGAGTGAAAACCAACAGAAGGAGATGGAATCTAGGCATGAGATCTAGAGCAATGTGGAAAGATTTACCTGTGGTCAAAGGAGCAACACAGGCCAATTAAGGGAGAGGATGAGCAACAAGGAGTTAAGGATTGTGTATCACCATTAGGGAAGTAGGGGTTAACAATCTTCACATTTGCATCACCCTTTACAGCTTCAGAATTGTTCACATTCACCACCTTAATTAATCCTACACTGTGAGGCCTGGAATCCTTATTCCTGTTATACATATGAGGAAACTGAGGTTCAGACTCATCCAAGTGATTTGCTAGACATTTTATAAGATGTTAATAGCAGAACCAGAATTCAAACCCAAGTCTTTAATCTTTAAATACAGCTCCCACTCCCCTCTACCCCTCTCCTCTCCTCTTTTCCCTCCCTCTCTCTCCCTCCTTCTCTCTCTCCTTCCCTTCCTCATCTCTGTAACTCTCTCAATCTCTATCCTTCTGACTCTCTCTCTCTCTCTCTCTCTCTCTCTCTCTCTCGCTCGCTCGCTCTCGCTCTCGCTCTCGCTCTCTCGCTCGCTCGCTCATTCTCCCTCCTGCCTTACTTTTCTTCTTTGAATGCCAGTCAGCTCCTTTAGCAAAATCATTCTTGGAATTACTGCCCTGAAACCCTTAGGCACAGTCTTCTCAGCCTGGGTTTTACATGCTATCAGAAGATAGATTGGTCAGCAGAGTAAAGCTGTTTGAAGTCTTCTTGAGTTTTATGCCTCAGTTGTTTAGAGCTATGGATCTCTCAAGTTCTGGATTTTAAATTACACTTTCTTTTTTTTCTTTTCAATTTTGTTGACAATTTCCATTAGAGCCGTGTTATCCCTCTGGATTTCTCCGATATAACTGCTTTAGAGGTTAAAGAATGCATTTGCCAAGGTTGGAAGCCGACTAGAGCCTCCCGAGTTCAATGCTTCACCCTAAATTCCAAACTTCTTTATACTTCAAATTCATTTACACTTGGCATCAAAATCAACACATTCTGTTTTAAAAAGATAATTCAAATGGCCTTTAAAGAAGAACATAAGCAGTGGACATTAAATAATTCAATCAGACAGCTTTTATGAGAGCAAATGTGTAAATGAATAAGAATCATATAGGTTATATTTTATTTGAAACCCACTAGAAAATAAATAAAATGTTTGGAAGCTCATCTGAAAGTTCATAAACCTTAAATACATTGAGTTCCAACCACCTCATTAATATAAAATAATACATTAGCCCAAGTCACTTCATGTGCTCAAGTGGAAAACTTTGGTACAAATAAATTATTTGTATGAAAAGATATCTGCTTCATTGCGCTAAATGGTACCCTTGTGGCCCAAAGTGTTAATGATGCTCCCAGTTGCCTCTAATGACATGCACTAAAATCACACTGTTGTTTAAATAAAGATAGAGGGCTATTACCAGTGCTGGGAATCACACAGCAGAAGGGAAAGAGAGTGGATAAATTTAGAGTTAGATGTGGGTTCCAATCCTGGATCTGCCATATTTTAGCTGTGTGTTTTGTGCACATTGTTTGACCTCAATGAATCCCTGTTTCCTTGTTTTATAAATAAGGATGGCAAAAATAATTTAAAACCTTCTCTTAGGCTTGTTGTAAGCATTACTTATGTGAAAGTGGCCAGCATGGTGATTGGCATCTGGTAAGCACTAGATGCTATTTTCTGGAACCCTTGGCTTCTCAGCACCCCTATGTCGCTGCTCAATCAACATTGGACTCCTGACTGGTTTGCAGAGTGAAGCAGCTGGCTCAGCAAGGCAGCTATTCCATTGTCAACCCTTTGCCGGTTCCCCACTTCCTTCTCCAAGTACCTACATCCTACATCTGAAGTAAGGGTCTTATACTGCATGGAGAGAAATCAGAGATCATACTGTCTTCCCTCTTTTCTTTACAGATGAGCAAACTTGTTTCCAAATAAAGGAAGTAACTAGCGCCATGTCCCATAGCTAATTAACATAATTTCTTAACACTATATTTCCCTGACCAAATATGAGGTGAAGGGGACATGTGAAATGCATAGCACGCCCTCTCCAATTTAGACAAGTTCTCAGGGACAGACCAGGGAATGGTTAGAGAGCTCATTTTGTGGAAGTCAACCAATATCTGATCATCATTCAATGCGTATTAAATTTCCCTCCAGCACAAACCGCTGCTGGAGTTGCTGAACAGAGGGGCTTAAAATAAACACAGGCATATAGTCTGGGAGATCTGACAAATATCTAATTACTAAAATGCCAACGATGATATATGACACAGCAAAGTCAACATGACCTACCTGAAGAACAAAATTAGAATGTTACTATAAATTGCATGTACTTATTTTCTCCTAAAAAGGGAGGTCATTTTAATAATCAACAAAACAAGTATTTATGTATACCTAATTCTATATGGGGTATTTAGGAAAATAAAAAGAAAAATATAGTTATAGTAACACTACAGGTGACTTCAAGGACTTTATGACTAACTGAAAAGATAAAACACAGCCTTGAAATCTAGTTAACAATACGAAGCAGAAAACTGAAGTGAACTGAAGGGGATGCTGCATGGGTTACTCCATCAACAAAAAATATATTTTTTAGCAGCTATAGTATGCAAGTAACTGTATTAAGCCCTGGAAAAATAAAGAATTGAAAAGCATTACCTTTGTCTTTAAGATGACCATACTTTGTTTGGGAGATGACAAATAAATGGATAATTGTAATAGAACACAGGGCTACAAATAGGACTGTTGGCAAGGCATTGTGAGAGTACAGAGAAGAGAGATAAGCAAAGGTTTCATGGTAGAGGTAACATACTAAATGCTGAGCATTAATATTTTGAGAGATGTCAGCCAGGAGCAAAAGCCCTCTATATTTCATGAGCCTCATGGGGAGGGGACAGAGTTGAAAACACAGAGTCAAATTCTTAGATTTGAAAAGTCACCCTTCCAGGGAGAAAACTTTGAGGATTTGGTTGGCTGATTGTGTTCAAGGGAATTTCAAAAACTTGCCTGTTCATTTCTAGAGAATAACTGAATGATGCAAAGTAGACGTTATACCATAATCCAGAGAGTAGGAAAGAACGAATAATGACAGAACAGCTTTTCACCCCAAAGAAGATAAAAGTCCAACCAGCTGGGGAGAGGAGAAAGGTGTGTCATGCGTAGACCCTGGAATCAAGAGCAGGATCACAGACAGCAACAGATGCAGCCTCAAAAGAAGGAAGCAGCCACCAAAAAGAAATGAGGCACAGGGTCCAGCAAATGGCTTCCTATGATGCCGAGGAGGTACATCATCCCCATCATCCCATCACCCCCTCCAATCACCCTGGAGGACAGGATAGGAAGAAGAGTCTTAAATTAACCACATTGGCATTCTGAGTTAACCATGTTTAAGTCCAGAAATGACTGAGTTGCTATAAAGTGGCAGGAAAATTTTTTCCACCATGAGCAGAAATGGGAATTTCTGAGTAAACTAGAAATAAGGAACCGGGGTTCATAAAGAACATCGAAAAAGGAGGAGAGTTGCATCCTTGCACATCTGAGTGGTGCAAGTTGAAATCACACTCCAGTCAGAGTTATCCAGGTGATTAAGAACCCAGGGCATGGGTACGGTGTGTGCCAAAAGCACTTTGGTGTTACTAGGACAGCAGGTCTTAGTTGAGGAGAATCAAGGAGGGCAGTCAGAGCTTGCAAGCTTTACTCTGTTTGGTGAGAAGCTCAGATTTTATCTTACAGATAATGGGAAGCTGCTGGAGAGTGCCAATCAGGGAAAGGCATGTCAAATTTGCTTTTGGAACACCTCTTAGCTTGCTGTGTATGGTGGGTAGAGTTCAAGGGGATTAAAACCAGGCAGAGAGGTCCTTTGGGGAGGAAGTGAAACGTGCAAGGGGTATGAGAAATGAGCATAGGCATTGATGAAGGTGACTGGGAGAATGCAAGTAAAGGCACAGAGTGGGACTTCACACACAATGTCCCAGAGGGAAGGCAGACAGAAGATGACCACAGTTATGAACTCAAAGAAGGAAGTAAAGGACTCAGGGACACAGTGTTTGCCACAAGTTTCCCTTTCCCCAGAACCCTGAATGCCAGAAAATTCAAATACCATATCTTCAGAGGCTTGCTTTGTTAAGATTCAGAACTGGAAAACTTCTGTTTCTGTAAATGAAGTTTTGTTAACAGAGCCACATTCAATCCATTTCTGTGTCATCTGTGGCTGACCTCTCTACAGGGGCAGAGTTGAGCAGCTACAACAGAGACTCAATGGCCTGCAAAGCTGAAAATACTTACAATCCATCCCTTTGTAGAAAAAGTTGGAAAACTCCTGCTTTAGATCTGCAATTTTGATTATCACATATCAACTTTGTTACCAGATCATCAGGTCATTTAAAGCATGTGGTATCTTTCAACCATGAAATGGAAACCCAGCATTGGGAGACTAGAATCCTGGGAACCTATGCATACAGGTGAGCAGATTTGGGCTAGAGTTCCACATCACTTATTAGCTGTGTGATATTGGGCACCTCTCTGAACCTCAGTCTTCTCATCTGTACAATGGGTAGAATAATAGTATTTACCGTATAGGCTGTTGTGAGGAGGAAATGAGGTAACATATGAGGTTACATAACCTCTTTAGTGAAGTGTGTGACACATGGTGATTGTTCTTCTTCTTTCTCTCTGTCTCTATCTGGACATGATCATGGAAGAATGTAATGACCTTAAAGGGAGCCAGCTATGAAAAAAACAAAAAAGAAATAAATGAAAAACACCATCACACACAAGGAGGGAAAAACTAAGAGAATCACAGAGAAGAGACAGATGCCTCACATTCCATGCCCAAGACCCACCCTAACCCTGACCTTCCTGTCTAAATGATATAATCTTTTGTTGTTTAAGCCATGTTGAGTTGGAGTTTCTGTAATTAGAGCCATGAGCACTCAACTTGGCACACAGATTTCCAATAAACCTCTGTCATGTAAACAAATGTCATTAGACGTTGCTAAAATCTGTCCTCAGACAGAGATCTTCTGAGGATCCCCTGGGACAGAGATTCCTATGGAATGTGCTTTCATCATAACCAATACCTCATTCCTGTCCAGAGCTCATTTTCTGAAGTTCTAAGAGGAGCTATGTTGGTAGATTAAGTGCATACTTGGTATGAGCCAAAAGGAGCCAAAATCATCTTTTCTCCCAACTGAAAATACCTCCTTTGTTGACCTGGAAATTCCCACATGACACATTTCAATCAAACTAAAGAATGTTTCTGTGAAAAGAGCAATGCAAACACTCACCAGTCACGAAGAGGCACAATGACCTGGGGCATTTCCAGCCCCCTCACAGAGGGTTGGGCTGACCTGTTACTGTTCCCCACCTCACTCCACACTAGTTCCAAGATGAAGTGAGAGCCAGGATGCCAGGAGATGGGGTGGGGCTTGATAGAGGAAAGGGGCAAGAATCCAGACTACTTCCATTTGAAAGATAATCCATGTTTCAGGGTCAGAGTGGCAGTGTGGCAAAATCTGTGCTCACACAACCAGCAGACCTTTTTGTCCTGAGCCTCAGCTGGGGGCTTTGCCTTGGCTGGATCTCTGCTGAGGGAGGAAGAGGAGGAGAAAAGCAAGTCTAGAGGAGCGACCATGATAAGGAGCCTTTGGAAGTCTTGGGAATGGAGTCCCCCAAATCAGGGGCAAAGACCCAGGGAAGGAGAGAATTACCATAAAGGGCAGCCCTGTTGTAGGGGAAAGAGAGCTGTCCTTAGGTTCAGAACATTTAACTCTAAATTCTGGACCTGCCGTTTAGTAGCCTTGCGATCTTGGACAAGTGTACTTAACCATTTCTCTAAGTCTCAGTTTCCTAATCTGTAAACACCATAGGGTTATTCTTGGGATTTAATGATGCATGTGATTTTTCTTAGTGATTTAAGGCATGCTATGTAAATATTACAGATTCAATGCAAAACCAGCCATTTGCCCAATCTTTCCTGGGCCTGAGGGCAGCCAGGTAAGATGTGACACCCGGGATCTTTATTTTTTTCAAGTTTTAAAGGCCCTTCTCCAGCTTTCAGAACAGATCTCAAGCTAGGAAACACTGCTTTCCAAGAAGCACTGCACCTATCCCAGCAGGCCTTGAGCCCCATGAATTGTCTGAACCAATAAATACAGCAGGTGTCCTCTCTAGTGTGTAGGTCAGGTAGTAAATTCACTTCCCTGTACTAGAGACACTTGGCTGCATGGTAAAATAATGCAATGCTGTGATTCCCACACCTGCACATGAGGTTGGTCCAATAACTTCTGCTCAATTCCAGGTGGCTTGTGCTCAGTGGGAGTGCTGTCTGTTCAGGCTCCCCAGCTGACTGCTTGGATGGCTGGAGCCACCTAGACCTGGACGGAAGGAGGTATAATGGTGAGGGGCGTGGACTCTGGAGCCAAATTCTGCGCTGATCTAGGTGAGTCTAGGCAAAGCATTTTAAGTTCTCTATGCTTCTGCCCCTGTATTAGTTTCCTACAACTCCCATAAACTGGGTGACTTAAAACAAAAATAATAATTTTCTCACAGTTCTAGAAGCTAGAGGTCTGAAATCAAGGTGTCAGAGAGCTGCCTTCCCTCCCAAGACTGGTAATGAATCCTTACTTTCCCCTTCCAGCTTCCAGTAGCTCCTGGTGTTCCTTGGCTGCATAGCTATAATCTTTGCTTCCATATTTTCTCACAGCCTTTTTCCTGTGTGTGTCTCTGTGTCTTCTCTTCTTTTCATAAGGATACCAGTCATTGGATTTAGGGTCTACCCAAAATCAAGTATGATTTCATCTCCAGGTCCTTAACTAAATACATCTACAAAAACCCTTATTTTCAAGTAAAGTCACATTCTGAAGTTCTGGATGGACCTGAATTTAGAGAGCCCACTATGGTCCCCTCATTTGTAAAATGGAAAAAAAAAAAAAAACTCTAGGCACCTACCTTACCAGATGTTGTAATAAATGAGACAATACACATAAGAGAGTGTTTACTGTAGTGCCCAGCATACAGAAAGCACTCAATCAACATGACCTATTGACAGTATTAGGGCTAGATCTACCAATAACTCACTTTCTTACTTTGGTTAAGTCATGTCACCTCTCATTTTTCCATTTCCTCATTAGTTAAAAGGGAATGCTGATGCTTCAACAGTCCTGGGGTCCAGAGTTCTAGTCCAGGACTTAGACAACATTTTTTTGTAGATGGCCAAGTAGTAAATATTTTAGGTTTCATGGACCATATATGGTCCTGGAGACAACTATTAACCAAGTCCAAGCTCTCTCTGCTCGCCACACGACAGGCCAGTGAATTGGAGACAAGGTGTTGAGGCAAGAAATAAGACTTTATTCGGAAAGCTGGCAAGCCAAGAAGATGGCAGACTAAAGTCTCAAAATAACCATCTTATCGGGATTTGGATGCCAGTTTCTTTTATAGCACAGAGACGGGGAGGAGATGAGGAAGTAAAGTAAAAAGGCTATCCCCTGGAATAGCCAGACTCGGGGAGGGGGTGTGTTAATTACTTCTTTCTTGCAGCCATCCGCAGGTGGAACAGGGTCCGGATGTGTCCCTGAACAAATGCACTTTGGTTTAGCATTCAGGCAGAGGGGCAGCGTTCCCCAAGGCAGGCCTTTATGTATAGACAGTATCCTTTTAGTGAACAAAAGTGGCAGAAAGCAACAGTTAAAGTAAAAGAAACAGATCCAACATGTAGGCAGATTTGGCTTTTCCCTGTTACACAACTACTTGATTCTTCCATCACAGTGAGAAAGCAGCCATGGACAATACATAAGCCAAAGAGCATGACAGTAACATTTTATTTACAAAAACAAATGGTGGGCTGGATTTGGCCCCTCTTCCAGTCTCTCTCCCCTCCAGCTAGCCCTCCCAGACCTTCACAGAACATCATCTCTCAGTGTTTTTTGCCTCTCCCTTGCATCTGAACTTGTCACACTTAAGTTAGTCCCTTTATTAGGACACCAACCACTTTCTAACTTACTATTTATGAATATATGTTATCTCCTATCCTAGACTGTGAGCTCCCTGAGGGAGGCCCATGTGTGATCCACCCTGAATCATCCACATGCTTTGCACACTGTGGGTTCTTGTTAATGAACTTGGACAATGGTAAGGCTCCAAGGGCTGCCTTTCCTCTGTTGGCTTCCAGAACTTACCCTGAGAGAATATTGAACTTCAACTTTATTTAAGGAGTTTGAATATTATTCCAGGAGCAATAAGGAGCAATGGCAGGTATCAGAAATGAGAAGAACACATCCATGTTTGGAGTCCTAATGAGTAAATACCCAGAAGATTAAACTTAGCCTAAGGAAACTCAGAGTTGCTTTAGTTACCAAATGGTCATATTTCCAGCAATCAATAACTGTCCAAAAAGTCACTTCTTCTGGTACCCTTATACTTTTATCTCCCACTGAGATGAAAAAGTCTTAGGGAAGCAGTTAATCAAGTGGTTTGGGTTCTAATATCAGAGCTGATCTAATATCTAATATCCACGTCAGGTAGTATCATTATTAGCAGTATCACTTCTATAACTATTAATAATGCCAGACAGCAGATTTTCTACAGAGCCTTTAATGTTTAATTAGCAGTTTTACCTTTCTCCCCCAGTCTCCTGCCTGCAGGATTCTCCCAGGAATCACTGTGTGTGCGTCGTCACCTCTGCTAATGATACTGAATCTACACATAGTTTCCCAGCCTCCTATGACACCGAGGTCAGCTGTGGATTTCATTAATGTATCCGGCAGACATTTTCTCCTCAACCCATAGTAACTTCCTGAATCAAAATTAGAATAAGCCTGAGGTCTTCTGACCCAGAGTTGATGGCGACTGCCCCCTTTCCAGATTTCATTTTCTTAGGGTCATTTCTGCATAGTTTTTGCTTTTTTGATCAAATTATGAGCACAAGGACAATAACAATCACCCAACATCTTTATCCCAAAGTGATATAAAGGCCTTCAAGTCCATCTGCCTATTCAGTGAATTTTCCATCCTTAATAAAAACAAGTTTCAGGCACCAACTTCAAACCCTGATGCAGGTGAACCTGCCTCTCGGGGAGCAGGTGCACTACATGCATATTAATGTGCAAAACTCAGAATGGGGAGGCAGGGCAGAAACTTCAAAGGCACGGGATGTAGAGCAGGAAGATAAGGATTCTCTTTAGAGATTTCTGACTTTGGGCAAGTCATTTAACCTCAGAGTCTCAGTTGCCTTGTATGTAAAAATGGGGATAATGCTTATGCCTCACCCATATCACAGTTTGTTGCAAGAAATATGTGAGGCTATCACCACGGAAATGATGGGTGGATGGTATGCTTTCATCATTACTTCTCAAAGGGGTCATTCTATCCAAATGTTAGGCCCCTCTAAATAAACTAGGGGTTTGCCTCAAAATGTTTCAAAGGTCCCTTCTACTCTAACGAAAAAGCAGAAGGAAAAACTGTTTCTTGTATATTCACTAGGTAGTAATATTAACTGACATTGAGTACTTGCTAAGTTCCACATGCTATTCTAAGAGAACTTATATAACCTCAGAACAGTCCTATGAAATAGGCAGTATTGTTAACTCTATTTTACAGATGACATAACTGAGGCACAAACGCCTCAGTTAATACCTTTGCCCATGTTTACTCAGGAGAGGAAGAGCCTATTTTCCTTTTTTTTTAAATTTTTATTGGAGTATAGTTGATTTACAATGTTATGTTAGTTTCAGGTGTACAACAAAGTGAACTAGATATATATGTGTATATGTATGTATATATATATATTTCTCCATTCTTTTTCAGACTATTTTCCCATATAGATTATTACAGAAGTTTGAGTAGAGTTCCCTGTGCTCTACAGTAGGTCCTTGTTAGTTATCTATTTTATATATAGTAGTGTATATATGTTTATCCCAATCTCCTATTTTATCACTTCCCCCCCTAGATTGCCCTTTGATCAATAGTTTTCAATATTTGTCCAGTGACCCCCCCAGAGATACTTTCAAGGGAGTCTGTGAGATCAAAACTATTTTCATAATAATACTAAAACATTATTTGACATTTTCACTCTCATTCTCTCACAGTGTATAATGGAGTTTTCCACCAGACCCTACATGTCATGTGATATGACATGTATGATTGAGCTGTGAATTAGTACCAGATATCTTATGAGACAAATAAGTCTCTATTTATTTAAGTTGCACTTAGTCCATTCTTCAGTTACTTGAAGCTAAATGCATTTCTAACTGATACAAAGAGCAAACTGCAGAGATATTTCTATGCACAAGAATTTCTTTGCCAATAAAATTAGATCCAGAAATGACATAGATAATGAAGGCATTTTAAACTTATATTTATATATGAGAATTTACAAGAAAACATGAAAATGATGAGAAGAGAAATAGGAGAAATATAAAAGAACCAATGGGGCCTTCTAGACCTGAAAAATACAATATCTGCAATGAAAAACTCACTTCATGGTATTAACAACTGATTAGACATCAATAGGGGAAAAAAAATCAGTATGATCTGAAAACATAGCAATCAGAACTATTCAAACTTAAGCACAAAGAGAAAAAAGAGGCAGAAAAAATTAACAGAACCCCAATAACAATAAGGGGTGATATAAAGAAGTCTAATATAAATGCAACTGTAATCTGAAAAAAAGAAAAAAAATTACAAATATAATGGCTGGAATTTTATGCAAATTTGATGAAAACTATAAACACACACAGTTGAAAGTTTCAACAAGCTCCAAGCAAAATAAAAACAAAGAAATCCACACCAAGCCTCCTCATAATCAAATTGCTATGCACCAGTGATAAAGAAAAAAATCTTCAAAGAATCCATAAGTAAGAATGACACATTACATTCAGAAAAACAAAGATAAGAGTGACTACAGATTTCATATCACAAACAATAAAAGACAGAGGACAATAAAACATTTTTAATGTGCTGAAAGGGAGAAAAATGTCATTCTAAATCCAGTGAAACACCTTTCAAAAGTGAAGAGTGATTTTAAATATTTTCAGATAAGTTAAAACTAGAAGAATCTACTGAGGATATCTCCACTACAAGTAATGTTAAAGAAATTCTTGGGGCAAAAAGAAAATCATACCATATAGAAACGTGGATCTATTCAAAGGAATTCAGAACAGTTTAAATGATAACTGTCTGTATAAAATAAAAATTTCCCTCAGGTTTTAATTCTTTAAAAGGAAATTGTTTAAAGAAAAAAGTAAAAACAATGCATAGCATAGAATTTATAACATGTAGAAGTAAATTGTATCATAATAATAGTATAGTGCCTGGGGAGAACAGAAGTAGACTGTTACAAGGGTCTTACATTATAAAATTAAAAGGATACAAAATGATACACACTGGAAACACTGATAATAAGAAAACTGAATATCTATGTTAACATTAGACAAAGTAGGCTTTAGGACAAAAAACAGTGATAAAGAGGGGCATTTCAATATAATGAAAGGTTTAATTTATCAAGAAGACTTCACAATCCTAAATGTGTGGGTACGTAAGTAACAAAGTTTCAAAATACGTGAAGTAAAAACTGATATAACCAAAGGAGAAACGAATAGACTTCAATTATATTTTGAGATTTCAACACTCTTCTTCCAGTAGTTGATAGATAAATTAAATTGAATAGCCTCTAATAGAAGACAAACAACATTTACCTCCAACTTGATCTAATTGACATGTATAGCACAAGTAACCAAACAACAGATTACAGATACTTTTCAAGTGTACATGGAAAATTCACTGAGATTATATCACATGCAGGGCCATTAAAAAGTCTCAATACATTTTAAAGGATGGAAATCATAAAATCTATTTTCTCTGACTACAAGAAAATTAAGCTAAAATTAAAAAATGAAAAAATATCAGGAAAATCCCAAATATCTGGGAAAACAATCACTTCAAAATAACCCATTTTTCAAAGAAAAACTGAAGCAAGGAATATTAGAAAATATTACAAAATGAATGAAACATACTATATCAAAATTTGTGAGATGGGGACTTCCCTGGTGGCACAGTGGTTAAGAATCCCCCTGCCAATGCAAGGGACACAGGTTCGAGCCCTGGTCTGGGAAGATCCCACATGCCACGGAGCAACTAAGCCCGTGAGCCACAACTACTGAGCCCGTGTGCCACTACTGAAGCCCACATGTTGAGAGCCCGTGCTCCACAACAAGAGAAGCCACTGCAATGAGAAGCCCACACACCGCAACAAAGAGTAGCCCCTGCTCTCCACAACTAGAGAAAGCCTGTGCACAGCAACAAAGACCCAATGCAGTCAAAAATAAATAAATAAATATACTTATTAAAAAAAAAAATTTGTGAGATGCAAACAAAGCAGTGCTTACACAAAAGTGTATAGCTTCAAACGCTTATATTGTCAAATTTTTACATGTCCAAGATCAGTTATCTTAACTAATAAATAAAAAATAAGAACTGAAATACAAAGTACAAGAAAGGAAGTAATAAAAAGTTTAAATCAGTGAAACTAAAAAACGAAAAATCAAGGAAACCATAGGCTGCTTGTTTAAAAAGATCAATATAAATGATAAACCTCTAGCTAAACTGATCAAGAAAAAAAGACAAAACAAATTATATCAAAAATATAATAGGATGTCAACATCCTATTGACATTTCAAGAGCATTCTCTTGAAATTAAACAAATGATATTAGAATGTTATGAACAACTCTATGCCAACAAATTTGACAACTTGAGTGAAATGGACAAATTTATTGAAAGACACAAATTACCAAACCTGACATAAGAAGAAGAGAAAATTAAAACATCTGTATAGCTCCTAAAGGCATTAAATTTTTAATTAAAAACCTTTACAGGAAAAAAAAAATCTCCAAATTCAGATGACTGCTTTCACAGAGATGCAACAGTTCTTTATAAAACAGGAACATATTAAATCTAACAATAATCAGAAAGGATAATTCAACATGAACAAATGGGATTTATCTTATGAAGAAAGATTGGTATAACACTCAAAACTCAATAAGTGTAATTCCCCATACACACAGAATAAAGACAGAAAATGATCAACTCAATACCTATAGAAAACATACAAATAGGTTGAATGTTTAAAAAGTGGGAGAAAAAAGATATACCATGCATGCAGTAACCAAAAGAGCATTGTAGTGACTATGCTGAGATCAGACAAAACAGACCATAAGACAAATATTTTTATTAGAGATAAAAAAGAATATTTTATAATAATAAAAATGTTCAACTCATAAGGAAGGCAAACAATTTGTCATCATATATGCACCTAACAAGAGAATTACAAAGCAAATGAAGGAAAAACTGACAGAATTAAGTAGAGAATAGACCATTCAAAAAACAGGTAATGGTGGCATAGTGGTTAAGAATCCACCTGCCAATGCAGGGGACACAGTTTCGAGCCTTGGTCCAGGAAGATCCCACATGCTGTGGAGCAACTAAGCCCGTGCACCACAGCTACTGAGCCTCCACTCGAGAGCTCACAAACCACAACTACTGAGCCCACGTGCCACAACTACTGAAACCCATGTGCCTACAGCCCATGCTCCACAACAAGAGAAGCCACCTCAATGAGAAGCCCACGCACCGCAACGAAGAGTAGCCCCTGCTCACTGCAAATAGAGAAAGCCCACGCGCAGCAACAAAGCCCCAAGGCAGCCAAAAATATATGAATAAATTAATTAATTAAAAAAAGAAACAGGTAAGGCCTTTAATACTTCAGTTTCAATAATGGATAGAACAAATAGGCAGAAGATCAGGGAAATAGAAAACTTGAACAGCTCCAACTACACCTAACAGACATCTGAAGAGTGCTCCACCCAACAACATCAAAATACACATTCCTGTCAAGCATACAGTGAAACATTCTCCAGAATAGACCATAAGCCAATCTACAAAACAAGCCTCAATAAATTTGAAATTATAAAAAGTATGATTCCTGAACACAATGGAGTGAAACTAGAAATCAATCACAAAAACACTCCTGATGAATTCACAAATATGTGGAAATTAATCAACACATTCCAAATAACCATGGGTCAAAGAAGAAATCACAAGGGATATTAGAAAGTACTTTAAGATGAATGTAAACAAAAACACAACATATCAAAATTTATTTTTCTAAATGCTTAGAGAAAGATTAATAGCTGTGAATACCTATACTTTTAAAAAATACATATTTCAAATAGGTAAACCAAATTTCCATCATAAGAAACAAAAAAAGAAGAGCAAACTGAAACCAAAGCAAACAGGGGAAGGAAATAGTAAAGACTAGAGAGAAAATAAAGGAAATAGAGATTGGGAAAATAATAGAGAAAATCAGCAAAAGCAAAAATTGTTTCTTTAAAAAGACCAACAAAATTGACAAAACTTTAGTTAGACTGACAAAAAGAGACAGAGGAGACTCAAATTACTAATATCAGGAATGAAAGATGGGACATCACTACCTACCTTACAAAAATAAAAAAAGATCATAAGGGAATATAATATGAACAACTATGCCAACAAAGTAGAAAATCAAGATGAATTGGACAAAATCCTAAAAATATACAAACTACTAAAGCTGATTCAAGAAGAAAATAATAGATTTATAACAAATTAAGAGATTAAATTAGTTATTTTAAAACTTCCTACAAAAAAAATTTCTGCACCCAGAAGTCTTCTTGATCAATTTGACAAATGCTTAAATATGAATATCAACCCTCAATCTTTCACAAACTCTTTCAAAACATAGAAGATAAAACATTCCCCAACTTATTCTGTGAAGCCAATTTTATCCTATATTAGGATAAAATAACACACAAAACCAAAGGTATATCACAAGGTTATATCATAAAACTATGGGCCAATGTCTCTTATGGATGTAGATGCAAAAATACTCAACAAAGTACTAGCAAACTGAATCCAGCAACATATAAAAAGGATTATACATCATGACTTATCCCAGAAATGCAAAGTTTGTTCAATATAATACACCATATTAACAGAATAAGGACATAACCACATGACCACCTCAAAAGATAGGAAAAAATTATGACAACATTTAAATCTTTTCATGATTTTAAAAAAACTCAACAAACTATAAATAGAAGGAAATGTCCTCAACCTGATAAAGGCATCTATGAAAAACCCACAGCTAACATGACACTTAATGGTGAAAGACAAAGCTTTTTCCCTAAAAGGAGGAACAACACAAGGATGTCCACTCTTGCCACTTACATTTCAATATTGTACCAAAGGTTCTAGCCAGAGCATTGGGCAAGGAAAAGAAATAAAGGCATCCAGACTGGAAAAGAAGAAGTAAATTTATGTCTACTCACAAATAATTTAGCTGTGTGTATAGAAAATCCTAAGGAATCCACTAAAAACTATTCGAACTAATAAATGAGTTCAGCAACTTCGCATGACATAAAGACATTCATTAACAAGGCCTATGATACTTAGAAATATCATCTAACCTTAGTTAAATTATCCAATCTCATGGTGCCTTTGCGTCTTCATAGCAAAGGGGAAATAACCTTGCCCACTTTCCTGATTTAGATGGATTCAACAATGCATCTATGGATTGCATAGTCCCTAATATATACAGTGCCTGATACGATATATGCAAAAGTCCCTGATACTTAATACATGCTCAGAAATGCTAGGTTCTTGTTTCCTTCATCATTTAATTCACTATTTTGCCAGTTCAAGATGGTGGTTAATAGCAATACTTTTTTAACATCCTAGCATATTTGCATCACCTGACATTTATACATCAGAATAAACTAAGCTAACTCTAAAAGAGTTTGCCTCCTAATATCTAGCTGAGCTCAGCCAGGATTGGCATAGATATTATATTATCAGTTCTATCTTCTTTCTCCTACTCCTTCCTCCATGTGGTCCTTGTCACATTCTATTTCCAGAATCAATCATACCTGAGGACTAAACACCCTCAGCCCCTCCAGTTGAGGAGAACAAGGTGAAAGAAAAAGGATAAACATTAGAGTAAGAAGGAAAATTTAGACTTCTCACCTGCTCCCCCATTAAATTATACTCACCACACTCTATTCCCTAAGAGAAGAATATGACTTCTTCCTTCCACTATACCTCCTCTTCCTCTACAAAAAAAAAAAAAAAAAAAAAAAAAAGAAAGAAGGAAGGAAGGAAGGAGGGAAGGAAGGAAGGAAGGGAGGGAGGGAGGGAAGGAGGGAAAGACCTAATTTTTAAAGAGAAAGCACTATGATATGGACCAAAAAGAATAAGGAGTTTCAAGCTCACACAAAGGGGACAGAAGACTAGAAGATGACATTGATGAGGAAAGATAGAAAAATTATACATAAAACTATCTCTGATCTTTTCCCTATGTTTTATCCCAGTGCTACCAGATCCTAGTGGTCTTATGTTTTTTTCACTCACTAATACCCAAAGGGTAACACAGGACAAGAGGGAAGGTAGGTATAGGAAGGGACAAAGGGAACTGTTCAAGCTAGCCTCCCACGTCTTACATTCAAGGGGTACAGCAACCCATTGAGCTCACATGGTCCAGCCCAACCTATAAAGGAGTTTGGGACCAAAGGCCCAGCTAATTATGATTGTGTCTTTTGCTGGGATGCCCCCTGTGAATGTGACCTTATGTGGAAATAGGGTTTTGCCAATGATAAAGATAAAATGAGGTCATTAGGTTAGGCCTTAATCCAAAATGCTTGGTGTCCTTATAAAAAGGGAAAATTTGAACACAGAGACAGACATGCCCAAAGGGAGACCATCATGTGAAGATGAAGTCAGAGGTCAGGGTTATTACATAAGCCAAAGAACACCTAAGATTGCCAGCAAAGCACCAATAGCTAGGGGAAAGGCCTGGAACAGGTTCTCTCTTCTGACACTTTGATCTTGAACTTCCAGCCTCTACAACTGTGAAGCAATAAATTTCTGCTGTTTAAGTCACCCAGTGTACGGTACTTTGTTACAGCAGCCATAGCAAACTAATACACCCTATGCTGTAGGAAATGGGACAAGGATTCAGGGACTCAGGATCGTAGCCATGTCTTCCTTGGAAGGTATATAAACCAGAAATCCCTTGCTCAGCTTCAGCATATGTAACCAGAGACCTCTTCCTCTCCTTTCTGGCTCCACCTCTGGAAGAATGAGTAATTTTCTGATTCACCTTGTCCTGGTCTTTTAATTTAGGCCAGCCCTCCCAGATCCCAGCCCTAGAAGCATGTTCTGTTCCAACAGCAGTACAGACCTCAGCAGTTCTTATGTGAGCTCTGCGGTCAGACAGACTGAGTTCTCATCCTTGCTCTTCTACATTCAAGCTGTGTGACTTTGAACAAGTACCTCAACCACCTCTGCCTCCATTTCTGGGACGGTAGAGCGTGCCACCTGGGGTTGTTCTGAGAAGCACAGTGTCTGGGACATACCTAATGCCCATTAAATGTTAGTTTTACAAATAATACCTCAAAGGACAGCTACTGTTATGCACAATTACCCCCAGATTCCTCCCCCTATCCAAGAGTATAGCTCAATATCTCAGTTTGAGAGAAACATTTGGCCTGCTCTACTGATTTTGAGTTTTGGCCTTCCACACTCTTCCTCACTGAGGAATTCCTCCTATTCCTCCTGTTGCTCCTTCTGAGGTTTTGGTTTCTCCTATAGCCCAGACCCAACTTCAAAACTCCTCCTCCTGGGCCTATCCAGGGTCCTGCTTCAAAGGGGGAGATACTGATAACATAGATAAACCAACAAAACCTACTCTGGAAAGCCCTAGTCACCATGCAAAATGCCTTGAAGAGGGTGACATAAGCGTTGTCTGTGGAGGTGGGACCAGGAAATAAAAAGATGAATAGATATATATGCTGGTAGGCTTGCAGCAAATGGAATATGTAATCAATTTTACTATTCAGTCTAAGGTTCCGAACTTGTGATGCTGGTCAGAGCAAAACAGGCCTTGGATCAAAGTGTTCCAATTGTTATGCTTTGGCAAGCACAATGCAGAGATGTAATTGTGCATCAGGGAGGCTTTGATGAGTCTGATGCCACACCTCCCTCAAACACAGGAAGGGCCTCGTCAGAACATATGACCAACTAACTCCCACAGACAGGGGCTGTGAGAATCACCCTGGGGAAATCAAGACCTCAGCTGCTGAGATGAACAATTTCAAAGCTGAGAGTTTGCCAGAGACAATTTTGTGCACAGCAGAAGAATTTCTGCTGGCTTCTGCTCTGCTTGTTCTGAGCAGCAAACCAGTGCCTTGTGTGAGCTTGCTTACAACAGTGGTTCTCACCTAGAGGAGACTTTGCCTCTCTGGGGATGTTTAGAAATGTCAGGAGGCATTTTTGGTTTTCACAACGGGAGGAGAGAGTACCACTAGCATCTAGTGCATAGAGGCTAAGGATGCTTCTGAATGTCTCATAGTGCACAGAATAGCCCTACACAATGAGGAATTATTCAGGCTAAAGTATCAGTAGTGCCTTTCAGTTGAGAAGCTCTGTCCTACAAGGAAGGACCAGGATTACTTCCATGGCTTTCACAGAGCATTGTGCCATAATCAGGCCCTGATCTGGTTGACCAGCCTCACTGTTTATGATGGCCATTGGTGAAGAGCATAAACATCTGAGCTCAAATTCAAACTACCACACTTATAGCTTGAGCAAGATACTTCACTCTAAGTGTTCTGTTTCCTCATCTATAAAATAGGGATTTAAGTAAAATTTGTCTCACAGGGTTGTTTAAGGACTAAGTAAACTCTGTGAAATAATTCATGTAAAGTGCTTCATTAAGTACCTAGCAGTTAAGAAGCAGTATTAACTATGATTTTTCTTTACTACTGCTTTATTTTACTTATTGTTATTTTTGAGGACACTGTTTTTGTCATGCCACCAGCTAAGAAGCCCTTTGTCCTTCTACCATCCCACCTGTGATCATTCTTGTCCTTCCTCAAAGATAAGTTCAAATGTTTCCTCCCAGAAACCATCTCAGACCTACACTAGGGATCAATCAGTTCCTGCTCTGAGCTCCCTGGCATGTTGTTTACTCCTGTGTTCACCCTGATTACCTACCATTTGCCAGCTCCTAAATGGCAGGGAACACATGCCACCACCCTGTGTATCCTGGTTCAAGCTACAATAAATATCCATTGAATTGAACCTCAATTTGCCTTTATCACAGTTGTCCTCATTTCTTTTGGCCCTTACCATCCTGAAAGTGCTTCCTTACTCACTCTTTTTTTTTTTTTTTCGCTGTAAGCGGGCCTCTCACTGTTGTGGTCTCTCCCGTTGTGGGGCACAGGCTCCGGACACGCAGGCTCAGCGGCCATGGCTCACGGGCCCAGCCGCTCCGCGGCATGTGGGATCTTCCCGGACCGGGACACGAACCCATGTCCTCTGCATTGGCAGGCGGACTCTTAACCACTGCACCACCAGGGAAGCCCCTGTTACTCACTCATTTTGCTGCATGAATAATGATATCTCCAGTCTCCACTGTCTCTTGGGAGCTGACTATATGTCTGAGGATTTGCAAGACTTTCTCTGAGATGTGATTGGGGGCAGAGAGGGTAGAGCTCTAACATAGACATTGATGAGGGGGAATGAAGGAGGAATGAAGACTCTCTCCCCTCTTCATAACCAGGGGACAGAAATAGTAGTCATTGCTCATGGTCAAGGATCTCTATTGGTTAGGCATTGTGTGAGTCGTTTCTATGAACTATCTTCTTAATTGTTCCCATGAGGGCGATATCAAAATTATCCTTATTGTTATAATTACTTGACCAATGTCACATGGCAAGGATGACTCCCAGGTAGGTCTGGCTGACCCAATGTTTGTGTTTCTAATCACTCTGATTTATTTATTTTTTTAATTGGAGTTTAATTGCTTTACAATGTTGTGTTAGTTTCTGCTGAAGCTAACTAATGAAGTGAATCAGCTCTATGTATACATATATCCCCTCCCTCTTGGACCTCCCTCCCACACATCTAGGTCATCACAGAGCACTGAGCTGAGCTCCCTGTGCTATACAGCAGGTTCCCACCAGCTATCTATTTTACACATGGTAGTGTACTTATGTCAATCCTAATCTCCTGATTCATCCCACCCTTCCCTTCCCCCACTGTGTCCACAAGTCCATTCTCTACATCTGTATCTCTATTCCTGCCCTGGAAATAGGTTCATCTGTACCATTAACTCAATTGGCATCATTCCAAGGAGAGTACAAAAATCTGGTGACAAATTCATAAAACTCTTTAGACCCACAACAGCAGTTATTAATGACAGCTGGCTGTTTTTTCAATCTTTTGTTCCCCTAATAGCAGAAAACATTCTTCAAAAGAAAACCTAAAAACAAGTCTGTTTTGACTCACAGATATAGAAAACAAACTTGTGGTTACCAAAGGGGACAGGAAAGGGGGAAGGAACAAATTAGAGATATGGAATTAACAGATACAAACTAACCTATATAAAATAGATAAGCAAAAATGACATGCTGTATAGCACAGGGAATTATACCAATTATCTTGTAATAAACTATAATGGAATATAATCTGCAAAAATACTGAATCACTCTGTTGAACACCTGAAATTAACACAATATATTAAATCAACTATACCTCAAATTTTAAAAAACAAACGAAAAAACAAGTCTGTTTTGTAGAAGATAAAACACTGAACTGTTCTAGTTTGAAGGAGGTGGGGAGACTTCTCAAGCCACAACCACCTGTCACCCCCTCCCAGTTTAGGTGCTCTTAAAGGGGTTCTGAGGAACTAGCTGATCCCACCCTTACATTTTGAATTGAATTTATATATCTAGAGAATGTTTGGTTTTCTGAATTTTGATAGAAGACACTTCTATCAGTTTCTCCTTTTGTCCCTCAGCACTCTACTTTCTAAGATACTAGTTCTAATCTGTTTTTTGGATCAAAGTCTCTTTGGAATCTGATTAAAGTTACAGAAACTCTAGCTAGAAAAATGTGCATATGCACTGGCACAGTTTGGGACACAGTGTGATGGTCCCTGAAGTCATTCCATGGAAACCGTACATTTTACTCTGTATTAATAACTCCCATTTCTGGACCTCAAATATTCCCTATTTATTCTGTCCCTACGGAAAGGAAGAAGGAGTCTGCTATCCAATCTTACAAACACAGAATTAGCTTCTGTGCCAAACGATGAGAGTTTTGTTGTTGTTTTTTTTTTAACAAATTTACTGAGGTATAATTTATATTTAAAAAACAGTGTAGGGGGCTTCCCTGGTGGCGCAGTGATTGAGAGTCCGCCTGCTGATGCAGGGGATGCGGGTTCGTGCCCCGGTCTGGGAAGATCCCACATGTCGCGGAGCGGCTGGGCCCGTGAGCCATGGCCGCTGAGCCTGCGCGTCCGGAGCCTGTACTCCGCAACGGGAGAGGCCACAACAGTGAGAGGCCCGCGTACCGCCAAAACAACAATAACAACAAAAAAACAAAACAGTGTAGGGAATTCCCTGGCGGTCCAGTGGTTAGGACTCCATGCTCTCACTGCAGAGGGTGCAGATTCAATCCCTGTTTGGGGAACTAAGATCCTGCAAGCCACGTGGCACGGCCAAAACAAATTATTTTTAATTAAAAAGAAACTGTGCATAATTAATGTATATAATTTGATGAGTTTGGACATATGCAAACATCCATGAAACCATCACCACAACCAAGATAATAGACATATCCATCACCTCCAAAAGTTTGGGTGTATCTTTTTGTGTTTGTTTTGGTAGTAAGAACATTTAACATGAGATCTGCCCTCTTAATAAACTTTAAGTGTACGACACAGTATTATTATCTATAAACACAATGTTGTACAGCAGATCTGCAGCACTTATTCATCTTGCATAACTGAATTGTTATCCCTGTTAATTAGCAACTCCTCATTTTCCCCTCCCCCAGTCCCTAGTACACACTATTCTATTCTTTGCTTCTATTTGTTTGACTACTTTAAATACCTCATATAAGTGGAATCATGCAATATTTATCCTCTGGATATTTCACTTCTCATTATACCTTCAAATTCCATCCATGTTGTCACAAATGGCAGGATTTCTGTCCTTATTTTTTTTTTTTTGCGGTACGCGGGCCTCTCACTGCTGTGGCCTCTCCCCTTGCGGAGCACAGGCTCCGGACGCGCAGGCTCAGCGGCCATGGCTCACGGGCCCAGCCGCTCCGCGGCATGTGGTATCTTCCCCGACCGGGGCACGAACCCGTGTCCCCTGCATCGGCAGGCGGACTCTCAACCACTGCGCCACCAGGGAAGCCCTTCTGTCCTTTTTAAGGCTGAATAATATTATATTGTATGTATATACCACATTTTCATTATCCATTTATCTGTTGATGGACATTGTGTTGTTTCCGTATCTCGGCTATTGTAAATAGTGCTGCAATGAATGTGAGAGTACAGATATCTCTTAAAGATCCTGATTTCAATTCTTTTGGAGAATTGAAATACATAAATCTATATAGATATAGATATAAATAAATAAATATCTCTAGAAGTGGAATTGCTGGATCATGTGGTATTTCTTTTTTTTAACTTTTTGAGGTACTTCCATACTCTTTTCCATAGTGGCTGCAGCATTTCTTATTCCCACTAAAGGATGGCACCTTTGGATGGAGGGGCAAAGGAATCAAAGTTCCATTCTGGCCAAGCTAACTGTTTCCCAGCCACCATTGTCATAACTAAAAGTTCTTAAATTTAAAAAATGAGAAATCCTAAAAATCAAAAAGCAAAATAAAGCAAGTAAAGCTAATTATGCTTAGAGTTAGTGGCTTAACCACTTAGAAAATAATTTCAACTGACTTTTAGAATACAGTAATTTGTACATCCATCTAAAGACAAAAACAACTATAAAGGAATATTAAACTCTTTTTGGTAATTATATTTTTAGTGGTAATATTGATATAGTTATTTTGAAACTGTAAGACCTCAGCCAAGTTATTGGAGATTTTCTTTGCCTGGGTTTCTGTTAGTTTTAAAGTAGAAAACCATAGAAGATGTTCTCATGAGTTGGGGAAAGACAGTGGGTATTCTGAATCTAGGCCAATCTTCCCATCAGCTTTGGCTCTGGCAAACATATATCACTGCAGCAATTATTAATCTTCTCCTGAAGAAAACAGACATCTCCAATGATAAAAAAAAAATTTCTCCACCCACATGACTTGGCCTGTACTCCTTTTAAGAAATGAAACCTTGATCTTATTATCAGTTGACTAACTTGTCCTGATTTGTCTGATATTTTCCTGTTTTTAGCTGGAAATTCAGTGTCCTGGGAGATCTCTCAGTCCTGGGCAAACTGGGACAGTCTGTCACCCTACTGTACAAATGATTCATTCACCTTTTCACTGGGCTGGCTTTCTTTTTAAAGCCCTCTGTATCAGCTGAGAATGACTCTGGCCAACCCCCCTAGAAAAGATGACACCATGCCAAATACCTCTTTTCCAACCCCCATATTTCTCTTTTGATAGAAGAGGGGACAGAGAGTTGGGGATGGGGTAGGATGGAGATGCTACCCCATGTGTGTATTATTCCCCCATGTGTTTCTTCCCTAGCACCTTATGTTCTTCAGTGCTCTTAAAAGTTCTACTTGCCTTCCCAAACATGTCATACCTCCACAGCTCCATTTTACTGGCTACATGGAAGGGAAGGAAAGGAAAGAAACAATTTCCAAACCCAGCTGAGTGGATACCTGGGGCAAAGGAGACAGTTGGGAACATAAGTTGCTGAAAGTTTGGGATCTATATATGTGTGAATGTATTTTGAGGCAAGGCAAGGCCTGGGATGAGGGTGGAGGCTGGCTTCCAAAAAAAGACAGAGAGAGAGCTTTCAGTGGCAAAAGGGAAATTAAAGTAAGCTTGTCCAATAGATAACTAATAAGAACCTACTGTATAGCACAGGGAACTCTACTCAATACTCTGTAATGATCTATATGGGGAAACAATCTAAAAAAGAGTGGATATAAGTACATGCATAACTGATTCACTTTGCTGTATAGCAGAAACTAACACAACATTGTAAATCAACTATACTTCAATACAAATTATTTTTTTTTAAAAAGTGAGTTTGTCCAAGTCATCTACCTTTAGGGCATGAATAGAGAGGACATGACCAGCAAATGGCAGGAAGGAGTAAAAGGGTTTAAGGAGGAGCTTGGGAAGCAGACTGTGGAGAAATTCAATGAAAAGAGAATATGGTCACAACTGCTTTTTTGTCTGGTTTTAAAATATTTATTAGGAAAAATTACAAACATACAAGAGTAGAGAGAGAATATAATGACACCCCATGTATCCATTTCCAGCTTTCAACATTTATCAATTCATGGTAAATCTTATTTCATTTATATCTACCCCACTCTCTAACACCTGATAATTTCAAAGCATTTTTCAGATACTGTATTATTTCATCTAGAAATATTTTAGTATGTATCTCTCAAAAACAAGGCCTATTTTTCAATGTATGTTCACAATTCCATTATCATGTCTAAAAAAATAACACTAATGCCATAGTATCATCAGATTTCCAATCTGTTCACAATTCCTCCATTTCCTGATTACATTGATTAATACATACCTATGGGCTGTTTCTACCTCTTCTTTTTCCTTACAATTTATTTGTTGAAGTAATGTATAATTTTGCCAGTAGAGTTTCCCACATTCTAGATTTTGTCAAGTACATGCCTGTGGTGGTGTTTAATATGTTCCTCTATCCCCTATTTTTCCTGAAAACTATCAGTTACATTTAGAGGTTTGACCACATTCAGGTTCAATTTTATCACTTTTTATGGCATGATGAGGCTCCATCAGGGGGCATCTAATGTATCATTACCTCTGTTCACATGATGTTAAGATTGATCAGTGGGTTTCAGTGTCATCCTCCTGATCCATCTTCCATAATGTGTCACCTATTGATTTTAGTAGCCATTGATAATCATTATCTGTATTATTTCACTAGGAGTTGCAAAATAGTGATGCTCTAATTCTAATTTTCCTTCTTAATTTATTAACAGGAATATTTTTATAAAGAATAATCTTTCCCACACCAACTATTTAATTACATTGAGGTAAAGGAAATACAGAATAAATACTTCATATTTTCCTTCACTTTCCCTTATTTACCAATTTTCTCAATAGTTATGTGGGTCCCTAGAATCCTCCAAAAGTAACCAGTGACTTTTTTGTGTTTGTTTAAAATATCATTATAAGTTCACAGATTTCTAACATATTTGATGTATTTCAATATATTGCAGCTATTATTCTTTTCAATGTTTAAAGTTTCCATCTTTAGCCACTGGAACTACTTAGGAGCAACCTCACATTTCTCCTAAGTCATTTTAACATGGCCTCAAGGGCCTTTGATAGCTTCCATGCTTTCTGGCATGACAAGATATTCCAGACTCATCTAATGCATTTCCTGTCTCAAACCTGTAATCATCCATCTCTCCAAGAATTCCCAGTTCTTTAGTGATAAATCTTATTTGTAGACCTCAATTTGGGTGTGAAGGATCCTTATTGTTACTGGGTTGATCATTCTTTCTAGGCTTTTTCAGTAGAGAGATCTAACAATTTTTTTAATAGAAAATATATCAGGATTAATTTTACTTATATCTCTTCTCTCTAATGAGGAGACCAGTTCCTAATGACACTGGAATTATTACTTATAGTACATATATGTGTATGTGTGTGTCTATGTCTTTATATGACAAAGAAGGAATCTGAGCAGAGTCTCCATTCTCACAACAGAGGGAGGGTGGTGGGACACCAGCAGGAGGGGTACTTAAAGTGGAGCTGCTGGAAGAGGATGAGGAAAGATGGAGAAAGAAAGAACATCAGGGAGTGAGGGAGCCTTCATACAGAATATTCTCTGAAGGCAAAATTGCAAGGTCTTGTGCATAAGGTAAATGTTTATATATCAGCAGACAACTCCTAAGAGTAAGACAGTATGAAATCACATTCCTTGACCACCCCTACAATAATACCAAAACTTACATAGCATACCACGTGCTAAACATTGTTCTAAGTAATCACTATATAAACTCATTGAATCCCACAACATCAAGAGGTAGACATCATTGATATTATTACCATCTTATGAAAGAGAAAATTGAAGTACAGAGAGGTTAAATCACTTGTCGTAGGTGAAATTACTAGTCAGTAGCAAAGCCAAGATCCAACCCAGGCATTTTGACCTTAAGTACCATCATGATGCTATATGCCTCTCAAGATAGGGTATTAAGGACAAAAATACAAACACATGCAAATACTCATACACACATACACACATATATACATGACTTTGGAAGAGGAACACTAGCAAACCCAAGTTATAAACATCTCATTGTAAAATAGGATTTGGAAAACCGTGAGAGTTCTACACAATTCAGCACCACTCACAGGGGTAGGAGACCATAAGGGGATTGGAATTAAAATTCTCGATAGATAACAAACAGATTTATTGATCCATTTATTCATTCCTTCTTTGTTCACTAAATGAGGACACTAAGATTTAGGGAGATTAAATAAGAAACTTCCCAAAGTCCCTCATCTAGGAACTCTATGAATTCAGAATCATGTATTCCAAAGACTTTGCAATGCCTCTAGCTTTGAGAAACCCAGTGTGACAGAGATGATGGGTGAATGGTCTTAAATACAGGACCTAGCCTGCCTCCTCTCAAGATACAGCACTAACAGCATCCGTAAGGCTTCCCTTCTGAAGAGAATTCAATCCAACTCTTCTTGCAATGAGCTAGAAATAGCCCATTTGTACCAAGTTGTCTCAACCTAATGGGTGAGAGGGGAAAATCACTAATGAAAGCCAGAGCAGATGCAGGAAGACATTCACCTCCTCTCTACATCCCAGAGGGCCAATCATCACAGCCTCACTGCCAAGGGGACTGAGAAGCAGGGCCTACAGCTGGGCTGCCCTCATGCCAAGAGTGTGTAAACCCAAAATGGAAGCTGGAAGGAGAAGGAAATCAGGCTTAGCCCATCATTTCTCTGGCTTGCTCGGAGTGGGAGCCAGAGCTGGGGACACCAGATGTAAAAACATCACCAGCTGGTGTGTTTCAGGGCAGGGACACCAGCCGCAGCCTTACCTACCCCCAGACATACACATGCAGCAAACAACTTCCATCTGTAGCCCCATTCTCTTTGTTTACCAGGCCTACAAGGCAGGAAAAGAGAACAAGCCAATGTTTTGGAGGCCCAACAGGACATGGGCTCTGCCTCCTGTGGAACAGGGTTGATGGATGGTAGGCTGGCAGTCAACAGATGAAGCCTCATTATACTCATAAAAGCACTCCTGGCACCACTGCTGCAGCGCCTGTCCTCCGCAGCTGCCTCGCCTGCCTGCCCTGCTCACACTTTCTGTCTCTCAGCAGTCCTGGCGGTTCCACTGGGCTGGAAGGAGAAGGAGAAAGCCCTTGGCCAGGGAACTCCAGGACAAGCCAGGGCCCACCTGGCAGGGTTGAGGGCAGAGTGGGAAAAGCCCACCCCTCTGTGCTTTGTCTTGTATACTTGTCTATCCAGTTGACGTTTTGGCCCCTCGTGTCTCATTGCAGAAACTGCAGCCTCTTATTTGTTATTTCCTGGAAGACCCAGAAATGGACAACAAGGAAGGAAGAATGAGGGAGAGTGGGTTTCCATGCCTGACTTCCAACATGATCTTTATGTAGAAAACAAACTTATGGTTACCAAGGGGGAAAGGGGGAGGCAGCGATAAGTTGGGAGATTGGGATTGACATATACACACTACTATATATAAAATAGATAACTAATAAGAACCCACTGTATAGCACAGGGAACTCTACTCAATGTTCTGTAATGACCTATATAGGAATAGAATCTAAAATAAAGAGTGGATATTTGTATATGTTTAACTGGTTCACTTTGCCATGCAGAAGAAACTAACACAACATTGTAAATCAACTATGCTCCAATAAAAATTAATTTTAAAAAAATTTATGTGTCCTCTCTTTGCTTCTCTCCCTTCATTTACCCACACACTGTCTGCCATTATGACAGCTGAAATAACCTTTTGGCAAGTTCTCTAAGAAGATTCCAAATAGACAGGTAAAAGCAGAATCACCAGGCTTATTCAATTCAGCAAGACTTTTCCAGCACCAACCTCACGTGCAAGATACAAGATGAAGAACAAGGAGCTCCCCGTCCTCATGGGAATAACCTAAATCCAGCACAAACACAAATGAGAATTCAATGTATTCATCATCCATCCATTGCATAAACACTTATTGAGCACCTCTTATTAAAAAGAGAAATGCTGGGACTTCCCTGGTGGTCCAGTGGTTAAGGCTCTGTGATTCCAATGCAGGGGGCACGGGGTTCGATCCCTGGTTGGGGAAGTAAGTTCCCGCATGTGGCACAGTGCAACATAAATAAATAGATAAATAAATAAGTGAAATGTTTTTTTAAGTAAACTGGACTGTCAATTATGACACCAGTGAAGGTAGGCAAAGTGCTTTCCTAGCATGAAGACTTGAATTGAAAGAATTTCAGACTGATGTGTAGCACAGTTGAACATTTGTCCAGTAGCTATTGTATGGGTGGTGCTGAGTGTTAGACCTTGTGAGGGATACAAAGATAATTAAGTCATGGATCCAGGTCTTTGGATGTAGAGAACCAAGTGAATCCAGAACTTAAAATGTATAAAATCAAGTGGAGAGATTAGCAGACCCAGACCTGGTAGAGTATCACTAACAGAATGCTTTGCAGTGGTCCACCATCTCAGCCCACCCTTCTTTCTTTTCTTCTTCCCTTCCTTCCTTTGTTCCTTCTTCCCTTCCTCCCTTTAAAAGCATATTTTTTTCTTGAGAAAAACAAATCCAATTGAATAATAAAGAGATTTTACAACAAACTCATCAAAAAAAAATATTGCTTCAGAACTAGATTTGATGGACTATCTTAACATGTGTTGAATTTGTTAATGATTGTGTCTAACTACCAAACATATAATAAATTAATTTAAAAGTTAAAATTAATTCCTTCAAATTCAGGTTTTAACAGCAAATGAATAATTAGCGGCTTCATATTACAAAAAGGAAGGGGTTTTGGTGTTGGTTTATGCTTACCCTTATTATTTGTTTGTTGTCTTCCTTTGGTAATCTCTAGCAAAATAGAAGTTCTTGTGAGTGTAAAGAAAAGGTGAAAATAGCCCAAATATTACTGAAAGGAGGCAGAGTCTGAGTGGTCAGTGCAGAGCATGACTTGCTGGCGGTTAACAGTGAAGCCCACTAGTAGGCAGGATAATGAAAAAGTGCATGGGCTTTGGAGCCAGCAGGCCCATGAACTCCACCAAATTCTCTGATGCTGGCAAGTCACTTCTTTCTTGGTCTTATTGGGAAGGTGGGGACATTGCTCCACATCCTTCTTGCAGGATTTTTTAAATATTGAATAAGATGATTCATATAAATCCCTAGCACAGGGCTCAGAACATGATAGGTATTCAAAGATAGATCCCTCCTCCGCAGTCTCCCTCCCACATTCACTTGCCCTCTCTCCATAGGACTCTGCACACATCTCTGTTATAACACTCATATCACTGCATTTTAATTTTCTGGTTACTGGTCTATCTCTCCCATTAGATATGAGCATTTAAAGAATGCAAGCCATGTCTTACACAATTATCTCAGGTAACCAATAGAGTGAATAGTAGTTGCTCAGTTAACCATTTCTCACGTGATTCAGTTTGAAAGCTCTCAACTCAGAAACTTGAAAAAAAATGACTGCAAGTCAGTGCGTAATGTGTTGCTGAACGCTATGATGAAGGCTTGTCACAGATGTTGAAGTTCAGGGCAGAGGAGCCAGCATGATATAGGAGCCATCAGGATGAGTTTGATGAAGGAGGTGGGACTTGAGAGGATTGGGCAGCCCTAAGTAGAATGAAGGAAACCACTTTAGAAAGGATGAAAATGAGCAAAAGTATGGAGGCAAAATGAGCATGTTGCATTCAAGGGATAAGAGGAAGATGGGTGTGATATGCTTAGAACCAGGCAAGGGCATTTGCACTTGATGTGGTGAGAACAGGGAACTCTTGGGGGCATCTGAGGAGGAGTGTGACATGATGTTACTGATGTGTAAGCAAGGCCAACACACAATTCAAAAACTTCCTCATATCCAAAGGAGGAACATTCTTTGATAAGATTCAAGCCTTGCCTAGGATTGTTGGGGAAGAAAGTTCATGGAAAAGGAGTGAGAACCCAGAGCTTCCTACATGAGACATCAGTAGTGGTAGGTCTAGCCCCATGATACTGGTGCTTTGTTGACAGCAAGAAACCAACCTGAGGGTCATCAAGTGCTAGCCTTCCAGCCCAGCATCTCATGCAGAACTCAGCTACAAGGTTCTGATGAGGAGCCATCACTTCTCAGCTCCGTGGCGACCTCAGAAGGACGCTATCACAAACCAGCGTGCATTAGTCAGGATTCTCTGGAGAAGCAGAATAACTTGTGTATATATGTAGAAAGAGATTTATTCTAAGTAACTGGCTCACATAGGTAAGTCCAAAATCTGTAGTGTGGGACAGAGGCTAGAAACTCAGGAAAGAGCCAGTGCTGCAGTTCAAGTCTGAAGGCCTCTGATTAAGAATTCCCTCATGCTCAGGGGATGGCAGTCATTTGTTCTATTCAGGACTTCAAACTGATTACATGAGGCTCACCCACATTATGAAGGACAGTCTGCTCTACTCAAAGTCCACAGATTTAAATGTTAATCACATCCAAAAACACCTTTTAGAAACATCCAGTATAATGTTTGACCAAATATCTGGGCATCATGCCCAGACAAGTTGACACGTAAAATTAACCATCAAACAGCCCCAGGACTTTCAAAAATTTATGACAAAGAACAAGTTGAAATAAGTTTGGGGAAGGAACATCTTGTTGGAAATGGATGATAAGTTTCAAAAAAAGAGAGAGAGAGACATAAATGTGAAAAGACAATAATTAAGATAGTAAGGATCAATTTTGTGTGTAAAGTGAAAAGACAATAATTAAGACAGTAAGGATCAATTTTGTGTGTAAAGTACTTTTCACATACGGTTATATGTGTCATTCACTCAACAACTTTGTGAGGCAGGCCTTATTCCCATTTCACAGATGAAGAAAGTTAGGCTTATGAAATGACTCTCCCAAGATCACAAAGCCTCTAAATGGTGGAGCTGGCAGAGAACCACAGATGCTGTATTTCCTAAATCCACTGTGTGCTTCTTAGAAACAAAACCGCCTGTCTCTAGAGGAACTGAGATGCTCTGAGCACAGAGCATAACTCAGAGAAATAAAGGGGACAGAAAAGCAAACACTGCCACTCAAACTCACAGAAGCACCAGCATGTAAATCTCTGTGAATGGCCAGCTCAGAGTAAGCTGTGTCTTAGTTCTTTTGGGTAAGAAAAGCAAGATGTGCTTTCCAGTGCCCTTGCTGGCTGCAGCTTTACACAGGATACATTAGAAGGTCAAGAAAGATTTTGGATAGGTAGCTCCTATCTCAGGTTTCTTGCAAATTGCCTGACCTACAGTCTTGTTTATTACCATTTCCAAATGACTAAAAAGCTTTTCCTTCCTTTGTGATGGTCTGAAAATTGAACAAAATAAGAGGACCCCATTCTCCACTTCTGATTGCAACCCACAACTGGGTTTTCTTACAAAGCACAAAGGAAGAAAGGGCATCTTTTCTTTCCAAAAGGGAAAATAAACTGTGAGCTGCTATGAAATTATGTTGTTACTATTTTAAGCTTAGGTATAAATCTCTGTATCTGCTGGGTTATCTTATAACTGGCATACACATAGTCAGTCTAAACTGAGAGCATCTTTCATTATTCTGTGTATCACTGGACAAGGAGCAAAAAGACCAGACTCAGCCAAGCCATGAATGAGCAGGGCAAGCTCGAGAGAGGGAATGTAAGCTTGCTGATCCCTGCCTTGTCTACTTCCCAGAAGTGTTGACGCATGGTCAAGTGTTTTACAATCCATTAGGCATCATATCAGTGTAAGCCATTATTATCACCATGGTTAAAACAACAACAGCACTTATTTTATCTCTAATTTGTAATTTTGTGCCATCATCCATCTGGGGTCTATTGTGGTCTGTAGCCTCTGGGACCTCCATAGTCAGTGCCAGTGAAGCTGGAGAAAGTCTGACACAGGCAGAGAGGACCTGGAGGGCCCCAAATTATTATGGAGCTTTTACTTATGTAATAGCACTGGTCAGGGTTTTTGCATCTGACAACAGTAATTCCTGCAATGGTGGAAAACACATAGAAATAAAACAAGAATAATCTTTAGAGTCAGACAGACCATGATTTAAAGCATGTCTCTGCTATGTAATAGCCAAGTAACATGGCTGGCTACATATCCTTTCTGGACCTCAGTTTTTCTCATCTTAAGAAACAGGCAATTAAAAGAATCATATTAACATACATATTTAAAGTATCTGCACAATCTTGCATGATAAATTCTAAACAAATGTTAATTTCCTAACACCTACGCGCTTTTCTTCATAATGCACCAAAATAGAAATTACATTGTTGTAATTGTGACCTATCGAAAAGGTCATACCTTCTCAAATTACCAGGGATTGTTTCTTTCAGATATTATTGCATACCTTGTATGTGCCAGAAATGATGCCGGACACCAGACATAAAAATGTGAAAAGAAATTATCTTCAGAATACATGATATTTGATGAATGGAATAAAGCTGAGTCCAAAATATTAAGTGAAGTATCAAGACATAGTCTATTGGAAAATGAACGTCCTTTGGGGGCTTTTTGGTAAAACCAAGGTTATGATGTCCATGAAGACAGAGCTTGGTCTCTCTTGGTGGCTATCACAGTTTTAGCACATAGAAGAGAGGACCTTCAACAAATGTTTTCTTGAGCAAATCTGTCTGTAACTAGGAAACAGCAGTGAGTAATTAACATAGTACCAAAGTGGCTACTTATAATGTGTTGGAAGATATACTCCTGCTGAGAGAATCTCCTTCCATACACATTCAAGATAGAAGAAAGAATCATCTCTTAGGCAAGAACTGCTTAGTGAGATTCTTGTGTTGCAGATGGTTGGAGAACTACATGGGAATCATCACCTGTTCAGTCCAAACCCCTTCTTCTCTAGATACTGACAAAAACCACATAGTTAGGTGGTAAAGGAACCAGGATCAAGCCCAGATATTCCAATGCCCACCAGAACTCTTTTTGTGGTATGTCTTTAGAACTACATTTGACTAAATGTCTACATAATCTTGAGGAGCTGAAATCTGCCCTCCCATAACCATAGACACCCTGAAATAAAAAGCCAGTTGAACTGCAAACAAGTTGTATGTAAAAAAAACACCCAGTGTTCCAAGTTTCAGAGAGGCACTCTGCCACTCAGGCAGCTCTGTTCACAGACCTGGCAGAAGGGAAAATGTGGTTTTGTTTCTAGTTTAGTAAAAGTGTCCATAATGTTTTGTGGCCAGTTCCAAGAATGAGTGTCTCACTCACTTGTGTTAACCAGGAAAAGAACAGTCTGAACTATTTACCCTTCATTCCCACTTTAAACCAGTTTTACCTGCTATACAATGCTAGTAGGAGGAAAATCTTTAAAAAAAATGATACAAATGAACTTATTAATAAAACAGAAATAGACTCACAGACATAGAAAACAAAGTTATGGTTACCAAAGGGTAAAGTGGGGGGGGGGTGGGATTATAAATCAGGAGTTTGGGATTAAAATATATACACTACTATATGTACAATAGATAATCTACAAGGACCTACTGTATAGCACAGGGAACTACACTCAATATCTTGTAATAACCTATAATGGAAAAGAATCTAAAAAAGAATAGACTTTCATATATGTATAACTGAACTACTTTGCTCTACACCTGAAACTAACACAACATTGTAAATCAACTATATTTCAATAAAAAAAAAATTAAAAAAAATAAAGTGGGAAGTTCTGGTGATCAATTCCATCTCCCATTATCTAGAATAGCTTTTGCAAACTAAGGGTCTTCATGAGAAAATTGAGGAACTCAATGTGATTATCTTTGACTTCCCACATATATAGGCAAACCTATATTTATTAATACAATCTGACCTCATGTTTATTGAGCTCTGTGCTAAGTGCCATCTGTATATCATCTAGTCTTCATAACAATCCTAAACATGTGTATTCATATCATCATTCCCATGTTATCAATGACAAAACTAACGTTTAAGGGGCTCTATCACTTGTAAACAGCAGAGCCTAATGTAAACCCAGACCATCTGGCTCTGAAGCCTGGCACTTAGACATCACATTATAATGCCCCCTTCTTTTGCCACTCTCAGGAAATGGTATGCTTCTTCTCCACCCTCCCAGCAAAGAGCATCCCCTGAACCCCTGTTTCCTCATTGACCCTGCCTCCTCAGTTGTATATATATTTTTTTCCCTCCTCTTTCCTATATTTTCTCCCACTATTTCTCTATTAATTCCTTCCTCTAAGTATGGATCTCTCCCATTGGAAAAAAAAAAAAAGTTGCTCAATCCTTTATCTACTCCTAGTTCTGTATCTTCTGTATTTGATCTTACTTCCTTCAGAGCTGAGCTTCTTGAAAAATTTGTTTGCACTGTCTCCAACATCACTTCTCATTTGCTGTTCAACTCTATAAAATCAGGAGGCCTTATAATACCACCCTTGTGTAGATCTTCCAGGCAATGTCACAAATAAATCCAAGTATATATCTATGGACCACTCCACCCCAGTTCCAAACTTGTATATCCAAGTGCCTATTGACATCTCTGTTTGCATATTTCATAGGAATCACCAACTTGATCTGTCCCCCTGACTCCCCTCGTTACACTCTAGCCTTCCCTATCTCAACTGGCACCACTACCACTCAGCTGCTCACTCTAAATGTCCTCCTTGATTTGTCCCTTTCTCTCAGCCTCCAATTAAATCCAGCTGAACAGCAAGTTCTGACTCATTATCTCTAAAATATATTTCAAACCCATTCACTTATGTCCATCTCCACTGAATTCTCCAAGGTCCACGTGGCACCACCCCACATCTGGACCACTATAACAGCTATCTAACTGGTGTCTGCCATACATGTTTGCCTTCTCACAACCTCCGTTTTATCCAACTGCTAGAGAATCAAATTAAAATATAAATTAAAGTATGTCACTCCCCTGCTGAAAGCCTTTTGATGGCTTTTAAAGGTTTCTGGAATAAAATCCCAGGTCCCCAAAATCCCTGCATGATTTGGCTCTTTTCTCACCTCTCCAAGTGATAAGAACATGGACACTGTTGTCAAAAGAATCTGTATAATTTTCCATGCAATTCTGGTCAAGTTATATGTAAAGACACTAATGTCTACTTCATGAGGTTTCATAAAGACTTTATAAATTAATCTTTTGTTAATTGAAATAATGGATTTCTAGAAATGTGATATATTCCAAAGTTAGTATTTCAGACTGTATGATATAATATGGACCATTCAAAAAATGGTGCTGGGACAATCAGTTATATGTTTTGAAAAAAATATATAATGGATGCCTACATCACATGATACACAAAAAATTATTCTAAATAGTTTACATATTTAAATATGAAAGACATCGAGGGGAAGATGTCGGAAGAGTAAGACGCGGAGATCACCTTCCTCCCCACAGATACATCAGAAATACATCTACACGTGGAACAACTCCTACAGAACACCTACTGAACGCTGGCAGAAGACCTCAGACCTCCCAAAAGGCAAGAAAGTCCCCACATACCTGGGTAGGGCAAAAGAAAAAAGATTAAAGAGAGACAAAAGAATAGGGACGGGACCTGCACCAGTGGGAGGGAGCTGTGAAGGAGGAAAGGTTTCCACACACTAGGAAGCCCCTTCGCAGGGAGAGACTGCGGAAGACGGAGGGGGGAAGCTTCAGAGCCGCGGAGGAGAGCACAGCCACAGGGGTGCGGAGAGCAAACCAGAGAGATTACCGTACAGAGGATCAGTGCCGACCAGCACTCACCAGCCCGAGAGGCTTGTGTGCTCACTCGCCAGGGCGGGCGGGGGCTGGGAGCTGAGGCTCAGGCTTCGGTCAGATCCCAGGGAGAGGACTGGGGTTGGCGGCGTGAACACAGCCTGAAGGGGTTCGTGCGCCACATCTAGCCGGGAGGGAGTCCGGGAAAAAGTCTGGAGCTGCCAAAGAGGCAAGAGACTTTTTCTTCCTTCTTTGTTTCCTGGTGCGCGAGGAGAGGGGATTAAGAGCGCCGCTTAAAGGAGCTCCAGAGACAGGCGCAAGCCGCGGCTAACAGCGCAGACCCCAGAGACGGGCATGAGACGGTAAGACTGCTGCTGCCACCACCAAGAAGGCTGTGTGCGAGCACAGGTCACTATCCACACCTCCCCTCCCGGAAGCCTGTGCAGCCCACCACTGCCAGGGTCCCGGGATCCAGGGACAACTTCCCCGGGAGAACGCACGGCGCGCCTCAGGCTGGTGCAACGTCACGTCGGCCTCTGCCGCCGCAGGCTTGCCCCGCACTCCATGCCCCTCCCTCCCTGTGGCCTGAGGGAGCCAGAGCCCCCGAATCAGCTGCTGCTTTAACCCCGTCCTGTCTGAGCGAAGTACAGACGCCCTCCAGTGACCTACACACGGCAGCGGGCCAAATCCAAAGCTGAGCCCCTGGGAGCTGTGCGAACAAAGAAGATAAAGGGAAATTTCTCCCAGCAGCCACAGAAGCAGCAGATTAAAGCTCCACAATCAACTTGATGTACCCTGCAGCTGTGGAATACCTGAATAGACAACGAATCATCCCAAATTGAGGAGGTGGACTTGGAGAGCAAAATATATTATATTTTCCCCTTTTCCTCTTTTTGTGAGTGTTTATGTGTATGCTTCTGTGTGAGATTTTTTTCTGTATAGCTTTGCTTTCACCATTTGTGCTAGGGTTCTGTCCGTCCGTTTTGTTTTGGGTTTTTGTGGGTTTTTTTTTTAACTTTAAAATTTTTTTCTTAATAATTATTTTTTATTTTAATAACTTTATTTTATTTTATCCTCTTTCTTTCTACTTTTTCTCCCTTTTATTCTGAGCAGTGTGGATGAAAGGTTCTTGGTGCTGCAGCCAGGAGTCAGTGCTCTGCCTCTGACGTGGGAGAGCCAACTTCAGGACACTGGTCCACAAGAGACCTCCCAGCTCCACGTAATATCAAACAGCGAAAATCTCCCAGAGATCTCCATCTCAACACCAACACCCAGCTTCACTCAACGACCAGCAAGCTACAATGCTGGACACCCTATGCCAAACAACTAGCAAGACAGGAACACAACCCCACCCATTAGCAGAGAGGCTGCCTAAAATCATGATACGGCCCCAAACACCCCAAACCACACCACCAGCCGTGGACCTGCCCACCAGAAAGACAAGATCCAGCCTTATCCACCAGAACACAGGCACTAGTCCCCTCCACCAGGAAGCCTACGCAACCCACTGAACCAACATTAGCCACTGGGGACAGACACCAAAAACAACGGGAACTACAAACATGCAGCCTGAAAAACGAGACCCCAAATATGATAAGGTAAGCAAAATGAGAAGATAGAAAAACACACAGTAGATGAAGGAGCAAGGCAAAACCCACCAGACCTAACAAATGAAGAGGAAATAGGCAGTCTACCTGAAAAAGAATTCAGAATAATGATGGTAAAGATGATCCAAAATCTTGCAAATAGAATAGAGAAAATGCAAGAAACATTTAATAAGGACATAGAAGAACTAAAGAGGAAACAAGCAACGATGAACAACACAATAAATGAAATTAAAAATACACTAGATGGGATCAATAGCAGAATAACTGAGGCAGAAGAATGGATAAGTGACCTGGAAGATAAAATAGTGGAAATAACTACTGCACAGCAGAATAAAGAAAAAAGAATGAAAAGAACTGAGGACAGTCTCAGAGATTTCTGGGACAACATTAAACACACCAACATTCGAATTATAGGGGTCCCAGAAGAATAAGAGAAAAAGAAAGGGACTGAGAAAATATTTGAAGAGATTATAGTTGAAAACTTCCCTAATAGGGGAAAGGAAATAGTTAATCAAGTCCAGGAAGCACAGAGAGTCCCATACAGGATAAATCCAATGAGAAACACACCAAGACACATATTAATCAACTATCAAAAATTAAATACAAAGAAAACATATTAAAAGCAGCAAGTGGAAAATAACACACAAAGGAATCCCCATAAGGTTAACAGCTGATCTTTCAGCAGAAACTTTGTAAGCAAGAAGAGAGTGGCAGGACATTTTTAAAGTGATGAAGGAGAAAAACCTACAACCAAGATTACTCTACCCAGCAAGGATCTCATTCAGATTCAACAGAGAAATTAAAACCTTTACAGACAAGGAAAAGCTGAGAGAGCTCAGCCCCACCCAACCAGCTTTACAACAAATGCTAAAGGAACTTTTCTAGGCAAGAAACACAAGAGAAGGAAAAGACCTACAATAACAAACCCAAAACAATTAAGAAAATGGGAATAGGAATATACATATCAATAATTACCTTAAATGTAAATGGACTAAATGCTCCCACCAAAAGATACAGACTGGCTGAATGGATACAAAAACAAGACCCATATATATGCTGTCTACAAGAGACCCACTTCAGATGTAGGGACACATACAGACTGAAAGTGAGGGGATGGAAAAAGATATTCCATGCAAATGGAAAACAAAAGAAACCTGGAGTAGCAATTCTCATATCATACAAAATAGACTTTAGAATAAAGACTACTACAAGAGACAAAGAAGGACACTATATAATGATCAAGGGATCAATCCAAGAAGAAGATATAACAATTGTAAATATTTATGCACCCAACATAGGAGCACCTCAATACATAAGGCAAATACTAACAGCCATAAAAGGGGAAAGCAACAGTAACACAATCATAGTAGGGGACTTTAACACCCCACTTTCAGCAATGGACAGATCATCCAAAATGAAAATAAATAAGGAAATACAAGCTTTAAATGATAAATTAGACAAGATGGACTTAGTTGATATTTATAGGACATTCCATCCAAAAACAACAGAATACACATTTTTCTCAAGTGCTCATGGAACATTCTCCAGGATAGATCATATCTTGGGTCACAAATCAAGCCTTGGTAAATTTAAGAAAATTGAATTTTATCAAGTATCTTTTCCAACTACAAGGCTATGAGACTAGACATCAATTACAGGAAAATATCTGTAAAAAATACAAACACATGGAGGCTAAACAATACACTACTTAATAATGAAGTGATCACTGAAGAAATCAAAGAAGAAATCAAAAAATACCTAGAAACAAATGACAATGGAGACACGATGACTCAAAATCTATGGGATGCAGCAAAAGCAGTTCTAAGAGGGAAGTTTATAGCAATACAATCCTACATTAAGAAACAGGAAACATCTTGAATAAACAAGCAAACTTTGCACCTAAAGCAGTTAGAGAAAGAAGAACAAAAAAAAAAAAAAAAAAACCAACGTTAGCAGAAGGAAAGATTTCATAAAGATCAGAAATGAAAAAGAAATGAAGGAAACAATAACAAAGATCACTAAAACTAAAAGCCGGTTCTTTGAGAAGATAAACAAAATTGATAAACTAGTCATATTCATCAAGAAAAAAAGGGAGAAGACTCAAATCAATAGAATTAGAAATGAAAAAGAAGTAACAACTGACACTGCAGAAATACAAAAGATCATGAGAGATTACTACAAGCAACTCTATGACAAAAAAATGGACAACCTGCGAGAAATGGACAAATTCTTAGCAATGCACAACATGCCAAGACTGAATCAGGAAGAAATGGAAAATATGAACAGACCAACCACAAGCACTGAAAATGAAACTGTGATTAAAAATCTTCCAACAAACAAAAGCCCAGGACCAGATGACTTCACAGGTGAATTCTATCAAACCTTTAGAGAAGAGCTAACACCTATCTTTCTCAAACTCTTCCAAAATATAGCAGAGGGAGGAACACTACCAAACTCATTCTATGAGGCCACCATCACCCTGATACCAAAACCTAATATCTCTCAAAGAAAGAAAACTACAGGCCAATATTACTGATGAATATAAATGCTGAAGTCCTCAACAAAATACTAGTAAACAGAATCCAACAGCACATTAAAAGGATCATACACAATGACCAAACTGGGTTTATCCTAGGAATGCAAGGATTTTTCAATATATGAAAGTCAATTAACATGATACACCATATTAACAAATTGAAGGAGAAAAAACATATGATCATCTCAATGGATGCAGAGAAAGCTTTTGACAAAATTTAACACACATTTATGATAAAAACGCTGCAGAAAGTAGGCATAGAGGGAACTTTCCTCAACATAATAAAGGCCATATGTGACAAACCCACAGCCAACGTCGTCCTCAATGGTGAAAAACTGAAAGCATTTCCACTAAGATCAGGAAAAAGACAAGGTTGCCCACACTCACAACTCTTATTCAACATAGGTTTGGAACTTTTAGCCACAGCAATCTGAGAAAAAAGGGAAATAAAAGGAATCCAAATCGGAAAGAAGAAGTAAAGCTGTCATAGTTGCAGATGACATGATACTATAATAGAGAATCCTAAAGATGCTACCAGAAAACTATGAGAGCTAATCAATGAATTTGGTAAAGTAGCAGGATACAAAATTAATGCACAGAAATCTCTGGCATTGCTTTACACTAATGATGAAAAATCTGAAAGTGAAATTAATAAAACACTCCCATTTACCACTGAAACAAAAAGAATAAAATACCTAGGAATAAACCTACCTAAAGAGAAAAAAGACCTGTATGTAGAAAATTATAAGACACTGATGAAAGAACTTAAAGATGATACAAATAGATGGAGAGATATACCATGTTCTTGGATTGGAAGAATAAACACTGTGAAAATGACTCTACTACCCAAAGCAATCTACAGATTCAATGCAATCCCTTACAAATTACCACTGGTATTTTTCACAGAACTAGAACAAAATATTTTACAATTTGTATGGAAACACAAAAGACCCCGAATAGCCAAAGCAATCTTGAGAATGAAAAACGGAGCTGGAGGAATCAGGCTCCCTGACTTCAGACTATACTACAAATCTACAGTAGTCAAGACAGTATGGTACTGGCACAAAAACAGAAATATAGATCAATGGAACATGATACAAAGCTCAGAGATAAACCCACACACATATGGTCACCTTATCTTTGATAAAGGAGGCAGGAATGTACAGTGGAGAAAGGACAGCCTCTTCAATAAGTGGTGCTGGGAAAACTGGACAGGTACATGTAAAAGTATTAAATTAGATCACTCCTTAACACCATACACAAAAATAAGCTCAAAATGGATTAAAGACCTAAATGTAAGGCCAGAAACTATCAAACTCTTAGAGGAAAACATAGGCAGAACACTCTATGACATAAATCACAGCAAGATCCTTTTTGACCCACCTCCTAGAGAAATGGAAATAAAAACAAAAATAAACAAATGGGATCTAATTAAACTTCAAAGCTTTTGCACAGCAAAAGAAACCATAAACAAGACAAAAAGACAACCCTCAGAATGGGAGAAAATATTTGCAAATGAAGCAACTGGCAAAGGATTAATCTCCAAAATTTACAAGCAGCTCATGCAGCTCAATAACAAAAAAACAAACGACCCAATCCAAAAATGGGCAGAATACCTAAACAGACATTTCTCCAAAGAAGATATACAGACTGCCAACAAACACATGAAAGAATGCTCAACATCATTAATCATTAGAGAAATGCAAATCAAAACTACAATGAGATATCATCTCACACCAGTCAGAATGGCCATCATCAAAAAATCTAGAAACAATAAATGCTGGAGAGGGTGTGGAGAAAAGGGAACACTCTTGCACTGCTGGTGGGAATGTGAATTGGTTCAGTCACTCTGGAGAACAGTATGGAGGTTCCTTAAAAAAACTACAAAATGAACTACCATATGACCCAGCAATCCCACTACTGGGCATATACCCTGAGAAAACCAAAATTCAAAAAGAGTCATGTACCAAAATGTTCATTGCAGCTCTATTTACAATAGCCCGGAGATGGAAACAACCTAAGTGACCATCATCGGATGAATGGATAAAGAAGATATGGCACATATATACAATGGAATATTACTCAGCCATAAAAAGAAACGAAATTGAGCTATTTGTAATGAGGTGGATAGACCTAGAGTCTGTCATACAGAGTGAAGTAAGTCAGAAAGAAAAAGACAAATACCGTATGCTAACATATATATATGGAATTTAAGGAAAAAAAATGTCATGAAGAACCTAGGGGTAAGACAGGAATAAAGACGCAGACCTACTGGAGAACAGACTTGAGGATATGGGGAGGGGGAAGGGTGAGCTGTGACAGGGCGAGAGAGAGTCATGGACATATACACACTAACAAACGTAAGGTAGATAGCTAGTGGGAAGCAGCCGCATGGCACAGGGATATTGGCTCGGTGCTTTGTGACAGCCTGGAGGGGTGGGATAGGGAGGGTGGGAGGGAAGGAGGCGCAAGAGGGAAGACATATGGGAACATATGTATATGTATAACTGATTCACTGTTGAATCTGAATGAGATCCTTGCAGGGTAGGTTGGTTGTATGTTCTTCCCTTTCATCACTTTAAATATATCATGCCACTCCCTTCTGGCTTGTAGTGTTTTTGCTGAGAAATCAGCTCTTCACCTTATGGGAGTTCCCTTGTATGTTGTCATTTTTCCCTTGTTGCTTTCAGTAATTTTTCTTTGTCTTTAATTTTTGTCAGTTTGATTACTATGTGTCTCAGCATGTTTCTCCTTGGGTTTATCTGCCTGGGACTCTCTGAGCTTCCTGGGCTTGGGTGACTATTTCTTTTCCCATGTTAGGAAAGTTTTTGACTATAATCTCTTCAAATTTTTTCTCAGTTGCTTTCTCTCTCTATTCTCCTTCCAGGACCCCTATAATGTGAATGTTGTTGTGTTTAATTTTGTCTCAGTGGTCTCTTAGGCTGTCTTTATTTCTTTTCATTCTTTTTTCTTTATTCTGTTCCATGGTGGTGAATTCCACCATTCTGTCTTCCAGGTCACTTATCTGTTCTTCTGCCTCATTTATTCTGCTATTGTTTCCTTCTAGTGTATTTTTCATTTCAGTTTATGTACTGTTCATCTGTTTGTTTGTTTGTTTTTTTTAATTCTTCTAGGTGTTTGTTCTTTAATTCTTCTAGGTCTTTGTTAAAAATGTCTTGCATATTCTCCATCTTTTCCTCCATTATTTTTCCGAGGTCCTGGATCATCTTCACTATCATTATTCTGAATTCTTTTTCTGGAAGGTTGCCTATCTCCACTTCATTAATTGTTTTTCTGGGGTTTTATCTTTTTCCTTCATCTGTTACATAGCCCTGTGCCTTTTCATCTTGTCTCTCTTTCTGTGAATTCCCCCCCCCCCCCACTGGCTGCAGGATTATAGTTCTTCTTGCTTCTGCTGTCTGCCCTCTGGTGGATGAGGCTATCTAAGAGGCTTTTGCAAGTTTCCTGATGGCAAGGACTGGTGGTGGGTAGTCCTGGGTGTTGCTCTGGTGACAGAGCTCAGTAAAACTTTAATCCACTTGTCTGCTGATGGGTGGGGCTGGGTTCCCTCCCTGTTGGTTGTTTAGCTTGTGGTGACCCAACACTGGAGCCTATCCAGCTCTTTGCTGGGGCTAATGGCGGTCTCTGGGAGGCCTCACACAAGGAGTACTTCCCAGAACTTCTGATGCCAGTGTCCTTGTGCTCACGGTGAGCCACAGCCACACCCACCTCTGCAGGAGACCCTCCAACACTAGCAGGTAGGTCTGGTTCACTCTCCTATGGGGTCACTGTTCCTTCCCCTGGTTCCCGATGTGCACACTACTTTGTTTTTGCCCTCCAAGAGTGGAGTCTCTGTTTCCCCCAGTCCTGTTGAAGTCCTGCTGTTGATCTGATTTTGAATCCTATGGTTGAGGTCGAGTGGTGGTCACAGACATGATCATGGCATGGTCACATAGACAGGAAGGAGTCTCTGCTTTGCAAACCCATTAGCAATCACTGCATGTTCTTCACTCACTGTGCCAAGGAGCAATCTTCCACTACAAGGGATGGTGGGACATCCATGTTAGGAAGCATCCAGGAGAAATCCAGCACACACACCTACAATGTCTGGCTGCGCAAGACTCTCCTCCAGTCAGACCCACAGGTCGCTGAACTGCCAGATCTGCTGCCTCCCCTGCAGCTGCCTCCAATTCTTCTGGAACTTTTGTCCTGCCTCCCCCAGCAGGTCAGCACTTCTGGGCAGAGACATGTGGAGCAGCAAGAGTCCATCCCCGCACTTTGAGTCTGTATGTGTCCCTAGGTCTGAAGTGGGTCTCTTGTAGACAGCATATATATGGGTCTTGTTTTTATATCCATTCAGTGAACCTGTGTCTTTTGGTTGAAGCATTTAATCCATTCACGTTTAAGGTAATTATCGATATGTATGTTCCTATGACCATTTTCTTAATTGCTATGGGTTTGTTTTTGTAGGTCATTTTCTTCTCTTGTGTTTCCCACTTAGAGAAGTTCCTTTAGCATTTGTTGTAGAGCTGGTATTGTGGTGCTGAATTATCTTAGCATGTGCTTGTCTGGAAACGTTTTAATTTCTCTGTAGAATCTGAATGAGCTCCTTCCTGGGTAGAGTAATCTTGGTTGTAGGTTTTTCCCTTTCATCACTTTAAATATGTCCTGCCACTCCCTTCTGGCTTGCAGAGTTTCTGCTGAAAGATCAGCTGTTAACCTTATGGGGATTCCCTTGTATGTTATTTGTTTTTTATCCCTTGCTGCTTTTAATATTTTTCTTTGTATTTAATTTTTGATAGTTTGATTAATATGTGTCTTGGCATGCTTCTCCTTGGATTTATCCTGTATGGGACTCTCTGTGCTTCCTGGACTTGACTGACTATTTCCTTTCCCATATTAAGGAAGTTTTCAACTATAGTCTCTTCAAATATTTTCTCAGTCCCTTTCTTTTTCTCTTCTTCTGGGTCCCCTATAGTTCAAATGTTGGTGTATTTAATGTTGTTCCAGAAGTCTCTGAGACTGTCCCCAATTCTTTTCATTATTTTTTCTTTATTCTGCTCTGTGGTAGCTATTTCCACTATTTTATCTTCCAGGTCATTTATCTGTTCTTCTGCCTCAGTTATTCTGGTATTGATTCCTTCTAGAGAATTTTTAATTTCATTTATTGTGTTGTTCATCTTTTTTTTTTTTTTTTTTCCTCTTTAGTTCTTCTAGGTCCTTGTTGAAGGTTTCTTGTACTTTCTCCATTCTATTTCCAAGATTTTGGATCATCTTTACTATCGTTACTTTGAATTCTTTTTCAAGTAGACTGCCTATTTCCTCTTCATTTGTTTGGTCTGGTAGGTTTTTGTCTTGCTCCTTCATCTGTGTGTTTCTCTGTCTTCTCATTTTGCTTAACTTACTCTGTTTGGGGTCTCCTTTTCGCAGGCTGCATGTTTGTAGTTCCCGTTGTTTTTGGTGTCTGCCCGCAGTGGGTAAGGTTGTTTCAGTAGGTTGTATAGGCTTCCTGGTGGAGGGGACTGGTGCCTGTGTTCTGGTGGGTGAGGCTGGATCTTGTCTTTCTGGTGGGCAGGACCATGTCCGGTAGTGTATTTTGGGGTGTCTATGAACTAATCATGATTTTAGGCAGCTTCTCTGCTAATGGGTGGGGTTGTGTTCCTGTTATGCTAGTTGTTTGGCATAGGGTGTCCAGCACTGTAGCTTGCTGGTTGTTGAGTGGAGCTGGGTCTTAGCATTGAGATGGAGATCTCTGGGAGAGCTCTTGCCATTTGATATTACATGGAGCCAGGAGGTCTCTGGTGGACCAATGTCCTGAACTCTGCTCTCCCACCTCAGAGGCACAGGCCTGACACCTGCCTGGAGCACCAAGACCCTGTCAGCCACGTGGTAAGAAGAAAAGTGAGAAGGAAGGAAGGAAGGAAGGAAGGAAAGAAAGGAAGAAAGAAAGAAAGAAAGAAAGAAAGAAAGAAAGAAAGAAAGAAAGAAAGAAAGAAAGAAAGAAAGAAAGAAAGAAAGGGAGAAAGAAAGAAAGAAAGAGAGAAAGAAAGAAAAAGGAAAGAGAGAGAGAGAAGAAAAGGAAGAGTAAAAATAATCAAAGTTATTAAAATGTTTTTAATTATTAAAAGTAAAAAAATTTTAAAAAAAAGAAGAGAGCAACTGAACCAAAAGGAAATCCACCAATGCTATCAAGTGCTAAAAACTATACCAAAAAAAACAAAAATCAAAAAACAGACAGACAGAACCCTAGGACAAATGGTAAAAGCAAAGCTATAAGACAAAATCACACAAAGAAGCATACACATACACACTCACAAAAAGAAAAAGGAAAAAAAATATATATATCTATATATATATTTTTAAAAAGGAAGAGAGCAACCAAATCAATAAACAAATCCACCAATGATAATAAACTCTAAATAGTGAACTAAGGTAAACATAAAACCAGAAACAAATTAGATGCAGAAAGCAAACCCCAAGTCTACAGTTGCTCCCAAAGTCCACTGCCTCAATTCTGGGATGATTCATTGTCAATTCAGGTATTCCACAGATGCAGTATACATCAAGTTGTTTGTGGAGATTTAATCTGCTGCTCCTGAGGCTGCTGGGAGAAATTTCCCTTTCTCTTCTTTGTTCACACAGCTCCTGAGGTTCAGCTTTGGATTTGGCCCTGCCACGGCATGTAGGTCACCTGAGGGCGTCTGTTTTTCGCTCAGACAGGATGGAGTTAAAGTAGCAGCTGATTAGGGGGCTCTGGCTCACTCAAGCCAGCAGGGAAGGTGGGGTATGGAATGTGGGGCAGACCTACGGCAGCAGAGGCCAGCATGAGGTTGCAACAGCCTGAGGCGCGCCATGTGTTCTCCCGGGGAGGTTGTCCCTGGATCACAGAACCCTGGCAGTGGCAGACTGCACAGGCTCGTGGAAGAGGAGGTGTGGATAGTGACCTGTGCTTGCACACAGGCTTCTTGATGGCTGCATCAGCAGCCTTAGCATTTCATGCCCATCTCTGTGGTCCACTGTGATAGCCGCGGCTCGTGCCCATCTCTGGAGCTCATTTAGGCAGTGCTCTGAATCTGCTCTCCTTCTGCACCCCGAAAAAATGGTCTCTTGCCTCTTAGGCAGTTCCAGACTTTTTCCTGGATTCCCTCCCAGCTAACTGTGGCACACTAGCCCTCTTCAGGCTGTGTTCATGCAGCCAACCCCAGTCCTCTCCCTGGGATCTGACCTCCGAAGCCCAAGCCCGAGCCTCAGCTCCCAGCCCCCACCAGCCCCAGCAGGTGAGCAGACAAGCCTCTCAGGCTGGTGAGTGCTGGTTGGCACCAATCCTCTGTGCGGGAATCTCTCCACTTTGCCCTCTGCACCCCTGTTGCTGCGCTCTCCTCCGTGTTTCCAAAGCTTCCCCCCACCACCCCCATCTCCACCAGCGAAGGGGCTTCCTAGTGTGTGGAAACTTTTCCTCCTTCACAGCTCCCTCCCAGAGGTGCAGGACCTATCCCTATTCTTTGGTCTCTGTTTTCTATTTTTTCTTTTCTCCTACCCAGGTACGTGGGGAATTTCTTGCCTTTGGGATGTCTGAGATCTTCTGCCAGCATTCAGTAGGTGTTCTGTAGGAGTTGTTCCACATGTAGTTGTATTTCTGATGTATTTGTGGAGAGGAAGGTGATCGCCACGTCTTACTCCTCCACCATCTTGAAGGTCTCCCCTAAATTTTTAAAATATATGTAAAAGAGCATATCCTTTTGACTCAGGGCAAGTAACATTTCTTAAACAAGATATATCAATAAATTATATAAAATGAAAAGATGAGCCACAGGAGACATATCAATCTATATAAATAGACATGTAGATATATATTATATTTATGAGAATATATGGATGATTTTATATATTTTTTAAAATGGGACTAATTTAATGTACAGTATATATACAATAATTACATACAAATTATATATGTAATAATATATAATTTGCATATATACATATAGAACATAGGAGTTGTATAATATATGTGTATGGGAATAAATACATAGAATACATTTGCAAAACAAAACCAACAAAGATTAGTGTTTAGAATATATGAAAACTTCTACAAGTCAATAAGAAAAATACAAACAACCCAAATAGATAAATGGGCAGAAGTCGTGAACAAGTATTGCACCTAAATCATAAACTGTCAATAAACATATGAAAAGATACTGAACCTCATTAGCAATTAAGAAAATTCAAATTAAACCACAATGAGATACTATTTGACACCCACTAGCTTGGCAAAAATTAAAAAGATAATACCAAATGTTGGTAATTAGTACAACTGTTTGAGTTGTATCATTTGGGTTAAGAGAAACATGTACATGATTCTAGGTCTTTATACATGCTATGGCCTGTACTTAGAATGCACTGCTTCAAATTAGGTCTAGAAAACTCTTACCCATGCCTTAAAACCCTGTTTAGTTGGCATTTACATATAGAAACCTTAGGTTCCCTGGTGCAGAGTGAATCACTTCCTCTTCTGTGCTACCTGTACAAAGTTGTATCATCTCATATACATGTAATATAAGTATGTGTTTCCACTTCTCCCCAAGTAACCAGGAACTCCCAGAATGCAATGGCTATTTCATTTCAGTGCCCCAGGCTCAGCACATGGCATTCAAGAAATTAACTTAAGTGAATAGGACTCCATGTCTTCCATGTCCCGTTTCATAATCACACCTCCCCTAACTCTGTGGCAGCTGTAGGTGTGATCTGTGTCTCCCCTCTTGGGAACCACTGGACTCTTACACCATTTTCTGCTTCTCTCTCAGCTTCACAAATCTCAGCATTAGAGTTCTGATGCATTTTCACAGGATCAGATCCCAAAGCCAAATGAAACAATCAAGGAAACCTAACCACCGTTTGAATGGCGTATCAATCAAAAGTATCTCACTCTTGAGTGATTTCAAACTCCAAAGCTAGTCTTGATTTTAAAGGACATTGAATTCCTAATTCTTTGGACCCCTGTGGGAGCCATTTTCCCATCAAGGACTTGAATGGAGGTGACTGCCTGCAACCAACTAAGATGGATATTTGGTGTTTGGCAGCTCCTTGACCCACGCCTTCCATCCCTTGATCACCAGGGAACATGTATTGCGTGACAGATGCAGACAAAGCAGCAGTGACTTGGCTATGCTGCAGCCTGTGTCATTTGGCTATGTTTGTAGGCAGCCCAGCTGCAGCTGGTCAGTAGCTATGACACTTGGGAACAACAGTTGCTTTTCCAAGTTAATATAGGATGTTTCATGGCATAAGAGAAAGAATATTATAGAAGAAGAACTGAGATAGATTTCCAGCTCCACTGCTCTGCAGTTCTGTGACATTCCCCAAAAACATAACCTCCCTGGATGTCACTGTCCCATTTGGAAATAAATAAATACCCTGTCTATTACCCCAGGGCAGGGAAAGGTTTTAAGAATTAAATGCAATGATGAATTTAAACTCTAAGGTACTATACAGATATTAACATTAGCCAACATTTTTAATGTTTTCCGTGTACTAGATATGATTCTAAGTGCTTTATTTAATCCTACAGCAATCTTATGAGCTAAGTACCATTAAATATGGAGTAATAAATTTGTAAATATGAAAAAATAAAAGCACAAAATCATTTAAGGAACTTGTTAAGATGAAGTACACCTGAAACTATCACAACATTGTTAATCAACTATACTCTGATATAAAACAAAAAAGTTTTAAGAAAAAGTAATGGCAAGATCCAGGATCTGAGCCAGGCTCTTCAACAGGTTAAGGTGTTACACTGAACATCCCAGGAACCTTTTGTTTTAGATTTATATTTAATAATATCCATCAGACCAAAAATATTGTACTTTATTTATATTTCTATAAAGCATTTACCATTTTTTTTATAATTTGGTTTTTATATCCATGTTTCCCCAATTAGACAGTGAGCTCCTTGAGAGCAGGAACTTTATGGTAAACATCTATAATTGTTTCAGCACTGAGTACTCAGTCTGACATATTGTAGGTAGGAACATCACTGTCTAGAATTTGTGAGTTGGATAGATGGAAGGAAGGGAAGGATTAAAGGGAGGATGAATAAAATGAATGGATGGATGGATGGATGGATGGATGGGTATATGGATGAATGGATGGTTTCCTCCACACTCTCAGGATTAGACTCCATCAGAAACACTGATGCAGGACGACTGGTGTCCCCTCCCCAGTGGCCTTGGTCCCAATCCTCTCCTTCAAGTTCTGATGACCCTACCTCTTTCCTTCATTCCTCCATTTACCATCTCTTGCTGCCTCAGTGGGTTTGGGTTTTTTTTTTCTCCTGTTTAATCTTCCAATCCCTATTTAATCAATTTTCTATATTAAATTATCTCTGTTAAAATTATCAGTTAAAATTCCTGCTTTCCTGAATGAACCCTGACTGATTCAACTTACTATGTAATCTCAGGTACTATGCTAAGTCCTTTACAAATATAATTGCCTTTGCCCTTTACCAAAACCCTGTGGGAGCATATCATCCTCTTTTTTGGATGCAAAAACTGAGACACAGAGTTATTAAGTTCATGTCCAAGCTCAACACAAGCTTGAATTGTGGTGCTAGAAGCTTCTAACTCCACTGCAGTCTTGTCTAAAATTATCTATTTCCATGAGACTTATGGCTCCTAGAGTGAATTAATGTCCTTAGTGCCAGGGTCCTTCTTAGAATGAGAAAATATATGCACAGTTCCCTGAATAAACTGTGCCGTTCTCCCTCTCCGCCTACAGATGGCAATCACACAGAGATTTATTACCAACAGATGGCTGCAATATGGGAGCGAGACACGAGTATACCTGGTACACTTAAGATCAACACAGCAATCCGAAGTTATTTCCCACGTACATAGCTACAAAGGAATCAAATTCCAGTTGAGAATGATTACACCTTTCCCCTTTCTGATGAAAAAAGCAAATAAAGTTCATCAAATCGGCTAGAAGCCACCCCAGATTATAAAGTTTTCTTTTTCCTCGTCATAGCACCTATTCTTTCTACTGCTGTCAGTCTCTCATCTCTTTTGTGCATCTTTCTATCTCACAGTCTCCTTCAGCAGGTTCCATTCTTTTTATTATTTTGTCTCCCCATCTCTCTCTCTCCTATAAGTAAAATAAATTCTTGAAAGACAGCTTAAGTCTTTGAGGGAGAGATTGGGTTAACTTTTTGAACTTTACACAGAAAAATACTCCCAATACTTATTTTCTCATCAAGAAGTCACCTGTAGCCCAAAACTCTCTAAAGACCTAGTAATTCCTCCTATAGTGTGTGTGTGTTTGTGTGTGATTGAAAGTTGTGTGCTGAGTGTGTGATGACAAAGTTACACTTGCTCAGATCAATGGGCCTCAGGAGAGTCACTCTGTTTTTCTTCTACACAAGAAACCATGATCAGCCTTTAAGTTTTATCTATCTCATTTCCAATTATTAAAAAACCAAAAATGACATGTCTCACGTATCTCTCTCCATTTGCTTACTATTATACTGATTTTTTATTCTGACATCCATTTCTTATCAAGTTGAGATTCTGGCATTTGGCATTCCACCTAGTATGGCTTTTTCTAATCATCTGAAAAATAGCCATTTTAAATGGGGTTCACTGGTATCTCAGGAAGGAAGAAAATGGCATAGTTTCTTATGGGAAACTTTACCACCAAAAGTCAAAATTATTCTTGAGAAGAACCTGGAATAGATTAGCCTGGAATAGATTCACCATACCTTTAACAGACACCTTCTTTCTGTCTGACAGGGACGTTGTGGGAGGGCACTGTAGATGGGACCAGCTGCAACCTTAATTAACATGTCCATCCTTGCAGATGACAGGAAGGGCCCTGAATGAGGAGATAGAGAGAGTAATGTAATGGGAGCAAGATGAGGCTGGGTGTGAATCTTAGCTCTGCGATTAACCAGTCAGAGCCTTGGCTCTCTCATTTTACAAAATGCAGATCATTCTTATCCCCTAAAGTTAGTAAGAAAGAGTCAATATCCATGCTAATAAACCTAATGGTGCCATACACAGCATTAGATACTTATGATAAGCACATTTAAACCATACAGGAGTCCTTCAGCTTGGCATCTTTCACATGAGGAAACTGAGTCTCAGGTAGCTAACTAAGTTTCCCAAGGTTCCAAGACCAGTAGATATTCAACCCAAGCTTAATAAATTGTTTACCCCAGAGATATCATCTTTCCCAGCAAAGAATGGTTAGATGCACAGCAGACAGGCTGAATGGTGACAAGAGGGGAAGTTTCCAGAGTTCATTAAATTACATCATATCTCCCCTTCAAGGACATGACAGTCATAGCAGGTGAATGATGTGGATGAAGAGCAGAGTGGGGCACAGTGTAAACAGCAGGGAGAAACTCTCAAACAGTGAGGGGAGGTGGAGGCATCAGATGAATTTGGTGGGAAAATCTGCCTTCACTTCCTTCACTGAAGTGTTATCACCCAAGTGCATCTTGGTGGAGTGCTACATAATATTGTTGAGGTTTGAGAATGACGATATGTCACTTTCTTCTCACGTAAAGATTCTGACCTGATAGGTAAGTAGACCCAGAAGATAGACGGGAATTAAAACACAGTGTCTGCTTTATTACTGGTAAAGCTGACTTGTAGAATGATGCTTGGACTCAGATCCAAAATGGGCTTCTTGAATGACTTACTCATCTTCTGCCCCAGCATTCTCCCAGAGGGATCTAAGATGTTAGACCATACATAAGACTCACTTTCAACACTTCAACCTGCACCCTAACTCCTCCTTAAAATGGAAGAAATATTGGTGAACTAGCCTACTAAATGAGGTAAGAATTCTCCAAAGGAAGGGGAGACTATCCCCCCTCCAATTTTATTAACATAGTATTATAAAATGTTATAGTCCTACTTATTAAGACAAAACAAAATAATACTCTTTACTTTGGGAGCTTGATGATTAAATAGACTTGCCTAGGAACCTAACTTTTATATGTAACATTGTTTCTATGGGGGAATACATTCCAGCTTCCAAACAAGCCAACCCATAAAGGTTGGGGATTCAATCCACTTATAAGTACAAATATAACACTCTATTCTCACAGTACTCACTATTTCTTAAGAGAGGGTCAGCTCTCATTTTTAACTGGAACAAAATAATTTGCTAAACTCTAGGGACCATAAGGATGAGGAAAAATACAAATTCCATTGATTCCTTTCCCTTTTGTCTCCTTCTCTGTACATAACACCCTCAGCTTATGTTTGTCTTCTTTCCAAAGACCTAATTATATGAAAATAGAAATATTTTTTAAAGAGAAAAATGCTTGTCGATGTGACGTCAATTCATTTTGTTGGGGCTTTGGGAGGCTCAGCGCTTGTGGGGTCCAGGGAGAGAGAATTTACCAAGTAATTTCCCCAAAGACCTAATTTGCTACATTCTATTTTTACAGGTTAGTATCCTCATTTTGGCTCACTGTGGAATAGGATCCATTTATTTCTACCTCACCTGTGCACATGAGAAACTAGTCTCAGACTGTAATTTGACTGTCATTGTGGAACAACTCTTCACTCAACAAATATTCCCTGAGAATTTAGTGTTCCAGGAATCAATAAGTTCCTGATAAATGACAATATAGAGAATTTCAGGTTGGTAATTTCAGTATCAATATAGATGATCCAGCCAACACTCTAGCTTCTCAATTCTTTGACTTCCTCTCCTACAACAACTGTGCCATCCATCTTCCACTGTCATATTCCAGTGCTATCTCTCAAGAATATCATCTTTAAGAATCCCACACTTACTACCAACTCCATACCCATTATCAGTCCCCTTCATATTTTCTCAGCTTTTCTTTCCCTCACTCTTGGGGGAAAAAAATTCTAAACCATGTTTAAAGTCAATCAAGACAGAGGAATGGATAAAGAAGATGTGGTACATATATGCAGTGGAATATTACTCAGCCATAAAAAAAGAATGAAATAATGTCATTTGCAGCAACATGGATGTACCTAGAGATTATCATACTAAGTGAAGTAAGTCAGACAAAGACAAATATCATATGATATCACTTATATGTGGAATCTAAAATAATAATACAAATGAACTTATTTACAAAACAGAAACAGATTCACAGACTTAGAAAACAAACTTATGGTTATCAAAGGGGAAAGGTTGGGGAGATAAATAAGGAGTTTGAGATTAACATATACACACTACTATATATAAAATAGAAGGCAAACAATGACCTACTGTATACCACAGGGAACTCTACTCAATAACCTGTAATAATCTATACAGGAAAAGAATCTGAAAAATAATGGATATATGTATATGTATAACTGAATCACTTTGCTGTGAACCTGAAAATAACACAACATTGTAAATCAACTATACTCCAATATAAAATAAAAATTAAATTTTAAGAAAAGCCAATCAATTCTCCACCCAGTCTGTGCTTGAAAACATGTCTGGAGGAAAACACACAAGCACACGAGTGGTTCCATTTTGAATTCGTGAGCACTACCTCCAGAGAGTCCTCACTGCTGATCATGAAATACACTACATTTTCCTTCCTAGTCAGCCATCTCTCTCACTTTGCTGGCTAGCTGTTTCTTACCTTCTTATGTCTCTCTAAAGTTCTGTCATCTGTTTCCACTTCCTTACTCTTAGCTAATGACTTTGTATCTTATTTAATTGAGACAGTAGAGCAATCAGAAGATAACTTCTATGTGTTCCTTCTAAGCATACAGAAAGAATTCAATAAATAGGTTAATTCTTTTTAGTTAGACTTTTCAGGGCTCTTCTCCATCTACAGTAGGTGTTCCCACAAATTATGACAATAATCTTTCATCCCATATGTCCACTTGCAATATGAATTGATCACTCCTTCCATAAAGAAGTAGGGCCTATTTCCCACTCACTCCCTCCCTCGAATATTCTAGGGTAGCTCTATGACTTCTTGTGATGGACATAATGTAGCAGAAGTGCTGCTATGTAACTTCAAAGCCTTGGGCTTCTGTTTCACTCTCTTGAAAGCCAGCTGCCTTGTGAAGAAGCTCAGGCTAAACCACTGAATGATGAGATATCACCTGCAGAGAAAAGCCACATGGAGGAAACCTGAGGTGCCCCAGCCAACAGCCAGTACCAAGACACCAGATGTGTCCATGAAGACATCTTGGGTACAAGCACTTGATGAGTCCACTGTCTCTCTAGTATAGTCTGAGCATTTACTTACTAAAATTTTGTACATAATATAGTAGACCCTTGAACAACTTGGGTTTGGACTGCGAGGGTCCATTTACAAACAATTTTTTTTCAATAAATGTGTACTACAGTACTACATGATCTGAGGTTGGATGAATCCACAGATGTGGAACTGCAGATATAGAGGCCCAACTGTAAAGTCATATGGGGATTTTCCACAACATGGAGGGTCAGCACCCCAACTCTCATGTTGCTCAAGGGTGAACTGTATGTTATCTTAAAGTACTTTCCTTTAATTTCTATTTTTGCTATTTTGGGACATTATATCAATTTGCTTTTGGAATTATATTGTAGATGGGTTATATTACATTTTCAATATAATGAAGAATATGTTTAAAAATATGTGTTATAAAAAGGAAGCATAGATAGTAAATCACTGTCTTTGGGCAGCTTAACATAGATCCAGGAGCACACTGACTAGCGTTTGGTTATACATATATTATCTATAAAAACAAGTTATAGTTTCCCACTAACTCACTGATTCATGTCTTCTCTCATGGATATCTCTACCCTGTAGACCAGGGTTTCTCAACATTTTCAATCCAACTAACATGAAAACAATCTCTCTCTCTCTCTCTCTCTCTCTCTCTCTCTCACACACACACACACACACACACATATACACACCATTTTGCTGTGAGACACCCTGTTCCCCCATAGAAGGCCCCCCTCTAGTCATTGCCCTGGATGGTAGACAGCAAGCTCCTTGAGGGAATCAATCAATCATCTGGTGCATCTCCATAGCCCACTCCTTCTGCCAAAGTACCTAGAATATGGCTGAACATGTAGTAAATATTTGATTTACTTCTTCACAGTTGACTTCATAAACCCGAAGGAAATATTGCCTGAAATTAATATCAACTTGTTCAAATTTCTGACTTGCTGTTTTCTAATCTACAGAGGAAATATTTACCTTGACACCTCCCTCCACACATGTACAGAAATCCAAGAACCCTAAGAATTCTTTCATGCTACAAGTGTCTCCACATTAAACGCTACTTTTGTACAACTCCAAGTCAATTCCCTAGAAATACTCAGGGGGTTTGTATTTTCTTTTTATAACTATGGTTTGCAAAGCACATTTATGCTTTGTAACTAGGAGAGGCTAACATTTACTGCACCAGGTTCTTTACACAATTTATCTCAATGCTTACAACAGCTCCCTGAGGTAGTTATTATGATCCCCATTTCAAAGATAAGGAAATCAAGCAAGCATGACTGTTAGGTGGTTTGGAAGCCCAGGTCATACCCTGCCCAGTTGCAGAGCCCAGTCCCTGAAGTTTGAGTTCAGGGTGCTTTCTGCTACTGTGCAACTGACAGCAACTGTAGAAAGGCTACGAGGCATCAAGCAATTACTTACCTTTTTGGTCCTCCCTTTTCCCATCTCTAAAATGGGGGTAATAATATCATCAACATCATAGACCTGTGCACATCACATGAGATGTTACAAATGAACTGCTTGGACCTCATTTGGCATATAGTAAGCAATATTATTGTCAAGCCATCTCTTAAAACAAAAACATAAATTGGTAATCATTATGTCTTGGCCTCTGCTGTTTCCTACAGAAGGAATTTCTGTGTTCAGGGCAGTGAGGAGCGTCAGCTCTGACAAGGACGGGGAAACCACAAGTAAAGAGCCTGTGCCAGGACTCTCCTGTAACAACCTACTTTGTATTGCCCAGGAAAGGGGTTTTCAACATTTGGTGATATGTAATGCCTCTTTTCATCATTCATTTATTATTCTGACTTCGAAAAGCATGTTCCCAGCATCCAGGGCCATGAAAATCCCATTGTGAAGCCCCAGCATTGCCAGTGCCACAGACACAAGACATTTCAATCAGGTTGCCCATGTTGGGCTGCGGGTAATCACAGAGTGGAAGGGATCTTAGTGTTTGTACTGTGACAAGATGCTCCATTTTACTGAGGAGAAAACCAAGGCACAGAGAAAGTGGCTTGTGTTCTCAAGCTATCCCCTCAATAGCTCTATGAAGTAGAGATAGCCCTCTCTATTTTATCTTTTCCTGCTACCTAATGCACACCCAATACTGCAGCCACTGCAAACCATGTATAAGCCCGCATACACCACAGCCTCTCCCCAATGCCTCTCTGCCTTGTAGATGCTACCATTCTTCAGCCAGAAACCTCTCTTTCCATATTGCCCACCTGGCTATTTCCAGTTTGTCCATCCAGCTCAGCTCAAGTCCCCACCAGCTCTCACCCGGACTCTGGCAACAGCCTCAACTTGTCTCCCTGCTTCCACATTTGCTTTCCTGAAGAGCAATTTTGGGTTTTTTATATAAATCAAGTTGTGACACTCCTGCTTAGAAGCTTTCAATGGCTTTCTGACACCCTTAAGATAAAACCCAAACTCCTTCCTCTGCCTACAAAGTCCTGCAGAATCTGGCCCTACCTACTTCTCATCTCACTTCCTGACATTCCCCCAGACTATGCTCCATCCACACTGGCCTTTCTTCTGCTCCTCAAGCACTCTGGGTCTTGTTGAAGGCACCTGCTCCTCCTCTTCCCTGGAACTCTTGCCTTCAGATTTTCACAGGGATAACTCCTTCTTATCATTCAGATCTCAAGTCAATTTCACTGCCTCAGAGTGAGTCCCCCCATGACCACATAATTGTGCCGCTTCCCATACCCTTGGTATTTCTCTAATAACATTTCCAACTATCTGGAACTATTGTGTTTGTACATTTACTGCCTGGCTTCCACTAGACGCTCTACTCTATAATGAAGGAATAGGGTCTTTTTTTTTGCCGATAATCTTCAAAGCCTAACCTAGTGCCTGGTACAGAGTTGGTGCTCAATAAATATTTCCTAAGTGGATAAGTGAATCAATATTCAATTCTGCATTATAACCTCTCAAGGCCAGCGTTTTCAAACAACTATAAAATGGCAATTAACATGTATATCAGTTCCCCTCTAGTTCTCTGCTGTCTACTATCTGTCAGTTGAGGTTTCCCGTGATAGTCCCAAAATATTGGTCTCATCATATTAGATTTCATGCATTGCTTTCTCCAAATGACTCATTGTTCTACCCACTCATTCTTGTTTGGGAATTTGTTTTTAATATACTCACCACATTGATGTTTAAGTTCAAAAAATGGCTAAGTTTAGTCTTCCGTTTGCTCAAAGATGTTAGAGATTCCAATATTAATGTATCTACTTTCTCTTGGGTAAGCAAAGCAGAGCCCTCATCTCAGAGTGGCCCCAGATGGGAGGAGGATAGATCCCTGTGCAGGAAGTCAGCAGTCTCAGGGTCTCATTCTCTCTGAGAAGTGACTTAACAATTATTCAATGACTCATTATTTTCTAAAGTACATTGGATGTTCCCTGAGGTCCCTTCCAAGGCTAGAGTTACATTTATTCCTTCAACAAAGACAGGTAATTACACCATGCCTCTGTGCCAAGCACTGTCAAGGTGCTGGGAAAACAGTCTTGAAAAAAGTAGCCAAGAACATCTCTACCTTCATTCTTATGTGATTCTCTAAAGCATAATCTGCTATTTAATTATCAAAAGATTTGATTTTATATATGGTATATTCTAATTATGACAGAGTGAGTGTCTTACCCATTTCCACCCTGGGATGAGATGTCTATTCTTCATCTTCCAGCCTTATGCTCTGCTTTCTACCATGAGTAAAAGAAACCTCACCCCTGTCTCTTCTCATGTCCCTGCCATGTTTCTTTCTGACTCAGTGTTTCAACTTTTCTGTTCTCTTCTCTCCCAAACACTCCCAGTCAGATGTGGCAGAGGGTCAGCAGTAAAAATGAAGCTGCAGTTATGTCTGTAAAAAAAAAAACATGGGTTAGGGTTCAGGAACATGGCATTGATCCTCACTCTGCCACTCATGAGACCTTGAGAATGTCTCTTAATCTCTCCAAATCTGTTTCCTTATCTATTAAATAGAATGTGGTGGCCATAAAAATGTACCTATCAGATTTCCCATTGCATAGAATGTAATTGACCAAAAGTCCCAGGCATGCTGTCTGAAATCCATCACCACACTGGCACCACCAGCCAAAGTCTGAGTATAGCAAGGTCACTTCTGGGACAAGCAGGTGCATTTCTGGGAGATGTAGGACTCCTCTGAACAGTGACTTTGGCCCAAAGACTCTCTATCAGCTTTGTCAAAACTTTCTTTGAACTGCACATCGGTCAAAGACTTCTGCTACTCAAAATTCCTTCCTCTCTCCTCCAAGGGGGTAAAACCTGCATCATGGTCTGATGGTTCCCCCATTCTCCACTGTTCCTTCACCTTTTTCCCTCAAGGCCAATTTCCATAATCAATTTCTTACATATCTAATGGCATCTTAGCATCTGCCTCTTAAAGGACTTGAAGTAACACATTGAGACGACAACCACGTATGTGGTTGTGAAGATGGTATCAGTGAAAATGTTTTACAAAGTACACAAGGTTTTATAAGGTATAAAGCATCACATGAAAGATAAAGCATCATTCTTTCATTTATTCATCACTTAGGTACTGAATACCCACCATGAGCTGGACTCTAGGCAAAGGATCAGGAGATACAAAGGAATAATGTTCTTTCTTGAGATCACAGACTGGAGGAGCTGTCCAGATCCCTCATGACTTTGCACACATTAGGTAATAATATATTTTGGTAGGGAAATGGAAAAAAAGGAGTAAGGAATAAAGATGAAGGAAGGCGGGAGAAAGAGCATCCATTACACCAAAGCAGTGCAAGTGTCAGATTGTGGCTATTCAAGTGTATGTGAATGTTTTTTAAACTGTGCTCTGCTAAACACAATTTGACGCTCCACTCCTGCCAGAGCCTTGCAGCACAGGGGTAGCTTTTGGGGATGCAACGGTTGCAATGCTTTTACAGGGAAATTCTTCACTGTTGTCACCATTTCATGGCCCAGAATATTCAGCTCAACAACAGACCTCGAAAGAATATGCTCTGTGTTGTAATTTTCCAAAGGCAACATGATTATAAAACCCAAACAGATGGAAAGACGATTGCACTGGATGGAGAAAGCTGTTAGCAGTTTCCATTTGTAGACAAAACCATTGTTTTTGAACAGATAGCTGCCAGAATGTGATGAATCTGGTACTCTTTGCACCCTCTGCTTTGCAGAAAGCCCTGAAACTCTGTCAGACTTTGCAAACAGTTGCAGGATGCTATTTTTGTACATTTGTTTATGTCGAAGGCATTGACTCACAGAGTTTCACATTTAGCTCGCTGCTAATCTTGAAACTGCCATTAATGTACAGTTCCCAACCCTGAAAATTGGACTACAAAATAAATGGCTGTGCGATCATCTTTTATTTAAAATATTACTGCACCCCATCACTCTATGTCAAGGCCTGGCTTGTTTATGAGCATGCTTGATTATATAATTACATATTAGAAACCATTTGTAAGGAAAATTGATTGGTGTACTTTACAGCAAGGATTTCACCAGAAATAACCCTGTCTTTAGCTGCAGGAGTGGAAGGCCAGGTTAGAAATGACAAAACAACTTCAGGAGCCTGTCACCATCTTGTTTATTCCTCATCACAGAAGAAGTAATTGCCCAAGGAACAATGAGGGACAGAAGTGTTGACTTTGAATAACTATGATCCACAAATCAGATTTAGGCAATATTATGGAGTACTGGAAAGAGTTTTCAACAGGGATTCATGAGGCTTAAGTCCTAGCTTCAACCCTGCTGGTAATTTCTAGGCAATGCTCAGCCTCCTGAAATCTCCACTCTTCTGTCAATAAAATGGGAATTCAACAGTGGGTTGCTAGGGCTAAGAGGAAGGCAGTGTCCACACAGATTCAGGGGAGATGAGCAGAATCTCAGGCTTAGATGAGCATCACTCAAGACTAGAAAATCGATGGATGACGAGTGGATGGCTAGCACTTGGTGGTCCGTCCTTGAAGGCCCAGGGTCCCAGATTGAGGCTTTCCATTCCTCTCTCTCATGCTTTCCTGTCTCTTCCCCAGCCTGGGACCACTTTTTTTTTTCCATGATCTCTGCCAATAGGAAAATTTGTCCTGTAAAAAAGTGCCTCTACATCTTTTCTGTGGCAAGAGTTTGTAGCCTTTGTTTCTAGTTCTGCAGATTATTTGTGTCTAATGATCTGGAAATGAAGAAAATACACCAGTTAAAACCTCAAAATATTACCCGTCCAAGGAAATAGAATAACAACAACAACAATAATACTAATGATACCTGTCCTTCCAAAAGTATTGGCTTCTCCTGAGGAACAAATGCCATTAAAGGAGAATTGTCAGAACTGTTGAAGTGATTCTTTGGCTTAAAGGAGTTTTTTTTTTTTTTAATTACTTTTCCTTGGCTTTTTTTTTTAATTCCTGAAGTAATTTAGATTAGTTTCAGAAAACAAATGGGAATACACATGAGGAAAATAGAGGAAGAAGAAGAAGAAGAAGAAGAAGAGGAGGAGGAGGAGGAGGAGAAAGAGGAGGAAAAGGAGGAAGAGGAGGAGGGGAGGGGGAGGGGAGGGGAGGGAAGGGGAGGGGAGGGGGAGGGGAGGGGAGGGGAGGGGAGGGGAGGGGAGGGGAGGGGAGGGGGAGGGGAAGAAGAAGAAGAAGAAGAAGAAGGTGGTGGAGGAGAAGGAGGTAAATAAGGAGAAGGAGAATAAAGGAGGGAGGAGGGGAAAACGAAAGAGTGATGAAGAGGGAGAGAGAGAAAAAGAGAAGAGAAGAGAAGAGGGGAAGAGAGAAGAGGAGAGGAGATAAGAGAAGGGAACAAATCATAGCCCCTCTTCATCATTCCTCCATTGAAAGAGAACCACCATTAACATTTTAAGGCATCTTCTCATATTTTTTCCTGTGAATGCAAAATAAAAATTTACAGGAGTGGAATCACATTGTAATATTGTACTATTACCTGCATTTTTAACTTCACTATATATCAAAAATAACTTCCCATTTTATAACATATTTCTTTGCACCATTTTGAACAGTTGTGTTGTATTCCATTGTATATATGCACTCTAATTCATAAACATGCAGGAAACTTCTTGGTCACCATACCTTTGCACATGCTCTTACTTGTTTCCAGTTTCCTGGCATTTTTCTAAGAATGTTACTGCTGTTATGAAGGCAAAACATAACAACTGTAACCAGACCAAAGATTCTCTTGGAAAGCAGATATGTTGAAAAGTTTGCAAATGAGCCCTTTCCTTATAAACTCATTCGTCTCTTCTACCAGGTTACAAGCTCTTTCAGACAATTGCCTCCACTTGCTGTAACACGTTTGTGATCTTCCTGAGAGCAGCTATGATGCTTTACTTGCCTCCCCATACCAGTGCCCATGCTAGGGTCCAGCACATAGTTTACATCTCAATAAATAATTGTCAAAATGAACTAAAATAAATCCTTCCCCCCCATCCTGCAAGTCTCAACTCAGAAATCACCTGATTTTTCTATGAATGCATAGCTCATGTTTTCCACTACAGTATTTTATTCATATCCTCTAGCGTTTATCACAATAGATTTGCTGTATCTGCATAGATTTCTTTCTCTACATGCTTATTCCCAGAACCTAGAAGATTCTGACATAAAATAACAGAATTAACAACCAGAAATTTTTGTTTTTTGTTTTTTTTTTGCAGCTAGCATAAAATCATACACAATGTTGATACTTAATGAATGCTTGCTGAACTGAATTGAATTGAACTGAATTGAGCTGAATTGGTGCTAGGATTTCCAACAGCAGCACTGAATAAATTGCTACCTCTTTATATCTAGTTTGAACCTTAATGATCCTACTGAAGTCCAATGATGGATAAGCACAGCATGAACTGTTCCCCCTTTATCACCTTTCAAAACCAAAAATGCTGACACTTTTCATGCTCTCTTGATTTTTTTCCTTCTTAAAAAGGATAAGGTCAGACATGGTTTACTTGCAGTGATTGTATTGATTTCATTCTACAGATGCAATTGGATCTTCCCCTTGCAGAAGATTGCCATTGACTTTTACTTGGAGAGACAGATACTGACCATGGGATGTTTTAGGGAAAGTCAAGACTCAGTATTCAGATGTGACCAAACCAGTGAGCTGAAATTGTTACCCCAGCATAGCTAACCCTCATCATCTTGTTGGATGGGCTCTCTCATGTCATTTCCAAAAAGCAGAGAAATAGTAAATTATTTAACCTTTTAAATAAAATCAAATCTGTATCCTTTTCAAGCTCATCATTGTTATTACAAGTCATGTATGTAGACACCAAAGAATAATGAGGATTAGAACTAACTGAGTGAGCAAATCTGGGATGAATAAGAGTATAAGTCTTGACCATGGAACAGGGCTTTGCAGTATATAAAACACTGTTGTAAACAACGACTCAATTGTCTTTGAAAACATTCCTACAAGAAAGAGTATATGTATCCCCATTTTACAGAAGGGAAAACCAAAGCTCAGAAAGCATAAAAAAAAAAACCTGAAAATAAGAGTTGGCCTAATGTCAAAACCCTTGCTCTTTCTACAATATCTTTCTACTATATGATTTAGCTTTTGTGAAATGAAACTGTTCATAAACACTTTTATTTTTAACATCTTTATTGGAGTATAATCGTGTTACAATGTTGTTTTAGCCTCTGCTGTACGACAAACTGAATCAGCTATATGTATACATATATCCCCATATCTCCTCCCTCTTGTGCCTCCCTCCCCCCTCCCTATTCCACCCCTCTAGGTGGTCACAAAGCACCAAGCTGATCTCCCTGTGCTATGCAGCTGCTTCCCACTCAGCTGTCTCTTTTACATTTGGTAGTGTATATATGTCCATGCCACTCTCTCACTTCATCCCAGCTTACCCTTCCCCCTCCCCATGTCCTCAAGTCCATTCTCTACCTCTGCGTCTTTATCCCTGTCCTGCCCCTAGGGTCATCAGAACCTTTTTTTTTTTTTTTTTTTAGATTCCATATATATGTTTTAGCATACGGTATTTGTTTTTCTCTTTCTGACTTACTTCACTATGTATGACAGACTCTAGGTCCATCCACCTCACTACAAATAAGTCAATTTCATTTCTTTTTATGGCTGAGTAATATTCCATTGTATATATGCGCCACATCTTCTTTATCCATTCATCTGTCGATGGACACTTAGGTTGCTTGCATGTCCTGGCTGTTGCATTAGTGCTGCAATGAACACTGTGGTACAAGTCCCTTTTTGAATTATGGTTTTCTCAGGGTATTTGCCCAGTAGTGGAATTGCTGGGCCATAGGGTAGCTCTATTTTTAGTTTTTTAACAAACCTCCATACTGTTCTCCATAGTGCCTGTATCAATTTACATTCCCACCAACATTGCAAAAGGGTTCCCTTTTCTCCACACTCTCTCCAGGATTTATTGTTTATAGATTTTTTGATGATGGCCATTCTGACTGGTGTGAGGTGATACCTCGTTGCAGTTTTGATTTGCATTTCTCTAATGATTAGTGATGTTGAGCATCCTTTCATGTGTTTGTTGGCAATCTGTATATCTTCTTTAGAGAAAGGTCTATTTAGGTCTTCTGCCCATTTTTGGATTGGGTTGTTTGTTTTTTAGCTATTGAGCTGCATGAGCTGCTTGCATATTTTGCAGATTAATCCTTTGTCAGTTGCTTCATTTGCAAATATTTTCTCCCATTCTGAGCGTTTTCTTTTCATCTGGTTTATGGTTTCCTTTGCTGTGCAAAGGCTTTTAAGTTTCATTAGGTCTCAATTGTTTATTTTTGTTTTAATTTCCATTTCTCTAGGAGGTAGGTCAAAAAGGATCTTGCTGTGATTTATGTCATAGAGTGTTCTGCCTATCTTTTCCTCTAAGAGTTTAATAGTGTCTGGCCTTACATTTAGGTTTTTAATCCATTTTGAGTTTATTTTTGTGTATGGTGTTAGGGAGTGTTCTAATTTCATTCTTTTACATGTAGCTGTCCAGTTTTACCAGCACCACTTATTGAAAAGGCTGTCTTTTCTTCACTGTATATTCTTGCCTCTTTTATCTAAGATAAGGTGACCATAGGTGTGTGGGTTTATATCTGGGCTTTCTATCCTGTTCCATTGAACTATATTTCTGTTTTTGTGCCAGTACCATACTGTCTTGATTATTGTAGCTTTGTAGTATAGTTTGAAATCAGGGAGCCTGATTCCTCCAGCTCCATTTTTTTTCTCAATATTGCTTTGGCTACTCAGGGTCTTTTGTTTTTCCATACAAATTGTGAAATTTTTTGCTCTAATTCTGTGAAAAATGCCATTGGTAGTTTGATAGGGATTGCACTGAATCTGTAGATTGCTTTGGATAGTAGAGTCATTTTCACAATGTTGATTCTTCCAATCCAAGAACATGGTATATCTCTCTAACTGTTTGTATCATCTTTAATTTCTTTCATTAGTGTCTTATAGTTTTCTGCATATAGGTCTTTTGTGTCCTTAGGTAGGTTTATTCCTAGGTATTTTATTCTTTTTGTTGCGATGGCAAATGGGAGTGTTTCTTACTTTCTCTTTCAGATTTTTCATAATTAGTGTATAGGAATGCCAGAGATTTCTGTGCATTAATTTTGTATCCTGCTAATTTACCAAATTCATTGATTAACTCTAGTAGTTTTCTGGTAGCATCTTTTGGATTCTCTACATAGTATCATGTCATCTGCAAAAAGTGAGAGTTTTACTTATTTCCTGATTTGGATTTATTTTATTGCTTTTTCCTCTCTGATTGCTGCAGCTAAAACTTCCAAAACTATGTTGAATAATAGTGGTGAGAGTGGACAACCTTGTCTTTTTCCTGATCTTAGAGGAAATGGTTTCAGTTTTTATGCTTTGAGAATGATGCTGGCTATGGGTTTGTCATATGTGGCCTTTATTATGTTGAGGTAGGTTCCCTATGCCCACTTTCTGGAGAGTTTTTATCATAAATGGATGTTGAATTTTGTTAAAAGATTTTTCTGCATCCATTGAGATTATCATATGTTTTTTATACTTCAGTTTGTTAATACGGTTTATCACATTGATTGATTTGCATATTGAAGCATCCTTTCATTCCTGGGATAAACCTCACTTGATCATGGTGAATGATCCTTTTAATGTGCTGTTGTGTTCTGTATGCTAGCATTTTGTTGAGGAATTTTGCATCTATGTTCATCAGTGATATTGGTCTGTAGTTTTCTTTTGTTGTGACATCTTTGTCGGTTTTGGTATCAGCGTGATGGTGGCCTTGTTGAATGAGTTTGGGAGTGTTCCTCCTTCTGCTATATTTTGGAAAAGTTTGAGAAGGATGGGTGTTAGGTCTTCTCTAAAGGTTTGATAGAATTCACCTGTGGAGCCATCTGGTCCTGGGCTTTTGTTTGTTGGAACATTTTTAATCACAGTTTCAATTTCAGTGCTTGTAATTGGTCTGCTCATATTTTCTATTTCTTCCTGCTTCAGTCTTGAGAGATTGTGGTTTCCTAAGAATTTGTCCATTTCTTCCAGTTTGTCCATTTTATTGGCATATAGTTGCTTGTTGTAATCTCTCATGATCCTTTGTATTTCTGCAGTGTCAGTTGTTACTTCTCCTTTTTCATTTCTAATTCTGTTGATCTGAATTCTCCCTTTTTTTCTTGATGAATCTGGCTAATGGTTTATCCATTTTGTTTATCTTTTCAAAGAACCAGCTTTTAGTTTTATTGATCTTTGCTATCATTTCCTTCATTTCTTTTTCATTTATTTCTGATCTGATTTTTATGATTTCTTTCCTTCTGCTAACTTTTGGGTTTTTTTGTTCTTCTTTCTCTAATTGCTTTAGGTGTAAGGTTAGGTTGTTTATTTGAGATGTTTCTTGTTTCTTGAGGTAGGATTTATAAACTTCCCTCTTAGAACTGCTTTTGTTGCATCCCATAGGTTTTGGGTTGCTGTGTTTTCACTGCCATTTGTTTCTAGGTATTCTTTGATTTCTTCAGTGATCTCTTGGTTATTTAGTAGTGTATTGTTTAGTCTCCATGTATTTGTATTTTTTTTCCTGTAATTGATATCTAGTCTCATAGCATTGTGGTCAGAAATGATACTTGATACGATTTCAATGTTCTTAAATTTACCAAGGCTTGATCTGTGACCCAACATATGATCTATCCTGGAGAATGTTCCATGAACACTTTAGAAAGTGTATTCTGTTGTTTTTGATGGAATGTCCTGTAAATATCAATTAAGTCCATCTTGTTTAATGTGTCATTTAAAGCCTGTGTTTCCTTATTTATTTTCATTTTAGATGATCTGTCCATTGGTGAAAGTGGGGTGTTAAAGTCCCCTACTATTATTGTATAACTGTTGATTTCCCCTTTTATAGCTGTTAGCATTTTCCATAAACACTTTTCTACGTAGTATCTCATCTGATACAACTCTCCAACTACTGGGAGTACTAGCTGCTGATGGTTCACAGCTGAGTTCTTCCCCATGACCTTTGGCATAGGTGAGCTGCCTCATGCCATGTTACACTTCTTCCTCAGGGATAGCCCACATCCAGTGACTAGGAGGTATGCAGGATACAGACCCAGCTGCCACCTAGATCTGTAAGAATTCTGAAGGGCCATCCCAGCTCCAAAACTCCTTATGAAATTATCTGAGACCTCTATTGCAAATGCACTACCTTTCCCCTCTGACCTCACTCCCTCTCCATTGTTGTTGCAAAATTGCTCCTCAATAAACTCCCTATACAGAAATCTTTATCTCAGGATATTTCTCAGGGAACACAAACTGGGACAGTGCTAGTAATGGTCTAAGGAACAGATTTTAAAGTGGGACTTTGGAGCTGGATCACCTGCCTGCTGGTGAGGTGATGAGGGCTCCATCGCTAGTGGTAGATGAAATACTAATAGCCCTAGACACTTGTTACAATTTTCACCTGTAGAGAACAGAGACAGAATATTGGTGAATATTGGTGGAACTAGCAGGGGTAATATGTCAAGTGTTGCAAATGTTTGGGAAAAGCAATAATTACAAGGACTGTGGAAGTGGATGACTTTTGCTGGGGGATGCATTAGAGAAGGGTTGAAGATGCTCAATCACAAATTTAAGGAGTTCCACATCGAGATGATGACTATGTGAGGATTCCAGCCCATACTGACTTAAAACAAGGAGTGATCCTGCCCCTGGGGCCCCTAGATCAGGAATGGAGCGATTTTTACTTCCTGACAGGCAGGGTCAATGCCCCTACCCAGCCTTGAAGTAGTTACAGAAGGTGGACCATCTCCTCTCTGCTTCCCATAAGAATATGGGAGTAAAATCTCTGTGGGGGAATGAAGCACAAGAGAAGGAGGCAGAGCACAACCTTTAAAAGAATGACATAGACATAGGACATGACAAAAACTGGTTAGAACCAACTAGGTCCATCCGAGATGACAGAAGATTCGACTTCCAGTGGACCTTGAGCCTCATTATGTGCACACTGTAATACATTAGCATCTAAATGACACATCCACAGGTGTCATGATAGTCCTGAGGCTAACCATAAAAGGCTAAAGAGTGGGCAGTGACCCAATTCCTGGAAATATCTGCTCCTTACCCAAATAGTTGGAATAATCCTCCCACTCATTAGCCTATGAAATTACCCAGCCCACAAAAATTAACCACACTGTATTTTGGGGCCTCTCACCTTCTGAGATGGCCCACACTCTGTCTGTGGCACGTGTTTCTCTAAATAAATCTACTTCTTACCTATCAAAACAAGAACAAAAACAAACAAAAACAAATTTAAGGCAATGTGCAAAACCCAGAGAGCCTCCTTGGAAGCATACAGATTCTTCATCTTCTGCAGCCAAAGGACAGAAAAAACTAAGGATCAGACCCAAGATATAAGTAGAGGGGAAATGGAGCTCAGAGAAGTTTGAATTCTCAACCCTGGCATGTCTGCTCTGCTATGTCAGAGCTCTGATTAGAAAGGAGTGGGACTCCAACATGCAGGACGGAGACCTTTGTGTCAATGCCCTCAGAAATCTTCAATCTGCAGATTCTCCTGACACCTGTGGACTTGGAGAAGTGGCCCATTCCTCCATGTTAAAGCCTAGTTCTCCTCCCCTTGCTTAAATATGATGCAGAAGTCTCTGCATTGCAAGATAACTTGAGCCCACTCCCCAATCCCTGGTGTGCCTCCATCTCCCCACCCGGCCACCAGACCAATAACTAAGGTCAAATCACAATATCATTCAGCCAGGAAAGTGCTTAGCCTGCTGAGGGAGGAAAGAGATTATACTCTGAAGGAGCTGCAGGACCTGGTCAACAGGTACTGGCAGCTTCTGGGTGAGTACGGGACTGGATCAGAGGGTATGGGATCCGGGTGGGTGTGGGTGAAATATAAAGACAGATAAAGGAGATTTTGTTGATATTGTCACCTACTCTGTAATATTGGATTTGCCAGGATTAAGACAAATCTCGGGACGCAGTGTAGATCCTCAACTTCATATATAAGAACATGGGATGCTACACGTAAATGAGGACGTGAAAGTTATTGTAGCTTTTCAAAGTGTTGATCAAATAATGGGTTTGTACTATAAAACAAGATGCTACATGTCTATATATAAAGAGGAAATCTAAGTGGCTGCAAGGTAGGAAGGCCAAGTATGGACCAAGAAATCAACCAAGAGAAAACTTAAGGCATCCCATGGGCACAGAGTACTCAAACGGGACAGAAATTTTTAAAAAGCAATCTGATTCTTACACTCTTATCAGTCAAATTCAGATTAGAGCAGACAATAACAAGCCAGATGCAATAAAAACTCCTGGAAGAGTTTCAGGGGTGAAAGAAAATTTTCTTCATGTGGTATTTAAAAGAAGTCAATTTAATGACTAGTGTGTTTTAATTGTTTTGGGGTGTTTTTTTTTTTGGTTTTTTTCTGCTTTTAACCTTAACAAAATATGTATATTCATAGCTATGTCTAAAAAAAGTTTAAACAGTTAATTATGCTATTGGGTAAACACAGAAATAAGTATTGTGAAATGAAGCAATGTGTACAGATACTTTGACCCAGCAACTCCACTTCTGGAAATATAACCTACAGATATCTTACCGATATCCATTCCCCTGTGTGTGAAAATGAATGTAGAAGGGCATTCACTGTAGCATGGTTGGCATTGTCCAAGGAAGAAAAAGAGTAAAACAACTAAATCTGTGCGGCTAATTAAAGTATGCCACACTAATATGATAGAATACCAGCCAGCTCTCCCTTTAAAAATGTAAGTTAGATCATTGTGCTGTTAGCTCCAAGATACAGTTTTAACTGAAAAAAAAAAAAAAAAAAAAAAGTACAGAACCATTCTCCCTCAAGTTTGTTTCAAGTTGTATGTATGTGTTTTTGTATGAATACACACAAGAAGTTTCTGGATGAATACAAAATCAATATTAGTGCTGACCTCTCTTCAGTACAGGATGGGGGGTGGGGGGAACTGCACTTCTCAAATTTGAAAACGTCTCATTGTAACTTTTAGCATTCTGTACGATTTGCACTGTTTAAATATTTCATCTTGTTCATTTATCAAGTTATTTTTAAATAATAGAAAGGTAATGTTTCAGGTGAGAAAAAGAGAACCAAGAAAGCCAAACTAATTTTAGATGGTAAAATAGAATGTTGACTAGCATTGGAAAGAAATTCTCATGGCTGAGCAAGGTGAGCAAAGCTGAGAAAATTGGTTCAAAATTCAAACTCATAACAAGGAATCAAGTAACCAGCAGTCACTGGCCTTGACAGATAAACATCATGTACAAGAAGCACTGATCCTCAGCCTGATCACAGAACAAAACAAGACAAAGTTTTGGCTATATTCCCACGACACTGACGTGTCTAATGAAACCAAAAGCATACAGCTAAAGACCTAGTTACTCTGCCCTCATGATACGATGTCTCAATCTGGAGACATAATATGGACTACAGACTGATTTTTAAATTTCCATGTGGGCATCTAGAATGGGGAAAAAAAGAGAGACATTGGACATTATTAAGAATTCCCGTAGGTGACACTTAGGAGAGAATGTCTTGTTCTTTCGAGCTCTTGATTATAACAAAAAGGGAATTCAGAAAGGGTTAATATTCTCCAGAACCAACTGAATTTACTGTGCCATGTTGAATGCTTAAGTTCCCAAACAGGATCAGCATAACTTAGCAGAAACGCCAAAAATTTTGAGGTCAGAAAAGCTGGTTTCAAGCCTCAGGCATAATAATAATGTTAAGTCACTTAAATTTTAGACTTCAATTCTTTAATGAAAGAGGACTATAAAATTTCACAGGTAGCTTAGGTATTAAATAGAAAGCAAAGGAGTCTAATATTCATGTCCATTTGCAGAATGAGACAGATCACAGACACACACATGTGGGCACACACATGAACACACACATACACTTTCAACAAAATTTTAGAATGTTCTTAAACTCCATAAAACCTATTCATAGACTCTCGATAAGAATCTCTACAAACATCATATCACCTACTCATTCTTGTGAAAGATACAATGTCAATGTTTAGTCAAAACAACATATATATATGTGTATATATACATGTATATATATGTGTGTGTGTGTGTGTATGTGCTCCATGTAGCAAAGATATATTTCATAAACTCTTATTTCTTTCTCCAAAGGATTGACTATCACCTCATTTCAGACACCCACATAACAGCTAGTGATAATGGCAACTTCTACTTTTGAGGGATTACCCAGCACCTATCACATGTTTGCACACAGATCTCAAGAATCCTAACCACATAGTTAATAACATTTTCATATGTTGCCTCTCTTTTGAATCCAACTACTAAAGAAAAAAAATCCTAAAGAAGCCTATCCAAGGAATGTAAGAGGAATGTATATGCTTTTCAACAAATTCATTTAAATATCCATATTATGGGATACTTATTCCTCTATCCATCTTTTACTCAGTGTTCCTATCAGCCACAGGGCAATTACTAATGCATACATTTCTTATTATTTTCTCTTACATTTCTTTCAGTTGAAATTAAGCTTCACAGACTAACATCTTCTATCATAGTCACATTGCCTTTTCACATGTCAGACTTGATCTTTTTCCCTGAATTTTACGAAGTGATATTTAAGTCCAATTTCAATTTTAAAGAAAAAATAACTTATAAAGTCTCTTCTAAGCTTTAACATATCATAGTGCCACACTTTTCTTCATGCCATGCCCTCTTCCTCCAGTGCCCTCTCTCCACTTCACCCCACATACACTCTGCTGTCTATCAAACTCCTATGTAATTAAAATGAGCCTTAGTGAAAAAAATCCCATGAGGACTGCTCCTTTTGGACCCTTCTACGTACAACAAAAAACGCTTTTCCCCTTTTTTCATTTAGTGGAGGAAATGATTTTGACTAACCATAGAAGATGCTCTTATACAGGGAAAGAGGGATGAAGAGCTGGTTTTGTTTCATGCATACCAAAGGCAGCTATGGGATTTGAGCTGTCATCACAGCCCTCAGGCTACTGGTCTACCGTGGGATGTTAAAGGTGAAATGTCTGCTCTTCCCTCATGGAGGGCCATCCACCCCTCTCTCCATGAAGAAGGGCATAAAGGCTGCTTATCAAAACCTGTTTATTCTATTTATCAAGAGTAGGAGAGAGATTGAGAGGCTTCCCTGGGATGCTTCCATGCTCTGGCTTATCTGCTCTTCCATCAGGAAGAAGCTTTTGCTGTCTGATCCATCTTCCTCCCAAGTTTCTTCTGCATGTGAGAAAGGGGCAAGGTACCTGGAGTGCTGCTGGTCTACTGCATACAAAAGCAACCAAAGACACTCATGTCCAGGACACTCTCTTTTGGGTAGTTGATTCTCACCCTGACATAGCTGCATGTGGCCAGATAAGGTTCATGAGCCCCAGTTCCACACATCACTGCATCCCCATCACCGTGTCACACTTTTTTTTTTTTTTTTTTTTGCGGTACGCGGGCCTCTCACTGCTGTGGCCTCTCCCGTTGTGGAGCACAGGCTCCGGACGCACAGGCTCAGCGGCCATGGCTCACGGGCCCAGCCGCTCCACGGCATGTGGGATCTTCCCGGACCGGGGCACGAACCCATGTCCCCTCCATCGGCAGGCGGACTCTCAACCACTGCACCACCAGGGAGCCCTGTGCCACACTTTTGACCCATCCTTTAGAACACTGCTCAAGCATTCCCTCCTCTCAGAAGTATTTCCTCAGACATCCCAACCCCCAGCTGGGTCTGGTGCTCTTTTTCTGGGCTTTCCCTTTGTGCTGTCTTTGCATCTGCTTCACACCATGAGTACAATCCTTATTACACTATATTGCAGTCTTGTCTGTTTCCCTCAATAGACTGTGAGCTTGGTTCTGAATCCCAGTTAAGAAAGTAGATCAATTTAACTGAATAGTCACAATGTGCCAGGTATGATGCAAAATACTTCATATAGATTAGCTCATTGATTTCTCCCACCAAACACATTACTATCCCCACATTTTACAGATAAGAAAACTCACATTGGGAAAATTTAAGTAACTTGCACAAGATCACACAACTAGAGTCAGGATTTGAACCCAAGCAGCCCAATGCCTAACCTACATTTTTAACCACTATACTACATCACCTCCCTTTAAGACATGGAATTCTAAAGGATGAAGAGCAGTCCACTGGGTGGGCAATGGAGAGCAGACATTCTGGACTCAATAACCTACAGATGTAAAGGCTCAAAAGTACAAAGTCAGATGATGTTTATGAGACAGCAGTGGCTGGTGAGTCAGCAAACTAGGTGAGAAAAAAGTCTTGAGAAATTTGTTTTTCCAAAATAAAGGATTTAGAACTTGAACTTCATCCTTTAACCACCTAGGAGTCATTGAGGGTTTTAAGTAGAAATGGGATAAGATTATATTTATATTTTAGAAAAATATTTTTGTTGGCAGTGTGGATGATTTAAGAGAATAGAATTTAAAAGTTGCACTGGGCAATAAAACAATGACTCTTATGTGTCAGGCATTGTACCAGGTTCTGGATTGGGAGACACGAGGTGGAGGATAGTGTAAGAATGAGGAATAATGATCCCTAACCTCAAGACATTTGCAGAGTGGAAATGAAAGGAGACATACACAATGACAAAAGACAAATCATGACTATACATTAAGTGAGGGCACTAGTTAAAATACTAACAAAATGCTGACAGTATGCAAAGATGAGAATGGTTATCATATGGCACTCTTTCCTGCACTTCCTTCCCATGTCTGCCAATATCCTATAAGAAGGCAAAAGGTAGACAGAGGAACTAGGCACCATGATAAAAGCTACAGGGTGGATAAGATATGGGAAACATGTGACACAACTCCTCCATCCAGGCCCACAGAAGATATCATCCCTGAATCATGGCTCTTTCTTCAGAGTGCAGAGGTGAGCTCAGGCACCTTCTCAAATCATCATAGGCACCCACATCCAGCGGATCAGGTTGGCTTCCAAGGTAAAACTATTTGCCCCCGGAGAGAGCTAGAACTTCTAATGTGGGATGAATGGTTATAGTAAAGGGTGGCTACCTTAGAAGGTGAAAGAAGACAGGTTTCCCTCTTCAGTTTATCCTGCTGTTATTACAGGTGACCACAAACTAGAAAGTGCTTGAAAAATGCTATTTCAATCAGGAGTTAGAAAAATAAATATCCTTTCTCTATCCCAGGCAGGACAGCCAGGCAGATGTCCATGTATAACTTTGTGGTCCCTGATAGTGACTTTCCACTATGCATTGAGCCCAGAGTCTAACAGCCTATAAAGCTGCACAATTATCTGAGGGCGACTGTGTATGAGAAAAGGCAGGAAAATGATCTTTTAATTAAAGAGTGCTCAAATAAAGCCACTTTCAAAGTCCTTTCTGCCCTCATGTGACTTCTATGGGTGTAATACACAGGGTGACTCCACTCTCCTCTAGAAACCTCCAGGAACATCCTCCCACTGTAACTGACCAGAGAAGAGGAAGAAGCTCCCTTTTTAACCCTTCAGGAGCTGCCTATGTAATCCTCCCAACAACCTTATGAACTTGGCAGGAACATCTGCATTTCACAGATGAGAAGAACAAGGGGCAGATTAGTTTGGTAACTATCCCAGCGATGTCCAACTCTGTAGCAAGACCAGGATGTGAACTCAGGTCTGTCCACCCCGAAGCTGCTCTAGCCACTGCACCTTGAACTCCTTCTGTGGCTGCAGCCGTACTTTAACAGGTTCTGTCCAGGAGGCCTGTCTGGAACGCTGGGCCCACTGACTTTCACTTAAACCTGTCCCAGACAGTAGAAATGAGATCAGCAGGAAAAATTCCCACAGTTAACCACTCTGTGAAGGAAACAAGAGGGAAAATCCAGACTTAGCCCTTGGGAGCAAGCAAAGGAGGCTAAGGTGTCTTTTATCGATAATCCCATTCAGCTTCACCTCAAAAAACCCACATTCTGGTTTGTGTGATTCTGGCCAGTTGAGACTAACATTGGATTTTTTTTTTTATATCACAGGCCCAAATAACACTTTGTGGCAGAACTAAAGTCAGCCAGTATAATCCTATTTGGTTAATGCCCTTATCTAGGTGGACTGGGTTAGCACGGCCTGCCAAAAAGACTGATGAGAGGTCTGCCGGTGTAAGGGGGGACAATCACATCCTTTCATTTACAGTCATGTTTAGCAGAAAGAAAGTGAAACTTTAAAAAGAGAGATTTCCTTATTTACCTTATCGTCCTTCCCTCCTGTCAAAAACAGACCTTGGTCCAGATAAAGATGGCCCAGTTGGAAAAGCAAGAGAAATAACTGTTTGTTCTATGGTTTTGAGTTATAATGGGCCCAGGTCAGATGATTTAAGCATAATTGAAGGGTTCCTTCCCTATTTTTTTCTCCCAAGTTGAGTTAACTGTAACTGATGTTCACTTTATATGGTAATTCCGGAATCTTTAACTTCCCCCCATCCCTACCCCAATTCCCATGAGGATTAGACTCCACTCTTAGCTTGGAGAGAAGTGAATGGATTTGAGAGCTCTGCCGAAGTAGATTCCAGGACTTGGTAATTGATGAGATGTTAGAAGGAAGAGGAAAGAATCTAGGATGACTCCCAGGTTTCTCCACAGAGTTCCTCATCTTCTCGTTGGCATATCAAGAACAAGCAATAGCTCTGGTTCTGCACAGAAAACTGGCCTCAAAAAATGCCATTTCCCCTTGATGGTCCAGAAACTAAAACTGCACACACCTTTACATAATCAACTAAAAGAAGAGTAATATGAACATGAGTTTGTAGCAGAAAAAATATACAGATAGGCTCCTGACTTGCAGCAGGAGGGCTCAACAAAAGATAGCCCATTGTACTTTCAGGTCATTTCAATCCCAAGTATTTCTTAGTTAGAAAGACTTAAGCAGATAAAGATAAAATTTGTGGATTAGCACTTGGTTTAACTACTTTTTGCTTTGATGTGCCCAGTGTGTTTACAAGTTTGAAAATCCTCAAGCATTCCTTACTATGTACACCTCCCTACCCCTCCTAAAACTACCCTCCCTGTATATGCTTTTCTGTTTTGTTTATAAAAGCATGCACCAAAGCACAGTTCAAAATTAGTGCAAAAAAATGCATCACTGGTTTTCTTTCAACTTTGGTTATTATAAAAGAATTAACAAATGTTTAATGTGTTCCTATAATATGAAGACCTGATGTAAGAAGATAGGTTAGGGTGTCCCCAGAGAAAGATAACGAGGAATAGCTTTCTTGACATAAAAGAACCCATTTTGGCCTAAACCATTTTGTGATCTAAGTCTGGCCACAATGCTTGCCCTTGAACAGGTCTCAGTAATCAATGATCTTAAGGGAACAAAGGAATGCAGGAACAGAGAAAAGGCAGTCAAACTAACACACCATTTGTAAAGCAATTATACTCCAGTAAAGATGTTAAAAATAAATAACAATGCAGTGATAAAAAGAGAGTCCTAGTTCCTCTTCAAGGGTTATACATAATAATATATCTTTGAGTTCTGCAGGAACTAAGGACCCCACCCAGGTGGAAGACATGGTGATGTTGACGCTCCAGACTTTAATCAACGAAAGCTTGGACTCTCTCCATCTCTGCCCCAATTTTATGTTTAATCCTCCTCAGCTCAAGCCTCTTCATGAATATGCATGTACCCTTAGCTTAAAACTCCCCCAATTTTGGGCTTCCCTGGTAGTGCAGCGGTTAAGAATCAGCCTGCCAATGCAGGGGACACTGGTTCAAGCCGTGGTCCGGGAAGATCCCACATGCCACGGAGCAACTAAGCCCGTACGCCACAACTACTGAAGCCCGCACGCCTAGAGCCCATGCTCCACAAGAGAAGCCACCGCGATAAGCCCGCGCACCGCACCAAAGAGCAGCCCCCGTTTGCCGCAACTAGAGAAAGCCCACGCACAGCAATGAAGATCCAACGCAGCCAAAAATTAATTAATTAATTAATTTTAAAAAAAATCTCCAATTTTGCTGCTGAGGAGACACTGTTTTGGGAAAGATTCCCCGATGTTCTCCTTACTTGCTGCCAACTAATAATAAGTCTTTCCTTCTCCCCATCTTTGGCTTGGTTGCGTCTACTGGTTTGACACCAACCAAGAAGTGAACCCAGTTTTTGGGTAACACTACTGAAAGGAATATATATCTATCTCAACTTTCCAGCTGTGGAGGTGCTTATAGCAGCACACAGAAGTGGTTGTGTATAGCTGGGCAGCTCTAAAGATAGCCTGAAGTTATTACCATACACACAAAAGAAGCTTCCAAGTCTCATATTTTAGGTTATACATTCATAGAAATTTTGCGTTATACTCCTAAACACGTTTGCCTTTTTTTACAATTATAGAAAGAGATGCCCCATGCTTGTTCTGCAGTTTTACATAACTCCTGTCACATCCCCATGTGTCCAGATGTAGTCATATCTCAGTGGAAGGAATGCTGACTTCAAGTTTCTGTCATAAAGACCATAGCCCTGCCACACACTTGGCCCAACACAGAAATGGGGCTCTGCCTCCTTACTGATGTAAGTGATGTCAGCCTTTTTCCTAAGTTCTCTATCCTGACCCATCTTACTCTCTGCTTGCCACTGTTTAATCAGTTTTTGATCCATTTCTCTTCACTTTATATTGATCCTTGGCACTGTTTTCTGGCTTTGACATTTAGCTTGCCCCTTCCTCCTCATTCTGGAAACTCCCTACATTGTTTTGATACACCTTTGTCTCTCCCAGCACCAGTCTCTACTTTTGCTCAGACTGTCAGCATGATACAGCCCCATCAGCTTCTCCCAGGACCCAGGAGTGAGTCCTCCAAAAAATGCTAATATGTCTTACAAAGTGTTAAGAAGACCAAGACTGGCTCAAGTAATATTCAGTGTATTAGCTTCTTAGAGCAGTCATAACAAATTGCCACAAACAGGTGGCTTATAACAACAGAAGTTTATTCTCTCACAGCTCTAGAGGCCAGAAGTCTGAAATCAAGGTGTGAGCAGGACCAGGCTACTTCCAAATGCTCTAGGGGAGTATCCATCCTTGCTTCTTCAAGCTTCTGTTGGTTGTCAGTAAGCTTTGGCCTTCCTTGGCTTGCAGCTGCATGACTCCAATCTCTGCCTCCATCTTCTCTTGTATTCTCCCTGTGTTTGCTTATGTCTCTGTTTTCTCTTCTTGCAAGGACACCTGTCATTGTATTAGAGCCCATGCTAATCCAGTGTGACCTCATGTTAACTTATTACATCTGCAAAGACCCTATTTCCAAATAAACCCATATTCTAAGGTTCCAGGTAGATATGAATTGGGGCAGGGAGGAATACTATTAGTACCACTACCCTAATAAGCATTGATTCCTTTCTTTGTAATGTGAGGAAAGGGAGAGGAATGATGGGCTACATGATGTGTATTAAAATCAAGTTTCTTTAAATAGTCTGACAGGGCTATGAAGTTCTTCAATTCTAGCATCCTCTCTGAGACACTTTCTTGTCATTAAACAGTGTATATACTTTGGGGTATCTGAGGCAATCACCACAATTTGTAAGGTCCTAGGAATGATTCTGCATCTCATCTTGCATTGATTGGACTATATCACACACACCCCAGAGTCCTACGAGGAATCAAGTCCCACACACTCCTGATTACTTTGTTTGCCTTAACTAGATGCTACGCACTTATCTGATCAATGATTGATGTTCATATCTCTCACAGCAAGTGTTCACTAGCTGCTTTTGAATTAAATAAATAAAACAATACCAATAACAATTATACACTTAACATTCACTGAGAGTTTACTGTGTTCTAGGCCAACACTGTTAAACAGAAATATAATGTAAGCCATACATGTTATTTTTAAATATTTTGGTAGCTACATTTAAAAAAGTAAAAAGAAATGGGTAAAACTATTTCAATAATATATTTTAACCCGATATGTCTAAAATATTGTCATTTCAACCCAACATATCCAAAATATTATAATTTCAGTATTTTAAAATTCTTAATAAGAATTTTTAATTCTCGCTTTTTTTTTTTTTCATTCTAAGTCTTCAAAATCCAATGTGTGTTTTCTATCTACAGAACATCTCAATTCAGACTAGCCACATTTAGGAGCTCAGTAGCCACACTTGGGTAGTGACTACCATATCAGACAGGGCAGTTCTGGGCACCATGGTAAATACTTTACAAATACTATTTATTTAAATGTGATGACAAACTGCAAGAAGGTAGTATATGTGTTTCCATTTCTTAGATGAAGAAACTGAGGCTGTGAGAGGTTACATAATTTGCCCAAGGAAACAGAACTAATGATTGGCATAGCCAGAATTCAGGTGTTTTTGATAAGATCCTATGCTCTTAACCGTTGCACTACATTGCCACCCAACCTAGATAGATGGATTGGTGGATGAATATACAGTTCTTTTGAGGTTATTCTTTGGATTCTTGGTTCTTTGTTTTCTTTTTTCCTGTTCACTTCCTTCCAACAAGCAAGTACATGTACGTACATACACACAGACACACGCACACACACACACAAGCATAACTATACATACACACATACACATACACTCATATACTGGACCAGTATTTTTCAACCATTCCCAAAGTAGTTACCACCTGCATCAGAACCACCTGGACTCACATTCCCAGTATCCACCCCTATATGATTCTCTTCCAGTAGGTTAAGGAGAGCTCATGAACCTATGCTATTAATTTCCCCGATTAATGATTTGGATGTCCATAAAAGCAGTGTTCGTAACCTTGGCTAATATTAGAATCACCAGGAGCTTTAAAAATACCATGCTTTGGCTCCATTTACAAACATTCTGATATAACCAGTTTCGGATAGGACCTGAGCATCAGTATTTTAAAATGGACAGCCGGGGTTGAAATTCTGCATTGAAGTTTGAGATCCAGTCTCATTATGCTTCTATGCTCCTGGCCAGTCTGGATAATTATGCATAATAATGTTTAGAAGAATCCAGAGAAATGAATTTAAAGCTTTGTGCTTCCAGGTGTCCAGGTGGTCAATTAGGACTAGGAGCCAAACTGAAGGCGGCAATCAAGCCTTTATTCACCCACTGCAACAATGCAAGCAAGAGGCAAAAAAGAAAAGCCGGCTCCCCAGTGCTCCATTTTTCCCCGCAGAATGGTATCAGGCGAGGGCTGATGGATGCAGCACAGATGGAAAGGATGCCCTGAATAAAAGGCTCCTACGTCTTTATGGACATGTGGGCCAGAGGGATGGGGTTGGGGGGGGCTAGAGCTACAAAGGTACTGAGTCAAAGTGGACAAAAGTGCCTTGGAATGGAAGTGCCTGTTTAGGAATACAGACACGCATTTATGAGACTAGCTGGTCTAGGAATGGACAGCGGGGAGGTCCTGATCCTTGACTGCATCTCCCTCCAGAAAACAGCAATGCTAGTCTGGTGTAAGGAGGGCAGCTTCCCCCATTCTGAGTTAGGCAAAGCTAGTCATGTACCTTCACTGCATTCCACAGAGACCCCTACACTACATGATGCCTTTGACACCCAATTCTCAGCTCCTCTGGCCATTCCAAGTACTCGTTAGGAATTTTTGTCCGTTAAAAATGACAGAAAACCGGGCTTCCCTGGTGGCGCAGTGGTTGAGAATCTGCCTGCCAATGCAGGGGACGCCGGTTTGAGCCCTGGTCTGGGAAGATCCCACATGCCGCGGAGCAACTAGGCCCGTGAGCCACAACTACTGAGCCTGGAGCTTGTGCTCCGCAACAAGAGAGGCCGCGACAGTGAGAGGCCCACGCACCACAATGAAGAGTGGCCCCCACTTGCCACAACTAGAAAAAGCCCTGGCACAGAAACGAAGACCCAACACAGCCAAAAATAGATAATTAATTATTTTTTTTTAAAAAATGACAGGAAACAAATTGAAACTAGCTTGAACCATAAAGTTCTTGTTCCAAGCTGCTAAGCAGTCAGACCAAAGGAAGGGCTGATTTTAAGTGTGGTGAGATATGGAGATTAAAATATCTCAGGAGGATTACATAGGTTATATGCAAGTGCAATTTTTTTATAAGGGACTTGAGCATCGGCTGGTTTTGATATCTGCAGGGGGTCCTGGAATCAATCCCCCAGATACCAAGGGAAGACTGTACCTCTGAACATGACACCAGCCATTTAGGAGAGAGGGCAGTGACATTCCTGGCTTCTCACATCTTCTAGTGTGATCTCCCACTTAGAAATAACACACTCCCTGTACAGCTTCCCTCACTCCCTACTCATCACCCATAGAACCTCCCTGGAGGAAATCAAGGAAACTGAACCCAGCCCAGGGCTATTTGCATCCCTAAACACACTAGCCCATCACAATCAGGAGAGTTCAAGCTGCTTATAAAACCAAACTAATTTGATCTACTTCACATAATGGCACTTGGTACTTAAATTTTGTTTCCAGTCGTCAAGGAAGCAATATTAGGTAATGGAAAGAATTTAGTCTTTGAAATCACATAGATGGTGGTTTGAGTCCAGTCTAACGTAGTTTCCAGCACATAGTGGGTGTAGATGTTAAGGTCTTTCTCTTCCCCACCTGGACAGTTCAGTTCAACTGTAATGGAGTGGAAGAAAACTTGAACTAGAAGCCAGAAAATTTGTATTCCAGTCCTCCCTCTGCCACTCATTTCTTCTGTGACCTTGTTAAAGTGATGCAGGCTCAACATTCTTTGGATTCCTCATTCCTCAAATGAGAATAATAATGCCAGTCTAGCTTGTCTCCAGACTATTGTTGGGATTAAATAAATGAATGTTCATGAATTCATTGTGAAAAGTATAAAGAGCTATCGAGATATTAGGGATCACATTGGGCCATAGCCCTCATCAATAATCTCTGGGACAGCCTTTAGGGAGCAAGAACGCCGGCAGAAAGAATGCAAAATGGCCGTTTCCTTTTGGAAGGTCACTGCTGTGCTACGGACATTGACAAGCCTGAAGAAAATGGACGTCGACTACTAGAAAATCCTTCATGCAACAGAAGATTTTTGTCAACAGAGCTGAGCAGGATGCCAACTCACAGACGGTTCCCTAAAAGCATGGTTAACTTCCTGATCACCTTTTTGAAGCAATTTAGAAAAGTCATCACAAACCATAGACTCCTGGAAGTTTAGACTCGGAAGACTACCTCAGAGAAGTCATAAGTCCAAATGCTTCATTTTCCAGTCGAGGAAACTCAGGCCCAGATTCACACAGCTACTTTCAAATCCATATTTCTTTCCACTGTGCTAAATATTTCCTTGTGATATAAATTAGGAATGAGAAATTCTCAAAATCTTCAAACAACTCATTTAACTAGATTCCTTACTGCGCAGAGCCCTTCAACCTGGACCCCAGAGGGGGTTGAACCTCCGTAAGATTCAGAAATTGGAAAGAAACATGGGCAGGATACGGAAGCCCCAGAGACAGCATAATTTATAAAAGTAGCGTGGCATTTGAGGCACTTCAGATGAAAGTCACCACAGAAATGCCTGACTTTTCATGAAATTACTAAAAGGAAAAAGGTGTTTCACATTATATTACAGCTTGCAAGGTTTCCATTAAATTTCAAAGCTGCCCTGTTTAGTTAAAAGACTTTTCTGAAATGACTAACTTTAGAGTTTTAACTTTTCTGTGGGAATTTTATTATGACCCTGTAAATGTTTCCCTTCAGGCTGGAAGCAGGGTTTCATCATGGAAGAGGTACCACCAGAACAAGGGAGCCCGTAGCCCAGGAGTCTTGGGACCCCATTAGGAGGTGGGTAGCCTCTATTTCTTTATTCATTGGAACACTATAATCCTGTCAGGATACTCAGAGAGTTGTGTTCAGCCAAACAAAAGTTGCTCACAGAGGACATGCTTGTAAACACATGTGCACACACAACCAATATAAGCTTGGAGCTGGGCCCCCTCTTCCCACCTGCAAAGCAAATACTTAAAGCAGTTCCTAACCAGAACTACTTATTTCCTTAATAAATAGTTAGAAATAAGATCCCAAGCTTTCATAAATGAAGTACACTTTGTTACCGTCTGTTATAATTTTAATTGTGGCCACCCCAAAATAATATGTTGGAATCCTATCCCCAGTACCTTACATTGTGACCTTATTTGGAAACAGTGTCCTAATAAGAAGAGGAAACACACACACACAAAGAAAACACCATGTGACAATGGAGGCAGAGGTTGGAGTAGTGCATCCACAAGCCAGTGAATGTCAAGGATTGCCAGCAACCACAGAAGCTAAGAGAGAGGCCTGGAACAGGGTGTCCCCTGGAGACTTCAGAGAGAGCACAGCCCTTCTGACACCTTAATCTTGAAGTTCCAGCCTCCAGAACTGTGATGCAATAAATTTCTGTTGTTTCAAGCCATCTAGTTTGTGGTGCTTTGTTACGACAGCCCTAGGAAACCAGAAAACACCTTCCAACTCCATGGAGGATGAAAACCCAGACATGGGATGAGAAAATGCAAAGAGAAAGGAACAAGAAGCAACTGGGCCAGTGTTCAGGGCCTCCCAAGCCTGGCAGGCTGGGCGCTTCAACTCATTTGAAAAATGGTCTGTCCTGTCTTACAGCTGTGGAGAAAGAGCAGAGCAGAAAGTCCACCTTTATTGCTGACCTAGCATTATAAAAGTAATTAGTAAATTGCCACAAGGTGCTCCTGGAAGGTGATTCACACCTCGCTGCCATTCAGCCTGAAAGAGCAGCAGAGCGGCCAGCCAGCATGCTAATGCACCACTTTCAGAGGAAATGGCTGTGTTTATGAACAGATATTACTCTAAGTTGTTCTCCACAGCACAGAACATATTTTCTGTACCGGGGACCTCCATACTTGGCTCACAGAGAACACTCTCAGGTGTGGGATGAAGGTCACATTGATCCTCTTAAGTGGACGTGACAGTTCCAACCAGGTTCCAAAGCCAAAGGGCAGCAGGTCAGCTCACATGGGAACAGGAAGCTTGGTCAGGCAGCTTCCCAGAAACGGGCTCAGAAACAGGAAGGTCAGTGTGCAGGATGCAGGCCTCAAAGTCAGAAACTATAGAGCTTCGTAGGCATATAAGCATCTAGGAAAGAAAAACTTAAGTGCCTTGCTCAAAATACCTTTAGTAAGATGTTCTCAAACTTGATCTCCAGCTCCCCATCAAGTTCTAATAATGAGGCTCTCATTCTGCAATTTAAACCAAAGTATGCTTTATTTTATGTATATATGCAAGAGATCATCTCAGGGCTATCACTTTAATTTTCATTTTCTATTATTCATTGAGAAGATAAACATTGACCTTGCATGTGGAAAACAACAAGCCAGGCGGGCAGGGTAAGTGATGGTCTTTGCCACCATTTGTTACCCCCTTGACATTCCAGACACTGTGCTGAACTCTTCAGTTGCATGATGTCTTTTTTCATCCTTGCCCAAGCCTATGAGTCAGGACCTATGATTATTCCTGAGTTGCAGATGAGGAAACTGAGGTACCAGTAATTTCCATGAATTCCAGTGTCCCACAACAAGTTAGAGCAAAGGTATGATTCAAGCAGAGGTCTGTTTGCCATCAAAGCCTGTGCTATATATACTGTCTCATCTTTGCAATGGAAAACAATTCCAAAAACTAGTTGATTCCAGCCTTGTGAGTGAGTCTCCATTGACCTCTGAGACATTTTCTCTCTACCTTTCCCAGGGCAGGTAAGGATTGGTAAACTGTAAAGTACCATCCTCAAGCAATGAACAAGCTTTTCTTTGCCCTCTCTGGCAATGCTTGGCAAGTGCCCAGCAGGTAATTTTTCTGCTGCAGAAGGATTTTGAGCAAAGCCAGCATGGGGAGGACAAGTGGGGAGTGCTCCACATAAGGCAGGCGACAGGAGCTAGCAACTGGATTGTATTATGACATTGGTAGCAAGGGAAAAAGGCACAGAATGAAGTGGATTCTCCACTGGTGTGGGAACAAGAGAGTGAAGGGAGTCTCTAGACAAAGATGGTAATTAAATCAACACGATCAGGGTACAGAACCATCCTTTTCTCCCTTATGAGAGTCTCTGACCCACAGAGGGAGAAATCAATTGAGAGCTTTGAACAAAAAGCAACTCATTTAGGATTGTTGATCTCGCCCCTCCCTTTGGGGGCATATAAAATGTCTCACTCGTCTGCTTTTTTTTTTTTTTTCCACTCGTCTGCTTTTAAATCAAAAACAGGGAATTTCATTCAATAAGTTCCACATATGATTATACAAACTAGGGTACAGCACAGATTGGAGTAGCATGCTCTCATTAGAAGTCATATTTGCAACACAAATCAAAACTACTATGAGGTATCACCTCATACTGGTCAGAATGGCCATCACTAAAAAGTCCACAAATGATAAATGTTGGAGAAGGTGTGGAGAAAAGGGAACTTTCCTACACTGTTGGTGGGAATGTAAATTGGTATAGCCACTATGGAGAACAGTATGGAGGTTTCTTAAAAAACTAAAAATAAAATTACCATATGATCCAGCAATCCCACTTCTGGGTATATATCTGGAGAAAACTATGATTCAAAAAGATACATGCACCCCAATGTTCATAGCAGCAATAGCCAAGACATGGAAGCAACCTAAACGTCCATTGACAGACGAATGGATAAAGAAGATGTGGTACATATGTACAATGGAATAGTACTCAACCATAAAAAAGAATGAAATAATGCCATTTGCAGCAACATGGATGGACCTAGAGATTATCATACTAAGTGAAGTAAGTCAGACAGAGAAAGATAAATATCATATGATATCACTTATATGTGGAATCTAAAATATGATACAAATGAACTTATTTACAAAACAGAGACTCACAGACATAGAAAACAAACTTACAGGGATTCCCTGGCACTCCAGTGGTGAGAACTCTGAGCTTTCACTGCTGAGGGCATGGGTTCAATCCCTGGTTGGGGAACTAACATCCCTCACACCATCTGGCGTGGCCAAAAAAAAAGAAAACAAATTTACAGTTACCAAAGGGGAAAGGGGGAAGGGGAGGGATAAATTAGGAGTCCGGGATTAGCAGATACAAACTACTATATATAAAACAGATAAACAACAAGGTCCTACTAGAGCACAGAGAATTATATTCAATATCTTATAATAAACTACAAAGGAAAAGAATATGAAAAATAATATGTATACAAATACATATATTCTTTTTCATATTGCATATATGTGTGTATGTGTGTGTGTGTGTGTGTATTACTGAATGATTTCATATTGTATATATGTGTGTATATGTGTGTGTGTGTGTATTACAAATGATTACTGAATGATTTCACCAGAAACTAATGCAACACTGTAAGTTAACTATACTTCAATTTTGAAAAAAGTGATATTTTCAAGAATATCTAATGCCATGAGACAATGCTAAAGAGGTTAAGCATAAAAGTCAGGAGTCCAATGTGCCTCTGTAACAGTATCCTATTTCTTTAAAATATTGTACTTTCTGTTGATTTGAGTGGAAAAAAGACTGGAAGGAAATATACCCAAATTGTTACTGATGGTTATCTCTCGGTGAAGGGATAGTAGTTGAACTTTATTTTTTTCTTTACAGTTTTCTGTAGTTTAAAACATATTTTGCAAAGGCCATATACTATTTTATTGTGAGATAAAATAATCAATATTTTAAATACTTTTGGCAAATACTGAATAAGAATATTGATCAGTGAATCACAAAAGTCAAGTTTCCATTCTGACTCTACTTCTAATCCCTTCCCTAGCCTATGCTCCAGTGTCCTCATCTACAAAACACAACGGTTGCCCTCAGTATCTTGGGTTCAATGCTTTTGTTATACAATGCGGCCAATTTGTGAATATAGGAGAGAGCCAGAGAAGTGTGGAAGAAATTGAAGGGAATAGGAAGTACAGAGGAGTCAGAGAAGAAAGAAGGAGAAAGCTAAGAAGAGAGGGAAACAGACAAAGCAGGTGTGAACTCAGAAGATTTTTGAGATGAACGTTGATTTTTAAGTCACAGCCTACTGTTCATCAGGTCTTTGTTTAAAAGTCACAGTCCTGGGACTTCCCTGGTGGTCCAGTGGTTAAGACTCTGTGCTCCAAGTGCAGGGTGCATGGGTTCAATCCCTGGTTGCTGCACGGTGCAGCCAAAAAATAAATAAATAATTTTTTAAAAGTCACAGTCCTTTGAAACTTTAATTAGTCACAGATCTTCATCTGCTTTAATTATTAAACCTCTAAACATCTCACAGAATGATTTCAGCACACAAGCCCACCAGGCAGAAATTAATCTCTATGCTAAAGCAGAATGTGATACAGTCAAACCGAAATCTGGCTCTAGTGCCTCAGGCTAGAAATGACTCACCCTTGAAATAAAGCTATTATTCCTGTTATCTGCCCACTTCACCTTTAGCATTTGGCTGAGGTGGAAAACAACTCAGTTAAAGATGGTGCTGATTAACTCCATTCCACAAAATACTCACACGTCCTTTCTCTCCAGACTCCCAGGCACTAGTGACCTGGGGACAAAACTTCCTCCTGTCTGTGGGCTACCAGGGTCCTGAGGAGCATGATGAAGGAAACTAGTTTTCTTCTGCTAAGAAAATCGGAATCTTCATTTCCTGTAATTGTTTTGCCCTTCAGAGCATCCCACTGTTTGAAACACAGAACACACTCGATAACGCCCTAACTCTAGGACAGTCATAATGTTTCAAGTACAGAGAACTTCACGGAACATCAGAGAGCCATAAAAACAGGGAAAAAGTGAGGCAGATCTTTAGTTTAAAAGTGTAAAATTGAAACAGGAGGAAAGAGGGCTGGGCACAACCTTTAAAAGAATGACGTAGCCCAAGGACATGACATAAACTGATTACAAACAAATAGGTCCAAGATGGCGGATGAGTCCACTTCCACTAGACCTTGAGCCTCAGTATACACTCACTATAACACATCAGCAAGGTAAATGACACACCCTCAGGCACCATGACAGTTCCAAGGCCTACCATAAAGGTCAAAAGTGGGCAGTGGGCCTTCCCTGGTGGCGCAGTGGTTGAGAGTCCGCCTGCTGATGCAGGGGACGTGGGTTCGTGCCCCGGTCCAGGAGGATCCCACATGCCGCGGAGCGGCTGGGCCCGTGAGCCATGGCCGCTGAGCCTGCGCATCCGGAGCCTGTGCTCCGCAACGGGAGAGGCCACAGCAGTGAGAGGCCCGCGTACCGCAAAAAAAAAAAAAAAAAAAGGTGGGCAGTGGCCCAATTCCTGGAAATCACCGCCCCTTCCCCAAAACAGCTGGAATACTCCTCCCACTCATTAGCCTATGAAATTACCCACCCCTATAAAAACTGACAACCCCATACCCTGAGGCTGCTCTCACCTTCTGAGGTGGCCCACTTTCTGTCTGTGGAGTGTGTTTCTCCCAAGGCCTCTCATCTTCTCAGATGACCCACATTCTGTGGAGTGTGTTTCTCTCTAAATAAATCAACTTCTTACCTATCACTTTCTCTCTCACTGAATTATTTCTGCGATGAGACATCAAGGACCTGAGCTTCATAAAGTCCTGAGACCAGGTGCGTGATCTCAGTTAAAAGAATGTGGGTTCAAGTCCCAATCTGAGTTGCATGGTTTCAGAATGGCTGGGCCATTGTACCACTGGAAGAAATTTTTCAATTCCTTATGAGTATCCATCACTTTAGAGTCTACAGTCAGTTATAATCCTGGGGTAGGCAGGAAAGCATCAATTTTCCAAATTTATGGAGGCCATGCAGATTGCAATATTATATTCAGGAAAACCTAAAGCTGAATCCTAGTAAGATTTTGCTCATTTCTGCAAGAAACATTGAGCGAAGTGTTGAGAAATCAGGCACAGGCGCCAGATGGCTTGGGTTCAAATTCTAACTCTGGCACATACTGGTTATTTAACCACTCAGTGCCTCAATTTTCTCAGCTGTTAAATGGGGCTTTATTATAGTACGAGGTAGGGTCGTCATGAAAACCGAATAATTAATCTCTTTACCTAGTGCCTGGCACAGTCTCTGAAACTGTGTTGAGGAAATGGAATAATCACCAACCCCTATTTGATTATAGATGTGCATATAATTTATCCTTCCTCCTAATTCCTACAAATTAGAGGAAACTCACAATAAAAGCAGGCCAGTCAGTGTGTTTATTATTCTCATCAGAAAGTATCTGAACCCAAATGCCTTTCAACAGGAAAATGGGCAAACTGCGATATATTCATACCATGGACACTAACCAGCAATAAAAATTTTAAAAAGAACTGCTACCTGCCATAATAAGAGTGAACTCACACAGATATGGTGTTGCATGAAGGAAGCCAGATACAAACAAGTACATATGTCTGACTCCATTGAATGAAGTTAGAAACCAAGCAAAATTAATCAATAATGACCAAAGACAGAATTGTGTGACCAACCATCCTGGTTTGCCTGAGGCTTTCCCAGTTCTAACACTGACAGCTCCACATCCCAGGAAACCCCTCAGTTCCAGGCAAAGTATTGACAACTGGTCACCCTGGTGATCACCCCAAAAGAGGTGCCAAAGTTTGAGCACTTGCGCTTTACAGTATGTATACTCAATCTGTTCTTTTTTTTTTTTTTTTTTTTAAGGCTCTGGACTAGAAAGGGTGAAGTGTTGAAGAAGTGAGATGGCCAACGGTGCAGTTTTGTCAGTTTTGCCAATGTATTCACCACCCAAAACAAGGCACTGAAATTTTTCATCCCCTTCCAAGTTCCCTTACTAGTGGGACACTTTTCATCATGGTGAAGAGCCAGCAAAAAGTTATCCGTTTCCTTTAGGCAGATGGGGTCAGATTCCCAGCTGGCTTGTTAAATTGCACTCCAACAAGGGACTACTCCAACTCCAGCTATAACCTCAAACAGCGCCTTGTAATTTTCTATCTGAAACAAAGAAAACTCCATTTCATTTCTGTCCCTGAACTATTGAGTTTTATCTCCCTAGGCTTCATTGACCTTCTAAAGGTTTTTTATATGTTTTCTTATATCCTGGTTCCTCCACTTATCTTAATTATTGAAGTACCAGTTTTTCAGAATAGACTATATAAGTCCTTTTATAGCATTGGACTGCAATCTTATATATTAGATATCTGGTGGGAGGGCTCTAAACTCAGGAGATTGTGGTAGGTATGGTGCTTTGGACTTGCCATAATATTTTTTCTATCTCGCTCCCTATAATATCACACATTATTAGAGTCTATGCCTTAAAATCCATCTGGTTCTCAACCTGTGGGATATGCTCCACATAACCTTTCCACACTACTCCAAATTTTTATCAACCCCAGAGAAAGGAAAATTGTTTGTTAGAAATCCGGTAAAGGCTTATGAACTGGCTCCCGCTATTAATAAGGCAGTCATTTTGCCAGATGATGAAGGACATGGCAGGTTCTGTTGTTCTAGATATTTGTCAGCCTCTATGCCCAAGCAAGTTAAAAATAAAACATTTCCAGGTATTTCCATGTACTAGCCAGCAGTGACCTCGATAGCATAAATGTGAAAGACATCCAACCTGATTCATTAGAAAGGAAGCAGACGTAGGCAAAAGTATGAGGGAAAGAGCCATGAGGTCTTGTCCCTGCTGCTTCTTCCTCCCACTACAGTGACGTTGTTCAGACCCTCATTGCTCCTTGCCTGGACTATTTCAACAGTCTCTTAACTGGTCTCCCACTGCTGGTCTCACCCCAACTCCACCCTCTATACCTTGGACAGTACGAGATTTCTCAATCATTCTCTGATCAAATAGCTTCCTGTGTAATTCTGCAATGACTTCCCCATGCCTGGGGAATGATGTCTGCACTCCAACATGCTGTTCGAGGATCTCCATAGAGTAACTTGCCTCTCCCCTGCCTTCTCTGTACCACTCCTACTTACACACCCAAGTGTTCCCTACAGACCATGCTTAGGACAATGTATGCTCTCCCAGACCCCCTTACATCTGCAGCTGCTTTGTCCTGTGTCTGAAATTTGTTTCACTCTCTTCTCCTAGCTAATTCATCATGAATTAACTTAGATGCCATGTCCTCCAAGCCTCTTCCCAAACACTTCTGAAAAAATCATGTCTCCTCCTCTGCACCCCTGTAACTCTCTGTCATAATGTTTCCAGTGTTTCTGCTTACCCCAACTCCAGAGACACGATTCACATCAAACACTGTAAGAAGGGGACTCCCCCGTATTGTGCGAGATGGCAGCTCTGAACCTTTGCTCCTGAATCAATTGTTTACCTGTCTGTCTCCCACCCCCTTGTATCCCCCTTAGCAACCTTTCCCTTATCACTATGACCACAGCTCCGTTTCAGAGACTCCCTCCTCTGCCTGTAAGTCCTCAGGTTCCCTTCTAGATCCACCCATCTTTTGAACCTGTTTACTCCATCAAACTAACCCTTTTTGCAGACCCTATGCTTTGGGATTTGAAAGTGTTCATTTCTCCAGTGGTTTTTAAGTTCAACTTCTCCTGGGTCGGTATCATTGATTTCCACTTGGCTATATCTGGCAAAAATAGACAGGACAATTCCCCACACAGGCCCAATTCCCAAAACTTCACCCTGGCCAGAGTTCCAGCCCTCAGTCACCAATGAGAAGAATTCAACCCCACAGAAGGCACTCAAGAAGAGTTTGGGACTCCTTACCCTTTTAGTCTCTAAATTAGTTCCCTGCAGACAGGGGTCATGCCTTTAATTTCTTCAAAACATGTCTCTCTCTCCAAGTTGGCTGAATCATAAATTGTGCATAGTAAATACTCATTTAATGCTTTTTAGGTGAATGCATTTATAAATTAATGAATAATATGAAGCTAAGAAACATTATTTATCTTTAGTTGAGAGAAATGCATTCTTAAAATAATAAATTAAGCAAAAGTTAATTTTGAAACATAAAGAATCCATGAGCTATTTCGTTGATTTTATTATTACACGTTTTCTACAAACCTGAGAAGAGTTGCTTGCCAAAAACCTGGAAGAAGTCGTCACATAAATGCCCATTTTTGTACCTATAATCAATAAACAATCTTTTTGATGGCGAGCATCCTCCACAGAAGATCGTATTGTAATTTTCCTTAGGTTGAGTGTTGCATATTCTCAGTTTATTCCCAGAGACACAAAGATAGTAAAGTCTTCCAAAATCATATGTGAAAACCAATGGACCGTGGGAGAGAAGAGGATGGGAGCAGTAGGATAGAAGGAGGCTTTGGTTATATGCTTGACAGAAAAAGAGAGTCATTCTCTGCTCCCAACCTTGGTCCTGCAGCAATCTTGAGTCTGCAGCTTTCTGGGACAGGCCATAGCAGTTAAAGAATCAATCTGGGGCTTCCTTGGTGGCGCAGTGGTTGAGAGTCCGCCTGCCGATGCAGGGGACACGGGTTTGTGCCCCGGTCCGGGAGGATCCCATATGCCGCTGAGCGGCTGGGCCCATAAGCCATGGCTACTGAGCCTGCACGTCCGGAGCCTGTGCTCCGCAGCGGGAGAGGCCACAACAGTGAAAAGCCCGCATACCACAAAAAAAAAAAAAAAATCAGCTTTCTCTTTTGAAACCCTTAATGGCAGAATGAAATAATTTGTCTCTCGCTTTGGAATTCACACTCCGCTGGGTAACTACAGGTGGCTGAGATGTCTGCCCATGGATCTTTGTTTGGTCAAGTTTCAGATCATATTCCATTCTTAATATTTCATCATAAATCAGTTCTTCTGGTCTTTTAATCACTCTTGTTGCTGTGTTCTGAACTGGTTCCAGGGCAATAAATCAATTAAGAAGTGTTTGTAAAGTGCTTTAAAAGATAAAAAATGTGGCTACGTGCAGCATGTTACAGAAACTGGGCCGTTGAATCTGGTGTTCTAGATGTGGCCTTTGTATGGGGAGGGGCGTGTTTCTAATAAATTTTACAGTAATCTTACTGAGGTGGATTGATTCATTCCCCCTTTGATAATTCTCTTATTTCCTAGAAGCAAAGCCAAATCACATTTCTTTGCAATATTTGTTTGGGTTGAAGGATAAGGACAGCTATTTTTTCTGGCTGTGCCATGTAGCCTACGGGTTCTTAGTTCCCCTACCTGTGATCGAACATGAATCCGTGTCCCCAGGGAATTCCCAGGACAGCTTTATTTTTATAGCAGGAGAGACTGTATTTGGATATGAGAGCGTTCTGATGGCCAAAGAAGAAAACAAACAAATGGTCGACAAAAGGAGATGGTGGAGATTCTGTCAATGGAGATCTTCAGGAAAATAAACAAGCAAAAAGAGAGTTCTTTTCAGTTAAGACCAGGGATAGCAGATAGACTTCAAGTTAAGTTGACTTCTGATCAATTCTGATCAGTTGGTAGCAGCTGCCTGTAAAAATAGTTTTAAAAGAATGTGGAAGCTACATCCAGACTCAGAGGGAAAGCATCATGATCAATTAGCAATGTCTTCCCTGAGTGCAAAGGAGGCAGGTAAGAGGCATGCATGTTACCTACCTGCATTAGACATTAGACAACCTGAAGGCAAGATTTAGAGGTATGGTCTGACACAGGACAGGTGTTCTCCCACTCTAAAAGATTCCAAATTTTTATTTAAACAGCCTCACAGTATGCTGTACATTGCATAGAGGATGTATGGCCTATCAGCCAACACAAACTGCATACCTACTGGGCGTAGAGGTGGATGCTATGGTCAGTAGAAGGTGGTGAGAACAAAATGTATTCCATTTGTGTCATACCTTACGTTTACAGACATTAACATCTATGCTGTCTTATTTTATACTCATTTTAGTTTTCAACAAGTATGTATTTTGCCTACTGGGTGCCAGGTAATATACTATGAGCTGGATGTAATAGGTAAGTTGAAAATAAATACAGTCCCTGCCTCTTGGAGTTAATATTCTCATGGAGGATAAGAGGGATGAAAAAGTAGATATGGACTTCATTTTGAAGATGAGAAAACTTATGCTCAAATAACATATATAATGCATCCATTAAAAAAAAAATAAATGACATGTGGAAGGACCAGAACTCCAACTAAATGTTCCCAGTATAATTTTTCTCTCTGTTTATCCCTGGAGCCCTACTCCATTGTTTTACGTAGCCCCTGATCCCAGACCTGGCAGCCATATGGTTCTACATTCTGATAATCCTGAGGACCACTTATCCCCTGGACAATGCTGACCTTCTGGATCTCCCTCATCTGATGCTCTGAGGGCTTTCCCAGTGATGCCCTCAATCCCACAGGCCTCTGAGGGCTCCTTCAGAGAATGCTGCCCTGTGTCTGGAATGGAGAAGAGGGCTTCACAAGCAAGATGGAGTCAAGCCAGATTTCAGACAGCAGGTAAGATCCAAGGTGGAGAAGAAAGGGAAAGGCATTGTAATGGGGGATGGTGGGGGGATTAAGAAGAAATGGCATGTGAAGTTAGAATATTATAAAACAAACATGGGGCTTCAGGGAACAATGAGCAAATGAGTTTGATTAATCCAAAGAAAAAACAAAATATTTAATTAGCACCTATGCACCATAGGCATCGGAAAATAATTTCATTTAGTCCTCACAACTGCATGAGTAAGAAAGGATGCCATCTTCCCACATTACAGACAGGGTAACTGATATTCATCACATTAAGTAACTCGCCCGAGGTCACAGACTAGGAAGTGGCACAGCCAGGTTCATGCCCAGGTCTTTCCATCTCCATATACAGAGTTCCTTCTGCTCAAGCGTGCAAGGTACTCAATGCACAACAGGGTGAGATTTATAGAAAGAGTGAAAGCAGACATCAAAATTGGGCTGGAGAGAAGAAAGACTACCTTTGCCAATTTGACACTGTTGTTGTTACCTGCTCTTGCCTGATATATGATGTGTTCAGGGGAAGATGACAGACAACTCTGTCAATGAATCCAAGCCTTCTGTCTGCCACAAAGAGGAAGGCTTGAATGTTACTACTTTGGGGATGTTAAAAACTTAGAGATGGACTCCTCACAGGTCCTCTCTTTTCTCCTGCTGCCTTTTCTCTACAACAATTGTTTTCTCTCTTTGCCTCTTGCTGAAGTTACAGCTTATTGGCTTCTCAATATTGACCCCCTCTCCCTCATCCTTCCTACAGAACCTCAACTGCACTCATTCATCCACCCTTCTCTGAAGGCCATGTGCAACAGAGGAGGCAGGATGTACCCCCAACCTCAGCAGGTAACTACTGCTTAATCGAAGATGGTCCTGGTGGTCCCATTTTCCTTACCAATGGGGACTTAGGCATGAGCTTGTGATGCAACTGGGTGAATGAGACATGAGGATGAGTTTGCCAGGAAGCTTGTGGGAGAGCGTTTTTATTAATAAATGGATGCAGAAAGAAATGGCTGCTACTTCCTCTAGATACTTTTCTGTCTATTTGTGATGCCTGGAACTGTGGCAGCCATCTTGCCAACATGAGGGGGCCAGACTAAGGACAGACCATCTTTGCCAATTTAACAATGTTCCTCTCACCTAATTTTGTCTGTCATGTGACGTATACAGAAAAAGATGGTTCACTGTGCTGATTCACTGTGCATGACAGAGGGTTTCTTTGTGGGTTTTGACAAATAAGAGCTTCTGAAATGGAGTTTGGGCCATGGAAGAATGAGACAGAAGGAAAATAACATTATAAGAAGGATCACTTTAGTTATTAAATGGGTACCATATAATGTCCTTTGACAAGAAGGAAAAAATAATGGAATTTTTAAAAAAAAAGTTTGGTTGTTGAACTATGCTTTTTGATTATGACATCACTCAGAAACTAGACCACAATGATCATAACTTCAATAGTATGAAAACTAGCCTAAAGGAAATGAGTCACGACACAGGAGACAGCTCTTATTTGCACATTTGTTGATTTTATGCAAACTCTTCACTGTAGAACAGGGATTGGCAAACTACAGCCCTAGGGCCAAATCAAATGTACTGTCTGTTTTTCGTAAATAAAGTTTTGTTGGAACACAGCCAAATCCATTTGTTTACATATCGTCTGTGTCTGCTTTTGTGCTAAAATGTCAGAGTTGAGTACTTTCAACAGAGACTGCAGGGCTCATAGAACTGAAAATACTTTCTGTCTGGCCCTTAACAGAAAGTCTGCTACCCCTAATTTAGAAGGAAGAGAACTGAACTGACAGACTGAGTATGCAAGTAAATACTGGCCAGACCACATAAAAAATGACCACACGAACCCATATGAATTCTGACCCACAGTCTACAGCAACCAGCCCAAGAAACCAATCCATTACCAACAGTAACCAGCCCAGGAAGTCAATCTGCTACCTGTCAGTCAGACTTGTAGGAAGTCAGACACTACCTCTGGCAACTCGTCCAGGAAGGCAAACAATAAGTCCTATAATAATCAACCCAAAACAGCTAGGACTTGATTAATAACTGACAGCTTTCCTAACTTTTGTCCCCGTTTCTGACTTAGGACGAACCAGTTAAATCTGCATCCCTAACCAATAACATAGGATGTCCTTCTTCTAGTTACCCTGACAATTTCCTCACGCTGCAGCCTCCAATCAGGACACATATGAAGCCTTCCCTTTTTACCACGATAAAGTTTTTCTATTCCTCTTCCTGCCTTTAAGTCTCTGCTTAAATGTAAGTCATGGTGGCTGACTCCTTTGCTAGAGTAAGTTCAGAAAGAAATAGTCTTTGCTTTTCTCATTTGTTTGATCCCCATTTATTTCCACAGAATTTGGAGTCACAAGAGCTGAGTCCTAATCCTGAATCTGCCAATCATTCCATATGTGACACTGAATAACCCAACTTTTCTGTTTAAAACATAGAGAGAAAGAGGCAGGGTCCCTGCCCATCATAGCTCACAAGCTTCCTACTCTTTCAGGGTGAGATTATTGCCATACTAGAAACATATGGAAAGGACAGAGTTAGTTCTGAGGAAAGAGCAACAGAGTGTATCTGGGTCATTTATCGAGTAATTGTCTGACATCGATTAATTGATAATCATTATCTTTGACCACTATTAATATAGTTGATAGGAAAATATTTTTCCCCTAAATTCACAAATTTCTTACTTTTCAAGCAAAACTATAAGCCACTCATTTTAAAATATGGATAAGTCATTTGTTTGAAAATCCAATTTCACAAATGGCGTATCTGTTAAAGTAATATTTTAATGGATCTTGATTCAAACCTTGATTCAAACCATTTTTTCTAAGGTTTCCATTAGTAAAATCATTTGAGTTTGTCTAGTTTGTTTCATGGATGCTTAAAGATTTCCACAAATGATACACTTCAGAATGTTTTGGATGTCTTTAATATTTTGTAGAAATTTACTTGATTTATGGTATGCAAAACAAAATACTAATTGTACAGAACATTCACTAAGATCTCATTGAGTGCCTTAATCTCATTGAGTGCCACAGTTTTATTGTCCATGAGCATTCTACAAATGTCTTCATGTAAGTTCAAAAATGTTCATTGTTTTAAAAAGCCTTTTAAAGCTACAGTTGCCATTTCTTAAAAAAGCAAAATATGAATACTTGTTTGAATTTTTCAGCTTTAGTCCAAATGTATGGGACATATAAGCAAAGCCCATATTGTAAAATCTGTAATATTCCAAATTCTCCTTCTATATGCAAGTTGAAATGTACCCTGGACAGTGTGGGAATCTTGGTTTACAGTCTGGAATCTACCCTCTACTGTCTGAGTAACCTCCAGAAAATAACATCACCTCTTTGGACCCGTTCCCTCTCTTGTAGGCTATCACTAAGTTTCATTTTAAGACTAAAAAGCTACCATCAGTCAGCTCCAGGAATTTTAAGAAGTACTAGTAGAAAATGACATTTTCCAGATGCTCAACCGGGTGGCTTCCATCCTGAAGGAGGCCTAAGCTCGTGAAATTTCCACAAGTTTTACACAAGGAGCACTGAATTCAAAGCTTAATCTACAAAGACTTCGATCCAGGTGGTGTTCCCAAGCAGAACAATACTTTGTCAGCATCATCAGCAAAGACTAGGGTAACTGAAAAGGTCACTGAGGGGGATCCATTCATAGATCAAGGGCTGAGCTAGATTCTGGGGATTTGGGGGTAAGTAAGACACAGCCCCTCCAGATACCCACAGCAAGTGAGGAAAGAAATGGATTGCACACACACAGCAATGAAGACCCAAAGCAGCCATAAATAAATAAATATTTTTTAATGGATTGCAAATGAATAGAGACCGTTCACTTGGCCTTGATCTCACTGTATGACCCATTGGAAAATAAATGTGTGTATTCTTGTTATTATCAGAGGTGATGTGGTAGTTACCAGCAATAAGTCTAGAACCAGGCTTCTCAGGTTCAAATCCCCACTTTGCCACTTTGTGTGATCTTGAACATGACCTAAATGCCCTGTGACTTAGGTTTTTCCTATCTGTAAAGCATGGATAATAGTAATACCCACCTGGAGACCTTCAAGATGGCAGAGGAGTAAGACGTGGAGACCACCTTCCTCCCCACAGATACATCAGAAATACATCTACATGTGAAACAACTCCTACACAACACCTACTGCACCCTGGCAGAAGACCTCAGAATTCCCAAAAAGCAAGAAACTCCCCACGCACCTGGTAGGGCAAAAGAAAAAAGAAAAAACAGAGACAAAAGAATAGGGACAGGACCTGCACCTCTGGGAGGGAGCTGTGAAGGAGGAAAACTTTCCACACACTAGGAAGCCCCTTCGCTGGTGGAGATGGGGGTGGTGGTGGGGGGGCAGCTTTGGAGCCATGGAGGAGAGCGCAGCAACAAGGGTGCAGAGGGGAAAGCGGAGAGATTCCTGCACAGAGGATTGGTGCCAATCAGCCTTCACCAGCCTGAGAGGCTTGTCTGCTCACCCACCAGGGCAGATGGGGACTGGGAGCTAAGGCTTGGGCTTTGGAGGTCAGATCCCAGGGAGAGGACTGGGGCTGGCTGCGTGAACACAGCCTGAAGAGGGCTAGTGCGCCACAGCTGGCTGGGAGGGAGTCCGGGAAAATGTCTGGAGCTGCCAAAGAGGCAAGAGACCATTTTTTCCAGGTGCATAAGGAGAGCAGATTCAAAGCACTGCCTAAATGAGCTCCAGAGACGGGTGCAAACTGCGGCTATCACCACAGACCCCAGAGATGGGCATGAGATGCTAAGGCTGCTGCTACAGCCACCAAGAAGCCTGTGTGCAAGCACAGGTCACTATCCACACCTCCCCTCCTGGGACCCTGTGCAGTCTCCCACTGCCAGGGTCTCGTGATCCATGGAAAAATTCCCTGGGAGAACACATGGCACTCCTCAGGCTGTTGCAACCTCGTGCTGGCCTCTGCCACCGCAGGCTTGCCCCACATTCCATAGCCCTCCCTCCCCCCCGGACTGAGTGAACCAGAGTCCCCAAATCAGCTGCTACTTTAACCCCGTCCTGTCTGAGCAAAGAACAGACACCCTCAGGCAACCTACATGCAGAGGAGGGACCAAATCTAAAGATGAACCCCAGGAGCTGTGCAAACAAAGTAGAGAAAGGGAAATTTCTCCCAGCAACCTCAGGAGAGGCAGATTAAACCTTGACAATCAACTTGCATCTGTGGAATATTTGAATAGACAACAAGTCATCCCAAAATCGAGGCGGTGGACTTTGGGAGTAACTGTGGACTTGGGGTTTGCTTTCTGCATCTAATTTGTTTCTGGCTTTATGTTAGTCTTAGTTTAGTATTAGGAGTTTATTATCATTGGTAAATTTCTTTATTGATTTGGTGGTTCTCTTCCTTTTTTTTCTTATATATACATATATTTTTTTCCTTTTTCTCTTTTTGTGAGTGTTTATGTATATGCTTCTTTGTGTGATTTATTCTGTATAGCTTTGCTATTACCATTTGTCCTAAGGTTCTCTCTGTCCATTCTTTTGTTTGTTTGTTTGTTTGTTTTAGGATAGTTTCTAGCACTTGTTATCATTGGTGGATTTGTTTTTTGGTTTGGTTGCTCTCTTCTTTTTTTTTTCCTTTTTTATTACTTATATATATATTTTTATTTTTAATAATTCTTTTATTTTTTACTTTAATAACTTTATTTTGTTTTATTTTATTTTATTTTTTTTCTTTCTTTCTTTCTTTTTATCTCCTTTTTCTTCTGAGTCGCATGGCTGAAGGGTCTTGGTGCTTCAGCCGGGTGTCAGGACTGTGCCTCTGAGGTGGGAGAGCAGAGTTCAGGACACTGGTCCACCAAAGACCTCTTGGCTCCATGTAATATCAAATGGCAAGAGATCTCCCAGAGATCTCCATCTCAAAGCTAAGACCCAGCTCCACTCAACAACCAGCAAGCTACAGTGCTGGACACCCTAAGCCAAACAACTAGCAAGACAGGAACACAAACCCACACATTAGCAGAGAGGCTGCCTAAAATCATAATAAGGTCACAGACACCCCAAAACACACCACTTGATGTGGTCCTCCCCACCAGAAAGACAAGGTTCAGCCTCATCCACCAGAGCTCAGGCACTAGTCCCCTCCACCAGGAAGCCTACACAACCCACTGAACCAACCTTACCAGTGGGGTCAGACACCAAAAACAATGGGAACTGCTAACCTGCAGCCTGCTAAAATGAGACCCCAAGCACAGTAAGTTAAGCAAAATGAGAAGACAGAGAAACACACAGCAGATGAAGGAGCAAGATAAGAACCGACCAGAACAAATAAATGAAGAGGAAATAGGTAGCCTACCTGAAAAAACAATTCAGACTAATGATAGTAAAGATGATGCAAAATCTTGGAAATAAAATGGAGAAAATACAAGAACCATTTAACAAGCATCTAGAAGAGCTAAAGAGCAAACAAACAATGATGAACAACACAATAAATGAAATTAGAATTTCTCCAGAAGGAATCAGTAGCAGAATAACTGAGGCAGAAGAATGGATAAGTGACCTGGAAGATAAAATAGTGAAAATAATTACTGCAGAGCAGGATACAGAAAAAAGAATGAAAAGAATTGAGGACAGTCTCAGAGACTTCTGGGACAACATTAAATGCACCAACATTCAAATTATAGGGGTCCCAGAGGAAGAAGAGAAAAAGAAAGGGACTGAGAAAATATTGGCAGAGATTACAGTTGAAAAACTTCCCTAATATGGGAAAGGAAATAGTCAAGTCCAGGAAGTGCAGAGAGTCCCATACAGGATAAATCCAAGGAGAAACACACCAAGATACATATGAATCAAACTATCAAAAATTAAATACAAAGAAAAAAATATTAAAAGCAAGGGAGGGCTTCCCTGGTGGCGCAGTGGTTGAGAGTCCACCTGTCAAAGTGGGGGACACTGGTTCGTGCCCCGGTCCGGGAGGATCCCACATGCCACGGAGCAGCTGGGCCTGTGAGCCATGGCCGCTGGGCCTGCGTGTCCGGAGCCTGTGCTCCGCAGCAGGAGAGGCCACAGCAGTGAGAGGCCCGCATACTGCAAAAAAAAAAAAAAAAAAAAAAAAAAAAAAAAAAAAAAAAAAGCAGCAAGGGAAAAACAACAAATAACATACAAGGGAATCCCCATAGAGTTAACATCTGATCTTTCATTAGAAACTCTGCAAGCCAGAAGGGAGTAGCAGGACATATTTAAAATGATGAAAGGGAAAAACCTACAACCTAGATTACTCTACCCAGCAAGGATCTCATTCAGATTCAACAGAGAAATTAAAACCTCTACAAACAAGCAAAAGCTAAAAGAATTCAGCACCATCAAACCAGCTTTACAACAAATGCTAAAGGAACTTCTCTAGGCAGGAAACACAAGAGAAGGAAAAGACCTACCATAACAAACCCAAAACAATTAATAAAATGATAACAGGAACATACATATCAATAACGACCTTAAATGTAAATGGTTTAAATGTTCCAAACAAAAGGCATAGACTGGCTGAATGGAAAGAAACAAGACCCATATATATGCTGTCTACAGGAGACCCACTTCACACCTAGAGAAACATACAGACTGAAAGTGAGGGGATGGAAAAAGATATTCCATGCAAATGGAAATCAAAAGAAACCTGGAGTAGCAATTCTCATATCAAACAAAATAGACTTTAAATTAAAGACTCTTACAAGAGACAAACAAGGACACTACATAATGATCGAGGAATCAATCCAAGAAGAAGATATAACAATTGTAAATATTTATGCACCCAACATAAGAGCACCTCAATAAATAAGGCAAATGCTAAGAAGCATAAAAGGGGAAACTGAGAGTAACACAATCATAGTAGGGGACTTTAGCACCCCACTTTCACCAATAGATAGATCATCCAAACAGAAAATTAATAAGGAAACACAAGCTTTAAATGATACATTAAACAAGATGGACTTAATTGATATTTATAGGACATTCCATCCAAAAACAACAGAATACACTTTCTTCTCAAGTGCTCATGGAACATTCTCCAGGATACATCATATCTTGTGTCACAAATCAAACCTTGGTAAATTTGAGAAAATTGAAAGCATATCAAGTAACTTTTCTGACCACAACACTATGAGACTACATATCAATTACAGGAAAAAACCTGTAAAAAATACAAACACATGGAGGCTAAACAATACACTACTAAATAACCAGGAGATCACTGAAGAAATCAAACAGGAAATGAAAATATACCTGGAAACAAATGAAAATGAAAACACGATGACCCAAAACCTATGGGATTCAGTAAAAGCAGTCCAAAGAGTGAAGCTTAGAGCAATACAATCCTACCTCAAGAAACATGAAACATCTTAAATAAACAACCTAACCTTACACCTAAAGCAATTAGAGAAAGAAGAACAAAAAAAACCAAAGTTAACAGAAGGAAAGAAATCAAAAAGAACAAATCAGAAGTAAATGAAAAAGAAATGAAGGAAACGATAGCAAAGATCAATAAAATTTAAGCTGGTTCTTTGAGAAGATAATCAAAATTGATAAACCATTAGCCAGACTCATCAAGAATAAAAGGGAGAAGACTCAAATGAACAGAATTAGAAATGAAAAAGAAGTAACAACTGACACTGAAGAAATACAAAAGATCATGAGAGAATACTATAAGCAATTATATGAGAATAAAATGGACAACCTGAAAGAAATGGACAAATTCTTAGAAAACCACAAACTTCCGAGACTAAACAAGGAAGAAATAAAAAATATGAACCAACTAATCACAAGCACTGAAATTTAAACTTTGATTAAAAACCTTCCAACAAACAAAGCCCAGGACCAGATGGCTTCACAGGTGAATTCTAACACACATTTAGAGAAGAGCTAACACCTAAGCTTCTCAAAATCTTCCAAAATACAGCAGAGGGAGGAATACTCCCAAACTCATTCTATGAGGCCACCATCACCCTGATACCAAAAGCAGACAAAGATGTCACAACAAAAGAGAACTACAGACCAATATCACTGATGAACATAGATGCAAAAATCCTCAACAAACTACTAGCAAACAGAATCCAAGAGCACATTAAAAGGATCATACACCATGACCAAGTGGGGTTTATCCCAGGAATGCAAGGATTCTTCAATCCGCAAATCATTCAATGTGATAATCCATATGAACAAATGGAAGTGTAAAAATCATATGACAATCTCAATGGTTGCAGAAAAAGCTTTCGAGAAAATTCAACATCCATTTATGATAAAAACTCTCCAGAAAGTGGGAATAGGGCACCTACCTCAACATAATAAAGGCCTCATATGACAAACCCACAGCCAGCATCATTCTCAATGCTGCAAAATTGAAGCCATTTCCCCTACAATCAGGAACAAGACAAGGTTGTTCACTCTAGCCATTATTATTCAACATAGTTTTGGAAGTTTTAGCCACAGCAATCAGAGAACGAAAAGAAATAAAAGGAATCCAAATTACAAAAGAAGAAGTAAAGCTGTCACTCTTTGCAGATGACATGATACTATACATAGAGAATCCTAAAGATGCTACCAGAAAACTATGAGAGCTAATCAATGAATTTAGTAAACTAGCAGGACACAAAATTAATGCACAGAAATCTCTTGCATTCCTATACACTAATGATGAAAAATCTGAAAGTGAAATTAAGAAAACACTCCCATTTACCACTGCAACAAAAAGAATAAAATACCTAGGAATAAACCTACCTAAGAAAACAAAAGAGCTGTATGCAGAAAATTATAAGACACTAATGAAAGAAATTAGAGATGATACAAATAGATGGAGAGATATACCATGTTCTTGGATAGGAAGAATGAATATTGTGAAAATGACTATACTACACAGAGCAATCTACAGATTCAATGCAATCCCTATCAAATTACCACTTGCATTTTTCACAGAAGTAGAACAAAAAAATCTCACAATTTGTATGCAAACACAAAAGACCCTGAAGAACAAAAGCAATCTTGAGAACGAAAAAATGGAGCTGGAAGAATCAGGCTCCCTGACTTCAGATTATACTACAAAGCTACAGTAATCAAGACATTATGGTACTGGCAAAAAACAGAAATATAGGGCTTCCCTGGTGGCACAGTGGTTGAGAGTCCACCTGCCGATACAGGGGACACGGGTTTGTGCCCCGGTCCGGGAAGATCCCACATGCCGCGGAGCAGCTGGGCCCGTGATCCATGGCCACTGAGCCTGTGCGTCCGGAGCCTGTGCTCCACAACGGGACAGGCCACAACAGTGAGAGGCCTGTGCAAAAAAAATAAAAATAAAAATAAAACAGAAATACAGATCAATGGAACAGGATAGAAAGCCCAGAGATAAACCCACACCCCTATGGTCACCTTATCTTGGATAAAGGAGGCAAGAATATACAGGAGAAAAGACAGCCTCTTCAATAAGTGGTGCTGGGAAAACTGGACAGCTACATGTAAAAGAATTAAATGAGAACACTCCCTAACACCATACACAAAAATAAACTCAAAATGCATTAAAGACATAAATGTAAGGCTAAACACTATTAAACTTGTAGAGGAAAACATAGGCAGAACACTCCATGACATAAATCACAGCAAGATCCTTTTTGAACCACCTCCTAGAGAAGTGAAAATAAAAACAAAAATAAATAAATGGGACCTAATGAAACTTAAAAGCTTTTGCAGAGCAAAGGAAACCATAAACAAGCCGAAAAGACAACCCTCAGAGTGAGAGAAAATATTTGCAAATGAAGCAACTGACAAAGGATTAATCTCCAAAATTTACAAGCAGCACATGAAGCTCAATATCTAAAACACAAACAACCCAATCCAAAAATGGGAAGAAGACCTAAATAGACATTTCTCCAAAGAATATATACAGATTACAGACAAACACATTAAAGGATGCTCAACATCATTAATCATTAGAGATATGCAAATCAAAACTGCAATGAGATATCATCTCATACTCGTCAGAATGGCCATCATCAAAAAATCTAGAAATAATAAATGCTGGAGAGGGTGTGGAGAAAAGGGAACACTCTTGCACTGCTGGTGGGAATGTAAATTGATACAGCCACTATGGAGAACAGTATGGAAGTTTCTTAAAAAACTACAACCAGAAGTACCATACGACCCAGCAGTCCCACTACTGGGCATATACCCTGAGAAAACTATAATTCAAAAAGAGTCATATACCACAATGTTCATTGTAGCTGTATTTACAATAGCCAGGACATGGAAGCAACCTAATTGTCCATCGACAGATGAATGGATAAAGAAGATGTGGCACATATATACAATGGAATATTACTCAGACATAAAAAGAAATGTAATTGAGTCACTTGTAGTGAGGTGGATGGACCTAGAGTCTGTCATACAGAGTGAAGTAAGTAAGAAAGAGAAAAACAAATACGGTATGCTAACACATATATATGGAATCTAAAGAAAAAAAAACTGGTTCTGAAGAACCTAGGGGCAGGACAGGAATAAAGACTCAGAGGTAGAGAATGGGCTTGAGGACACAGGGAGGGGGAAGAGTAAGTTTGGACGAAGTAAGAGAGTGGCATGGACATATATACACTACCAAATGTAAAACAGATCGCTAGTGGGAAGCAGCTGCATAGCACAGGAAGATCAGCTCGGTGGTTTGTGACCACCTAGAAGGGCGGGATAGGGAGTGGGGGAGGAAGATGCAAGAGGGAGGAGATATGGGGATATAGTATATGTATTGCTGATTCACTTTGTTATAAAGCAGAAACTAACACACCATTGTAAAGCATTTATACTCCAATACAGATGTTAAAAACAAAAATTCTAAAAAAAAAAAAAAAAGAATAGTAATACCCACCTCATTCTGAGGATCAATACTCAGCGTATGAAACCTTCATATGGTGCCTAGCAAATTGCAAGCATCCTTTAAATATTGGTAATAATTATTTCCCATTTTATTGAGCATTGTGTAAGCAGTGTACACGCATGATGTCATTTAATCCTCACTACGGCAGGTCCTACTATTCCCATTTTATAGATAAAGAGAGTGAAGCTGAAACAGCTTAGGTGAGACCATGGCTGTATTCTGTACAATATTTAGAGATAATGAAGATAATGTATACCCCTGCGTTAACGATAACTGTTTCACATTAAAATCCACAGTAATATATATCTTAACCTATAGCTATTAGAGAACTATAGTTTTAAAACACAAGTGATGCAAATATTTTCATTTCCCACAGGAAGGCCAACAGAGCAGTGTAACGTTCATCTAATAATGTACAACAATCTAAATTAATAATGATGAAACAAAACAAACTGCCATTTATATTTATCAAGTATAAATAGCGGCATGTGAAAAGCATAAGCTACAGACTGCCCTGATGATACATGATGACTAATCGTCCTTCCAGAATATAGCGGGAGTGCTGGCCACCTGGATGCAGCCATGCATGGGAGTTTTGTGATAACGCTGCTTGACTTCCTTCTGAACACCAATTCCAGCCTTCCCCATACTCCAGTACAGGCTAGATTCAACTTCTAAAGGCTAAAATGTAATGTCCCTTAATGACTCACTTAAAAGATAGAAGTACATGGCACTAATTGTGGAAAGGAAAGGAGGGATGAGGGAAGAAAAACCTATGGAGTTTTCCATTGTCCACCAACAAGAACAGACGAATGGATATACTCTGAATTTTTAAAAATCTTTCCTCCCGAAGTCTAGGGTACAATTCTGATCCACCTTCTCACTGGAGCTCATAAACTCTATGAGGCCATGGTCACCCCAAAAAGAGAAATTCCATCAGGCCCTATCTTAAGATTCTGTCACTTCTACTTTACTAACCAAGTAGCAATTCATTATTAAATTCAGAGTGGAAATTCTTTAGTCACTGCCCCTGTGAGGTGAAATTATCAGTAAAGCAAGACAAAAATGCGTCAAGTTTTCCCACTTTCAGCCAGATAAAGCTTGTAGCAGATATCTGGGGAGGTAATGGAAGTTCCAGTTACTACCATATCCTACCTCTGAGCAAGTTTGTGACCTGGGCAAGAAAGACATGCAGCCACTTTATTTGAAAATTCACATGGCTCTTATTATACCTTTAAAGACAGAACTTCCATGCATCTTTACTTATATCCTTATCCTATGCTCTGCTAGCCTGTTTCCCCTCTCAAGCCCTCTAATTTCCATTTTTTTAATACAAAATATGTCCCGACATAATAGGTTATACCCTTCATTTCAGCATATACCAATGTTGAATCCCATCCCAAGTCCTGGTAACTCTAAAATGTCACATCTACCACCTTTTGTCATTAGTTTCTTTTACTTCTCATAGTCTGCCCATTTGTATGGAGATCCTGAAAGCATAATTTTCATCCTCCTTGAAAATTGTTTTTTATAAGTCCCCAGACACATTCTACACCTCCATTCTTCTCTCTGAGTCATAATTACTATCACTCTAAGCAATAGTTTACATGAGTGTTTCTCCCTTCTCATCTATATTAATTTCCTAAGGTTGCCTTAACAAAGTTCCACAAACCTTTAAATGACAGATGGCTTTAAATGGCTTTAAATGACAGAAATGTATTGTCTCACAGTTCTGGAGGCTAGAAATACAAAGTCAAGATGTCCGCAAGATTGGTTCCTTCTGCAGGCTCTGAAGGACAGTCTGTCCCATGCCTCTCTCCTAGCTTCTGGCAGTTGCCAGCAATCCTTGGCATTCCTTCGCTTGCAGAAGCATGGCTCCAATCTTGGCCTCTGTCTACACATAGCTGTCTTTTCTCTCTGTGTCTCTCTGTGTCTTCATACAGCCTTCTAATGACAGCAGTCATTGGATGTAGGGGTACCCTAACTCAATATGGCCTCATCTTAACTAATTACATCTGCAACAATCTTATTTCCAAGTAAAGTCACATTCACAGGTACCAGAGTTAAGACTTCAACACACCTTTTTAAGGAGACACAATTCAACCCAACACTACTGATATTTACTTTGCATCCCTGCGTTTCAGTCAACTACACTTCAGAACAAATAACGTGTTCTTCATGCTCAGAATGGAGCTAGCCCAAGAAGCCATCCTCATCTCCTCCTTAGCTCAGGATGTCAAGCCCATTATTCAACCCAATCTGTACAGTGGCCTTGCCTCTCCCAAATCTACCTCTCCATCCCAAGATCAAAATGTCTATCTGGAAACAATGAAAACTTACTTGCACTCTCAAGTTCTCCATCTTTCTGGAGACATTTCCCTGATGCCCTGACAATGCTGTTCTTCCACACATGATTAGGCAGAACTGATAATAAGGTACAGCATGCCCTTGATCACACCCCAGATATACCCATCATGACAACAGCCCGCTTTCATGCGGCCAGACCCGGTGGTAAGAGTGAAGACGCTTTTAAGATAGACCTGGCTATGGATAAATCCTGGCTCTGCCATTTACCGGCTGTGTGACCGTGAACAAGACGCTTGACGTCTTTTTGCCTGAGAAAAATGAAGTTACTAATAGTACTAGTCATGGGATTATTATGAACATTAAAAATAATTATGTAAAATGTTTAGCTTGTTGTCTGTGATGGACTGAATCGTGTCTCTTGAAAATTCATATGTTGAAGCACTAACCTGCCCCCCAGTACTTCAGTACATGACTGTATTTGGAAAAAGTGTCTTTAAAGATTAAGTTAAAACAAGGCTATTGGGTAGGCCTTCATCCAATCTGACTGGAGTCCTTATAAGAAGAGGAAATTTGGAGGCACAGAGAGACACCAGGGTGCAAGCACACAGAGAAAAGACCACATGAAAACACAGAGAGAAGACAGGCATCTGCAAACCAGGACCAAACCGGACCACACCTTGATCTTGAATATCCAGCCTCCAGAACAGTAAGAAAATTAATTTCTATTGTTTAAGCCACTCAGTCTAAGGTATTTTGGGGCTTTTTTTCCTTCCAGCTTTATTGAGGTAAAATTAACAAAAATTGTATATATTTAAAGTGTGTAACGTGATGTTTTTACATATGTATACTTTGTGAAATGATTATCACAATCAAGCTAATTAACCTCACATAGTTACCACTTTTTTGTGTGTGGTGAGAATACTTAAGATCTATTCTCTTAGCAAATTTCATGTATACAGAACAGTATCATTAACTATAGTCACCATACTGTACATTAGGTTTCCAGAATTTATTCATCCTGTGTTACTGAAACTTTATACCCTTTGAGCAGCATCTCCCTTTTTTCCCCCATACCCCAGCCCCTGGCAACAAACTGTTCTACTCTCTGCCTCTATAAATTTCACAATTTTAGACTCCATATATCAGTGAGATCAAGTAGTATGTCTTTCTGTGACTGACTTAAGTCACTTAGCATAATGCCCGCCAGGTTCATCCATATTATCACTAATGGCAAGATTTCCTTCTTTTTTAAGGCTGGATAATATTCCATTGTATATATGTACCACATTTTCTTTATCCATTCATCCATCAACAGACACTTAGATTGCTTCCATATCTTGGCTATTGTAAATAATGTCATGATGAACATGGAGGTGCAGCTATTTCCTCAAGATCCTGATTTCATTTTCTTTGAGTATAAATACCTGGAAATGAGATTGCTGGATTATATATGGTAGTTCTATGTTTAATGTTTTGAGAAACCTCCATACTGTTTTCCATAGTGGCTCCACCAATATGCATCCCCACCAACATTGCATTAGGATTCCCTTTTCTCCACATCCTCACCAGCACTTGTTATCTCTTGTCTTTTTGATAATAGCCATTGTAACAGGTGTGAGGTGATACCTCACTGTGGTTTTGATTTGCATTTCCCTGCTGACTAGTGATGCTGAGCACCTTTTCATGTACATGTTGGCCATTCGTACACGTCGTCTTTGGAGAAATGTCTATTCAGATCCTTCATTCATTTATTAATCAGGTCATTTGCTTTTCTGCTATTGAATTATTGAGTTCCTTATATATTTTGGATATTAACACCTTATCAGATGTAGGCTTTGCTGCATTTGCCTTTCTTCTCCACCTATCAAAATCCAAATGTCTTTCAAAGCTTGGCTAAAATTCTACCTCCTGGATGAAAGGTTCCACTAAAAATCATCTGTCCTTTCTCTGCCACATTCCAGCAACATGGAAACAGAACCCAAAATCCCTCTCAATTTTTCTTCTCTGTGTCACTGAGCCCAGGGCCCCACAGGTAAATTATTTCTGGAATTAAGCAAAGTGAATGTAAAGCTGCAGCCTGGAGCAGAGAGATTGGGGAGTTCCAAGATGTTGTCTACTTAGGAAATAGTTTTATGTTTGAAAATTTGGCAAAGTACGAAACAGGAAACCCTTAAAACTTGAATTCCAAATCCAACTGCATTCATAGGGATGAGATTCTACCAATCCCTCCAAGAAATATGCATCCCTCAGGCACAGTGAGGAAAAAAACTCCTCCTCCACTACCTCGAATTCTCAGCCTCTCTTGAGTGAAGAGAGGGGCAAATGGGTCTAGAGGGGAACCACAGAGGGGGCCACAGCCTCACTCATCTCTGCAGAGCTGAAGGCCCAAAGCCGAAATGGCTTTGAATGGTAATTCAAATGAAAAATGGAATAAACTGTAAATGTTGCCAGAGACAAGCTGCAGAAGTCTAAAATTCAGTTTGCACCGCCCACAACACACATTGAGGCACTGGGGATCCAACCATGAAGCAGGTAGGCAGCCTGCATCATGGATGAGAGATAAACCCCATGACCACAAGGCCTGCATTCAAACTGCAGTCCCACTGTTTACTGACAGATGGCTTGGGACAAATTACTTAATCCTTCTGGACCTCAGTTTCCCTTTATTCAAAAATACAACCATATAAGTTAACATTAACTGAGTTCTTACCATGTGCCAGGCACTGTGCCAACTGCTCTCCGAGCAGTGTGCAACAGGATTCAAGGAGTTAATGTACACAATGCTCTTGGTTCAGAATCCAGCACAAGGTAGGCATTCATAACAATAAATGGTTATTTCTAAGCAAGGCATTATCCCTATAACCTATAGTCAGATGGATTAAACAGATTTTTCATTTATCAGAAAGTTCAAGCACTAGTTCTGTCCCCCACCAGCTGCATGACCTTGGCTAAAGTTCTGATATATATCAGCCTTCATTTTCTCTGATCACCCAAAAATGCATGACAATCTCTGTTCCACAAGGTTGTTGGGAGACCCAGGTGGAATCTTGGAATGAAAGTCTGTAGGACTTATTGTACTATGCATGTGGATAATTTTATTCTGATTACTGCCCTGCCCCCCACCACTGGGTTATTTTCTACCCCCATTCCCACAGTAAATGGTCATGACTCAATGTTTAAGGGAAGAGGAGAAATACACCCAGCCTCCCCATGAGTAAGTGCACGGTGGCAAGCTGTTACTCCCTGCTATGTTACTTCAGAGATCTAAGCCTTATATTCTCAAATTCAGAGGACACCAATAAGCCACATCCTAGACAGATCAACAGACCAATAAGAGGGTCAAATGTATTTAGTCCATCTGTCTGTCCCCTCCACTTGCTGTCACACCACTCTGGCTGCAAGAAGGGTCAGTCTAGTCAGAATGTAGTTGCAAGGACTACTTGAGTGACGTGGTAGGCTTTACCAAACAACTGTGGGGTGGTGCTGGGTGGGAATGAGTAGAAAGGGACTCATAGATTTTAAAGATACCTAGGCAATGTACACTCCTGGCCCTTGTTTAAATGTCACTTCCCAATTAGTTCTTTTTTTTTTAATTTTTATTTTATATTGGAGTACAGTTGACAAACAATGTTGTGTTAGTTTCAGGTGTACAACAAAGTGATTCAGTTATACATATACATGTACTGCATCTATTCTTTTGCAAGTTCTTTCCCTGTTTAGGTTATTACAGAATATTGGGCAGAGCTCCCTGTGCTATACAGTAGGTCCTTGTTGGTTATCTATTTTAAATATAGCCATGTGTACATGTCAATCCCAAACTCCCAGTCTATCCCTCTGCCCACCCTTCTCCCCTGGTAACCGTAAGTTCGTTCTCTAAGTCTGTGAGTCTGTTTCTGTTTTGTAAATAAGTTCATTTGTATCATTTTTTTTTAGATTCTGTATATAAATGATATCATATGATATTTGTCTTTCTCTGTCTGACTTAATCCAATGAAGTCTGCTGTCTAAAATATCCCACCTCTTCCCATTACTATCCAACTCTTTGCCTCAGCTTCCCTTAATAAATTGAAAGAATTATTATACCTCTTTTAGTACAGTGGTAAGGATTAAATGTATCATACAGGTAATTGTTTACAACAGGGGTGGCACGTAGTATTTAATGTATTTAATACATTATCAATTTTATTACTATTACTTTTTAATCTAAGCACTATTTGATTCTAGCATATCTGATATTCTAGAAAACATTATTTTGGTAATCTTCTTATTTACAAAGTTGTTATCTGACTTCCTAACTAGATCTTAATCTATAAGGAGGGGCCTAGGTTATCTCCACACTAAGTGCTTAATGAATAAATAATTTAATGAGTGAAAAGGCAACCACTACTTTCATTAGACTCACCCCTCATATCCCAACCACATACTTGTAGGACAGAGTTTTCTTATCGAAATATTAGTCATGAAATAAATAGTGACAGAGAAAAAAACTGAGTAATTTGTTCACACAGGAATGTGAGTGAGCAGCGATCTGGCTCAATGCCAAACACCATGCAAAGCCTGTTGATTGATTTACCCGGGCTTCTGGTCATTCAATGCAAGAACATATGCTAAATTCCTGCCCTGAACCATGCCATGGGCTCCCCAGCCCCATCCACAAGGGGGAGCTGTCTTTAATCCTTGACTACATCCCACCGTTATGATCTCAGTACCCCCAGAGGAAAGCAAGACTCACAGTGAAGAGGAGGCAGGGAACCACGACTCCCCCACCTCCCCACCCCCCCAGCAGGTCCTGAGTGCCTGCAGCTCGGCTGAGTCTTCTCCCTGCGACATCTGATTTCCTCACAGATGACTGTCACAGCCAGAATTGAAGTGTCCCCAGAGCAACAAGGACATCTGGGTTCGGTTTCGTCAGTCTGCAAGTGCAGCTTTGTTGGCTCGGGCGGGGTGAAGTCGGTGGAGGGTGTTGATAAGATCTCCATAATCGGGACTTGCCGTCCATGACTTACCGTTCATTTCCTAACCAGTCATCACATTTTGTTCAAGCTTAGTGCTGACCTACTGCATTTAACGCCACATTCCGCAGCAAAGAGCTACTGCTGCGTTTATTGGGGGGAAACCAGTCAGCTCCTGTCACTGCTGCTGCAGTAAGCAGAAGGAACTGAGATTTTAAGGATTCTCCCCCGCTTTATCTAGGAGTTTTCATTTTGTTCAAAGATTGTCTCCCCCTCCTCTTCCCTCTTTCCCTCCCTGGTGCCAAGACGACCTGAATTACTTCAAGCAGCCCTTTGTCTAGACTATCATCCTGCCCTGCTATCCTCACTCTGTCCCCGCAGTCAGTACACACTCCCCACACAGATTATCAGCCAGCAGGACACTGTGTGACCTTGGGCCAGCCATGCCCCTCTAAGCCTCCTTTTCATTAACTATAAAACAAGAAGGTTGGGCTAGATTATCCCTTTCTGCTCTGAAATTGCACAATTCTAATTTTCCCATGATTCTCAAATGATGGAGTTAAAGTCACAAGTTGTCTGCGATGGAAGACACTTTAGAGATAATCTGCTACAACAACTCCATATTTCATTTTGGAGCCATTTCATCACTTTTGCTACATGTATACACCACCTACCCTATTATTTGCTCAACTATTTTTAGGTTAACATTTTTATCAAAATGCATGTGTTGAAAAGGATACTTTTCACTACCATGAGCAGAAAATCATAATCATTTGCCATAAATAGAATTATAACTAAAGGAAAACAACCTAAAAAAATTCTAGCTACGTGCTATTGTCCACCCAAAGACCCCGGTCTGCTGCTTGGCCCTCTCTGTTGAAATGGCAGCACAGCAAGTGTTAAAGCATGCGAAAGTCACGCTGGCCTCCAAGGAGACTTTCTCCTTGTCCTACTCAGCATTGGCAAGGGCCACAGCTCTCTCTCCAGGGGGGTTGGTGTTATTCAGTACAGAGGTTGGACACCACCCAAGATCACTCCCAAGACCTTCACTTTGGGTAAAATGTCTTCACCACTGTTCTTTGTTCCCTATTAAACTTAGTCCATCCAACACTCCAAATTGTCTATCTCTGCATATTCACTGTCACCTTCATCTGCAGGTATTGCCAGGAAGCTGGAATGAGAAAACAAGAACACTCAGAAACACAGACACACACACACACACACACACACACACACACACACACTCACACACACAAATACACAAGCACAAAATACTCCAAAACAATTTGGAAACAGTGCAGTGCCTCCCCTGGCACTTCCCCAAGTCCACAGCCTGAGGAATGTCTGACCTTGGGCTGTTCAATGTTGCTGCCTTTTCTAAAGGAATCTCTGCCTGAGTATAACAAAGACCAGCTTCCACTGAACATTGGGGAGCTCTTGAAGCTGCTGCCGTGTCTCCGTTTTCTCTCTTTACAGACACCATGTGGCGTAGGAAGAGGCTGGTGCACACTTGTGTTAGAGCAGGTACAGAGACCAGGGGAGGATGGGGAACAAGAGAGAGAGTCGAAAGGGAGGCACTGCCTTCCATTTCTTTAGGATGGTGTAGGGAAAAAACACGTAAATGGTCCAGCTTTGGATGCAATCTGCCTCCCAATTCCAATTCTATCTATTTGCAGCAACATAAATTTAGGCGAGTTGTTCATTGCCTACGAGCTTTCATCTCCTCCTTCTCAAAATGGCTCTAATGACACATCCTTGTTGTAGTGAAGATGTAAAAGGAGTTATGGCAGGTGCGGTGCCAGCCAGGCACACAGATAAACACTCAGCCAAAGCTTATTCTCTTTCCCTTTTAGCTTTTTTTTTTTTTCCCCATTAGCACTATTCACGGAGGTCCAAAATTCTCCCTTTTTACTTGTTTGTTTGTTTTGCCTCCCAAATCCTGAGTCTCATCTGCAAAGTAAAAGAGAGAGAGAATGAGAGAGAAGGCTGTGAATTTTCATAATTTAAGGGTCTTTTTCTTTGACTTGATCATGGAAAGTGATGTATGGGAGCTGAGTGGAATGACAAAAAGGGAGAGAGAGAAGAGAGAAGAAAGACTTCACAAGAGCAAACCCAAAAATCAGCCCCTTTTGAATAATCATTAAGCAGCCTGTTGGAAGCTTCAAGTCCTCAAAAGATTTTTGGGATGAGAGAGTAACAACATGAATCTAGAAAATGTGGTACATTTTATCATAGATTTGAATTAGAGAAATCTTGGTTTTGCCTATTGGGTTGGGGAGATAGGGAAAGGCACAAAGAAAAACAGAGAAACACTGCCCCCTTCTGCCTGTGTGGTAAATAGCAGCATCGATGTAAAAAATTTCCGTGATCAAATAAAAACACTCACTCCCTAAATGTTTGCAAAGGAATCACTATGTGCAGATATTTGATTTTGTGGAATGCATTTTCCCATCCAAAGCTACCTTCAAAGGTTGTAAAAATGATCAAAGAACAGAGGCATGCTCTCGAATGATTATGTTCTTCACTGGGCTTTTTTTTTTTTTTAATTTATTTATGTATTGTTTATTTTTGGCTGCGTTGGGTTTTCGTTGCTGCTCGCGGGCTTTCTCTAGTTGAGGCTAGTGAGGGCTACTCTTCGTTGAGGTGCGTGGACTTCTCATTGCGGTGGCTTCTCTTGTTGCAGAGCACAGGCTCTAGGCGTGTGGGCTTCAGTAGTTGTGGCACGCAGGCTCAGTAGTTGTGGCTTGCGAGCTCTAGCACGCAGGCTTAGTAGTTGTGGCACACGGGCTTAGTTGCTCCGCGGCATGTGGGATCTTCCCAGACCAGGGCTCGAACCCGTGTTCCCTGCATTGGCAGGCAGATTCTTAACCACTGCAACACCAGGGAAGTCCCGGTTATTTATTTCTTTATCTGAACAGGAAATACATTGATGTGATTTTAAAATCAAAATGATATAAAAGTTATAAATTGAAAAAAATCTCACCCCTTGTTTTTGCCCTCCTAAACCATACCTAGATATTTTTATTAGATTTTCATGTAAATACAAGCAATCGTGACTATATAATTTTTTTTCCTTCTTTCTCGTACAATAGTTAGCTACTCAATATTGTTCTACATACTGCTTTTATCATGTAACACCATGTCTTGGAGATCTTTCCATTTCAGGACAGAGTAAGCTTCCTTGCTCTCTCTTCACAGAATATTTTAAATGTGGAAAGAACACATTGCCAGTTGCAAAACCCTATAAATTGGTTACATTATTGCAAAATGTGAATGATTTAAATTTTTTAATATAAACATAACCTCCTTCAGCTCACACTTTCCCACAGACAAACACTGTCCATGGGCCTTTGTAATCACCTTATCTCCTGGCTGTATTTTTATTCTGGTACTCCTGGTGATGACAGTCTGTCGCCTTGGTACCCATTGTGTTCCATGGCAGAACAGAGCTTTGCGTCACTGAACTTTAGAAGCTAGTGCTCAGAATTAAAAGAGCTTAATGGCACCAAGATTTCTATTAAAACACCCAAGATGAAGGAAAAAGGCTTCCACTTCAGCTGAAATGTTCTTGTAAAGAGCAAAGTGGAAAATACAAACACCACTGCCTTTTTGCTGGTTGGATACCACAGCCATCGGCGCCTCCTGAAAATGGTAGGGCTGCCAGCTCTTGATGGAAACCAGGTTTGGCTTTTTGTATTTGAAATGGCTAGAAGACAGTGTCTTCTAGTACAGACAGCAAGCCAGTGAGAGTGTCAAGGTCAAAGAAAAACCCAATTATCCATAGCAAACACTGACCATACAATTAAATTATACCAGTTAGGAAAACATTTGATCCTCTGCAACTGGACTTTTTCAGAAAATTCACCCTGAATCAATCTGAGCCATTCATCAGCTTCTAGCTGACCAATTTCCTTCTGCCACCCAGCATCCTACAACATGTCTGTAGTAGATACTTCGTGCTGACCCACGTCCTCTTGGTCCACCCTAGAGGTCACCTGCAGCATCACAGGAAGTTCCCATGCACACAGATATTTTACCATCAAGGATTTGTTTCTACCTGAGGGCTTTTTCTGGCTACATAAGTATGCCCTGGAAAGTCCAGGCATGCAGGGCAGGGCAAAAGTACCAGGGAGTTAAAATTCCCAAGCAACCCTCAATCAATGAGGGACAGGAGTTGGTAAATAAATATCCAGCCCTCTTGCCTCTTGCTGGGGCAATGCTGAAGTGTGTGGCACCCAGACTCTCAAAGGGACACCAGTGTGACTGAGTCCCAGGTACTGACAATAGTGACCCACTCATTAGTACATTCCTTATTGGCTTTTGTCCCTTCCCACTCTTTCACCTTCTTCCTGTGATCACTTCCTATGACAGTCTGGATCCAATCAGGAGACAGAGCACACAGTAACTTAAAACAGAGGAAGTGTAATACAAAGAACCATTAACTATGATGAAGAGTAACTGTAAGATACAAGTAAACTCTTTAAGGCACCCTATGGCTTAGGCTGAACACCCACGGAAGGACAAAGTTGGGAGGAATCCAGACATCTTTGGAGAAGGTGTGGCTCAGTCCACAGTGTAGTAGAGAAGTCTGTTGCTTTGGCTAGGCTAGAGCTAGTCTGGAGGTGCTCCAAGCAAGAAGCCACCCTCCAGAGTGCACATGGGGGAGCAGTCAATCAGCACCTGATTATGGGGATGTGCAGCCTGGGAGTCGGGGGGATAGGAGTCCTTCAGAGCATGTAAGCTGTGCTCCTGGCTCTGGTTTCCATACCAAGGGGGTTGCATGAAGGTTATCACCACACCACGGCTCCATGACCTTCCCCCGAGTTCCAACAGGCAGGTTCAAACAGATGCTAATTAGGGAAGGGAGGGGATGCGGAGACAAGGGAGGAGCAGTCAAGAAACAGTAGTGCAGCCTTGGGGCAGGGTCCTGGTTCCCCCTCAAGGGATATAAAGCAATATCTTTGAGCTGTTTTGCAGATACTGAAACCCCCACCAGGTGGAGAAATTAACGGTATGCTGCCCACAAGCACTTAGACCCCAGACAGGTTGAAACCAGAAGGTTGATGCCACTGACTCACACTTATCTCACCACCAACCAATAAGAAGAATGTCCACAAGCTGATCAAGTCTTCTTTGAACCACCACTATAAAACTTCTCCCTACCCCCTCGGGGTGAGGAGGGGACACACAGTTTTGAGGGCATTAGCCCCCTGTGGTCCCCTTTGCCTGGCAAAATAGAAAAGCTATTTTTTTTCTACTTTACCCAAAACTCTGTCTCTGAGATTTAATTCAGTGTCGAGGTACAGAGGCTGGATTCGGCTTCAGGACCATATTTTGGCTTGTGGGCAGGTTCCACAGAATGTCCCCACACCCATAATTGAGCCTCATCTGGCACAGAAATGGCAGGAGACCCTCCTTCTCCAGCAATATCCCTCCAGCATCCTTTACTGAGAAAGCTTAGCATCATGCTCATGTTAAAGGAGAAATACTTAAAGGAATTCCTTTATCATACACCACATATTCAAGGGTGCATCAGATCTAAGAGGCAATAAATTGATAACAAAAAAACCCCAAATAAACTATTTGCACCCAAATCCTTTTCTCAGGGTCTGATTTTGAAAGAACTCACATTAACAGAATGTCCATCAAACCTGATATCAGTCTTGTTTCTGTGTGACTTAGATGAAGGACCTTAACAGCTCAGAGTCCCCATTTTCTCATATGTAAAATGGAGGTGATAATAAACAATTCCACTTCAAAGGGTGTTGATAGAATGAAAAAATCTAGACCATTCACCATGCATCTGGTACAAAATTTCATCCTCTTTCATCCTTATTTCCAAATCAGTTGCAGGCCCCAAATTTCTTCTTCCATCCTTTAAGTAAGAGGCTAAGTGTCAGGGTGATCTGAGCTACCTAGCTCAAGACATTTTGTCCTTGACTGTGACTTAGGACAGCTTTGGTGGGGAGGAGGTTAGAAGGACACTTTCCCCTGGAAAGGGACTGTTTGAAGCTTTGGAAACAACGGATAAAGACAAGTGCTTCTCTGTAGAGAAAACTTCAAATGCAGAAGTTCTCCCAGAAGAGGATACACCAACTTCTGTGGGCACTTAAATAAATGTGCTTTAAAGGGGTATAATATAATAGCTACCTTGTGTTGAGATCTCACTATGTGTCAGGTATTCATAGTCATAATCCTGCTTAATTCTCAAAACAACTCTCTAAGGGAAATGTTATTTTTAATTCCAATTTTGCAAATGATGAAACAGAGGCTCAGAAAAATGAAGCAATTTGCCTAAGATCAGAGTCAGGATTTGAACTTAAATCTGACTCAAAGCCCCAGCTCCAACTGCTGTGGTGGATTAGACTAAAGAATCAGAAGATTGTGATCCATGATTAACCTCTAAGTCCCTGTGAGATCTGGGAGGAAGTTCTTCCTTTTTCAAGGGAGAGTTTCCCTCATCAGTAAAATGAGAGAGTTGAGTTAGAACTGTGATTCTCGTGGGGGTGATACCATCCCAAAGGATATTTTGTAAATTTATAGGAATAGTTGGCACTATGATGAGAAGATGTTCAAAGGCATTTCATGGTTGAGTACCAAGAAGGCTAGACACCCTATACAATGCTTAGAATAATCCTGTCCAATGAAGAATATGTTTCATGCCATGTATATCCCACAAAACATTCTTCTTGCTGAAAAGTTTATCTAAACCTAGACCCCAACACCATTTTACATAAAAAATAAAGCATTCTTATATGGTTTTAATATATAATGAATTTTTCAGAGCCAATTGGGGGAAGATTGTGCTTTTTTTATTAAAAATATTAACAAGCATTGGTCACCATTTGGAAAATCATATCACTGATAACAATGCGTCTCATGATAGGAGTCAGCAGAACATTGCCCCTCTCTCACTTTGCATTTGTACTGATCATATGTATAGTATCTGTTGCAAGTATCTGTGTATTTCCTTATGTCTTCCAATATAGAAGTCCCCAGACATTTGTATATTGAAATACTCATTACCTTATTAGAAATTACTTTCCTTTTATATTTCTTTCACAGAAAAGTTAGGACACCAAATTGATTAAAAAGAAAATATGTGTGTAGACAGGTTGTATTATCTGTGAACTTTGTTTTGAGATATTTAAAGAGGCATTATAAAAGACTTGTTTTGAAAGGGGAACTCCGGGCACAGGGAGAGAGATTATGACCTCTTTGTTCAGTGAAACATGGCAGCCCCCAATACAAAGCCAAGACTCAAGATGCACAATATGCATATATTTTCATTTACTCAAAAATAGATCATTAGCACCGACTCTGAGCCAGGAATTGCTGTGGGTTCTGGGATGCCGTAGAGATCAAAAAGACTCAAGCCCCTGATATTGTAGAACTCTCACTGGAAAAGGCAAAGGCTCATATCTACTAAAGCTAAATATTCTCCTAACCTATAGCCCAGTAATTCCACTACTAGGTATGTACTCTGGAGAGATAAGGGTACATGCCCACCCAAAGGCATTACACGAATGTTTACAGCAGCTTTATTCATAACAGCCAAAAACTGCAAACAACTCAAATGTCCCCCAAGAAGAGAATGGATAAATAAATCGTGGTGTATTCATACAGTAGACTAGTACACAGTGATTAAAAAAAAAAAAAAAAAGACAAACTACTAATACCACAACATAGATGAATCTCACAGACATTTCGTTGAAGAAGCAAGACACAAATGTGAAATTACTATATAATTTCACTTATAGAAGTTGAAGAACAGTCAAAATTAGTCAATGTTGATAAGTATCAGAATAGTGGTTGCCTTTTGGTGGAGAGGTTATTGACTAGGAAAGCACACAGGGAACTTTCCAGAAAGGTGAGAAAATTCTGTAACTTGGTCTGCTTGATGGTTTTACAGGTGTATCTAAATTACCCAGGTGTAATCAAAAGTTCATCAAGCTGGACACTTAAGATTAGTGCACTTTGACAAACCTTAAAATATCCAAATTTCACCTCATTTTAAAAAAAAAGACTCTATTTGAACACCCCAATTTAAAAAGTTAGTAACTGCAAACAAAACGTCTCTGAGGTCAGACAGATTTGGGTTCAGATCTCATTGCCAGTATTTTCTACATTGTGAGACCTTGAGAAAATTACTTATCCTGTCTGAGCCTCCATTTCCTCATGTATAAAATGAGAATAACAATTCATCCCTTTCCAGTTGGCTGAGAGGATTCCAGACGTAACATATGTAGAAGTGCTACCACTGTCCTTATGCTTCTCCAGGAATTTCACACTCCATTAGCTTTGACTTCCCCAAAGCAGGGCTTGTGTCAGTGATGGCAAATGTAGGACACTCGTGTCCCCCACTGCCCACTCCTGAGCCCTAGGACATGGCTAATCAACTATGACACTCTTCCCCGCTGACCCTTAAAATCCATCTCCACACAGTTCTCCCTGAAGCAGCACACTCCGTGAGAGCTGACATATGAAATAAAACCTATTTGCTATCCTGACCTACATCACATTCATCTTTGCCTTGTCTGCAGCATCTAGCACAAAGACCTGTCGAGCTTGTAAAAAAATGGAAAAAGAACTGGTATTTACTTAGCATCTAAAACTCAACATACTCAAACCAGGTGTTTTTTATGTTTTTAATGGTACCACTTAAATCCTCACAAAAATTCTATGAAAGAAGCATAATTTTTGTTGAGTAACCAGAGAAAGTAAGACCCAAGCTTATTTAAGTAACACCAGTTCACAGGTCAGAGGTGGCTAAACCAGGTTCAAATCCAGAGTCTAATGCCCAAAGTCTGTCCGCCATGGCATGCCATGCTTCATTAACTTGAACATGCAGTGCATGTCTATTAGAAACTAGACAATTGTGGATGCATCATCCAGAATCCAGAACAAGGAAATAGACATGCATTATACCATTAGGAGTGAGTTAAAAAGAGAATATAGAAAATGATTTCATGCCAAGAAGTAAATAAAAATAAGTGAGGTCTGATAATTTAAAAGAAGCAAGACATAATCAACAGTCTGCAAGATTAACAATTTACTGGCTGCTAATTCTGCAGATTGGCTTTTTCAAGCACGAGCCCATTGGGTATTCTGCTAATGGAACAGAGAGCACCTTGGCTAATCTCCTGAAGTGCAGCTGCCCACACTCTGCAGAGCCCTGCCTGTTTTTCTTGCTTTCAGTTTGGTCTGCTTTCCTGCCAGTTTCGTGTATCTCATCAGAGACCAGAGGTGGGAAAGCAGAGCTGCCCCCTGACAAAGCAGAAGTCTTTGCAGTGGAGGACCAAGAGGACCAGTGAGCCCAGACCCCAGGCATGTCAGGACCACTGTTTTGAGTCTGAAAATACACATTGCAATGCCTTCTCTCCTGGGGAGAGAGAGGGAACAAGAGAAAAGACTGGGAGGGAGAAGAATGCTAGAATGTCACAGCCAGGAGAGCCTACAAAAGCCATTTTTCCTGTCTTCCCAAATGTCAACAGGTTTGCCATATGCCTATATGATCTGTACTATTATTGACATATTCTCTTTCTTTAAATAAGCCCACTTAGTTGACTACATTTAGCCTCATCCTAAGCTATAGATCAATAAAATCATACACTTGATGTGCTGGTTATATTTTCCTTATAGATATTAAAATAAACATGGGAACTATGATAATTTTAAATGTTTATCCAAAACCACAATGAGATACCACCTTACACCTGTCAGGATGGCTATTATCAAAAAAAAAAAAACAAATAACAAATGTTGGCAAGGATGCAAAGAAATGGACCTCCCATGAGCTGTTGGTAGCAATATAAAGAGTGCGGCCACTATGGAAAAAAAGTATGAAGATTCCTCAAAAAATTAAAAATGGAACTACCATATGATCCAGGAACTCCACTTCTGGGTACTTATCCAAAGGAAACAAAAATACTAACTCGTAAGATATATGCACCTCCATGCTCATTGCAGCATTATTTAGGATGGCCAAGCCATGGAAATGACATAAGTGTCCCTCAATGGATGAATGGATAAAGAAAATGTGGTATATGTACACAATGGAATAGTATTTAGAGAAAAAAAAGGGTGAAATTCTGCCATTTGCAGGGCCTTGAGAGCATTATGCTAAATGAAATAAGTCAGACAAAGACAAATATCATATGATCTCACTTATAAGTGGAATCTTAAAAACAAAACAAAACAAGACACCAAGCTCATACAGAGAACAGATTAGTGGTTGCCAGAGGTAAGGTGGGGTGAGAAAAATGGGTCAAGGAAGTCAAAAGGTACAAACTTCCAGTCATAAAATAAATAAATCTTGGACTTGTAATCTACAGCATGGTGACTAGAGTTAATAATACTGTATTGTATGTTTGAAAGTTGCTAAGAGAGTAGATCTTAAATGTTCTCACCACAAGAAAAATTGTAACTATTTGTGGTGGTGAATGTTAACTAGACTTATTGTGGTGATCATTTTGAAATATATACATATATCAAATCATTATGTTGTAAACCTGAAACTAATATAATATTATGTCAAGCATACCTCAATAAAAAATGTGTTCATCCACATATCACATAAAACCAGCTTGAGTCCCTCTAATGGGACAAGTACCACAGCATTGAGAAATACTGATAAAGTTCATCGGATTCTAGCCTTTCTTTTCTTTAGCAGCAGAAATTTAGTGGTAATAGAGGATTTTGAGGAACCCCAATCTATCCAATAGATAGCACAAAGAAGCTTTGATGAAAGTTGAGTAAGATGGCCAGGAAACCCAGCTCCTCAGCTTCCTCATTGCCGCCCATCCTGCCCCAAGCCCCCGAGTACCCTTGTAGAACACCCAAAGCTCAACAGCAGTGTTTGAACACTGCCCTAGCTCCAGCCTTTCGTTGTACAGAGGAAGAAACTAAGGCACTCAAAAGAGAACTAATGACAAAATATTGCATACAAAATTATTGCAGAAATAGATCTTGACCACAGGGTCTTTGACATACCTCTGGAGATCTGTGCACTGTCCTGTGACCTGGAAAACCTTCAACCCTGGACCAAAGAGATGGCACATGGCCTCCCTCCACCTCTATCTCCTTCCATGCCTTCTGGTTTGGAGCAACCTTTGAGGTGAGAGAAGAGGAAATCTATGACTAGGAGCAAAGGCAGTGAGGTGGGATTTGGACCATTATGGCTATGGTGCTGCTTGGTCTGAAAGCTCTTTGGACTGAGAATATAACACTGATGAATGAGAACCTCAGGGAAACTGACGCAGCTCAATACATCTGTACCATTTGGGCCCGCTTTTTCTCCCTTGAAGAACATTTCAACTAGTTGAAGCATCTAGAAGCATGCCACAAACTCAAATCCTATTCCAGAAGCACTGAAGAATAATTTGAGATAGTTTCAGCTTCCATACTTCTGTCTCCTTCCTCACCTGTAGCTCCTCTCTGACCCACCCCTGTCCAGCCATGACCCTCCAGCCTCCCTTCTCTGGATCTTTCTCTCTAGAGGCATCCAGCATCTTTTCCCTTGCAGAGTACGCCAGCTTCTGCACATCTCCTCCCCACCCATCGTGCTACTCTACACAAGACAGACAGCACAGCCCACCTTGCTGATGATGGAGTCTTCCTCCTCCAAAGGCTGGAGATGGCATCATAAAATAATAAAACTTGAACAATTTTTCTTTCTACAAGATTTTAGCTCAATATAAGGAATCACTTTTCAACAGCCAGAACTTCCCAAAAAAGGTGAGTTGGCCCCTTCAGGCAATGGTGTGTCTTCACCTCCAGGGGATCACTTGAGAAGGCATCCTTGGAAGATTCTGGTCTCAGATGGGAAATCTCACTGGATATCCACTAATACCTCCTTCCAACTCCAGAGTTTTCTGATTCAACAGGGGTCTGTGGCCTTTGGGTTGCAGCAAGGGGGAAATCTGAGGCAGTTTGGGGAAGCATATGTGAGAAGCATCTTTGACTCTAGCACAAAGATCATCAAAGTTTTTCTGCAAACAGCCAGATGGCACAAACTTTAGGCCTTGAACGTCATACACTGTTGTTCGTTGCAATTACTCAATTCTTTTATTGTATCAGGAAAGCAGCCATAGGCAATCTGTAAACAAATAAGTGTAGTAATGTTCCATTAAAACTTTATTTACAAAACAGGTGGCAAATGAGTCTTAACTTATTTCAAAATAAAAAGGTAAAAACAAAAATTGGCAGCAGGCTAGATTTGACCTGCTGCTATAGTTGGCCAACGCTTGCTCTAGGGGAAACTTATCCACCTGAATACTGCCCTCTCCCTTCCTGCTTCATCCACTCAACCACTGAGCCAAGTCAGCACTACCTCCAGAATATGTCTCATGGTCATCCATAAGAGAGACAAGCCGGCACCTTAAGTAATCAAACCCACATATTCCATAGTTAACAACTGCAGGAAGACCCCCAAATTGATCTTCCTTTGAGAGACATGCATGCATTTCTTAAAATGTCAGTGGTCACTAAAACCCCAGGGTAGAAGTGTTTAGCCCTTCAACCAGGAGAACTGTTGTAGGTTTAGGGGTGCTTATTATAAGCTCCTCCCTTCCAGATTCCTGAGAAATAGACAGCAGACCCAAGGAACCACATGAGAATCAAGATCCAGCACTGCACTTTCCTAAAAGGCCAAGCAAGTACCAATAGCTTCAATATTTAGGGCTTTGGGTTTACCATGTTGGAGAACATGGCTCAAACCAGACCTTCCCCAATTTTACTCCTAACCCCTTGAAGACATTTGGGTCTATTCAGAGGAGAATCAAAGTTCCAGAACCAACTCAAACCATCTGACCAAAAGTTGCTTTCTTGAATTGTTATAACCAGAGCAGGAGGGAAAGACAGCAAGTAATACTTGGGCCCACAGCTCTGCATTTAAGTGAAGAGGCTCCATTACTCTAATTAATGTGACTACTCTTACTGGTGATAGGGTAAGAACCTGGGACCACTGAGTTGTATTGGTCAGGGGTCTGGATCCCTATACTGACTACCATACAGAGGCAGGAAGAGGAGGGGAGATAACTTGGTCCTGAGGTACCCACTTTTCAAAGGGACAACTCTGATCAGATGCTGATGAGCATTAATGATTAGTAACAGTGACAATAAGACATTACAAATTGCTCTTTCTGCATCTTTTCTCATTTATTTTCAACCACCCTGTGAGGTTGCCATTCATATCAACCCCCTTTACATATAATGGGCTGCCCAGAGGAGTTTAAATCCTAGAATTAATTGAAACTAAGAACACTGCCATCTTGGCTATTTTATGTGATTTCTGTGCTCAGGGTAAAAACCCGAACTTACTTTTGGGGCAAGTTGTCTTTTATCTTGGAAACAATCATTTCAGCAGTCCCTTTGAGTTACAGGTGTGCAAAGTAAGTGCATTCCTACCCATTGATTTTGGGAAGGGGACTTCTTCGGTGGAGATGGGGCTTGCAAAGGGCTTGGGTTTAGAAGAGGCTGATATGTAAATTCAGAATGAATCCTCTCTCATACATCAGTTTACATATGTGAAACTACATGGTGGGTCAAGGAGCCTTCTGTGAGAAAATAGTTTGGTTATTTATCTACTTATTATATTCTTTAGAACACATCTGACAAGGGTGGGCCTACTTGAGGCCAGACGATGGGAAGTAAAAGAAGGGTCTCCAAGAGGAAATTCATCAAGAGGGAGGAGTGTGGACTGGGCAACCCAGGCAAAGGCTGTTGAAGCAGCTGGTTCTGGGCAGTGAGTGCTTTAGCTCACGATACTGCTCTCTGGATGATGGGCTGGGCCTTAGGGAATACGGTTGCTTCTGTGTGAAATGAAAGAGCTGACCTCTGATGGGCCACATCCCTGGCAACCCAGGTCAATTGGAGAGAAGAGTATCCTTGACCAAGGGTAACCCAGGAGAAGAAGCATCGTCCTCTGTTCTCTGTGGAACCGCGGCAAGAGCTGACATTTCTCCTGACCACAGGGACTGCCCAGCTTCAGCAAGGGCCAGGCATCCCAGGTTTAGTTCTTCTCACCTGGAGAGCAACAATAGGGGTTCTTGGGCTTCCCAGGAAAGATCTCTGAAGACAAGGTGTGGGTGTGGGAGAGACTGCACTGCCTGCTAATCTGAACAGGTGAAGGATTGCCGTCACAAAGTGGCTGTTAACAAAAGAGATTCATTTTGCTTTTGTATGAGCTCTTGAGGTCTAGGGACTTCCAGTTTCTGAGCATGTGAGCCAACTGAGGCTTAGAGAGGCTTAATAATAGGATCTCAGCCATTCTTAACTCTCATTGCACACAGAATTACTGGGGAAGTCCTAAAACAGACTGATACTTGGGCTGAACCCAGCTGAATTGAATCAGTCTTTTGGACTAGAGCCAAGGAATCAACTATATTTGAAAAGTTCCATAGGTGAATCTAATGTGTAGGAGGTGGTGAAGAACAGGACTAACCTAAGGCAGATAGATAGATAGATAGATAGATAGATAGATAGATAGATAGATAGAGATAGCCCCATTTTATGGAAGCTGAAGGTTAGAAAGTCAAATAAGTAGCCCAAAGTAATTCAGCTGATAAGCTTCAGAATCATATGTCAAATCTAGGTCTGACTGATCGCTGACCCCATATTGATTTTACTCTATCATATTGCCTTGAAGATTCTGGAGAATGAGGAAAAAGGAACCAAGATAGAAGAGAACAGAAAGAACCCCCCCAAAGACTTCAGCTTCCTACCAGTTAAAAACATCCTTGCAGGGCTTCCCTGGTGGTGCAGTGGTTGAGAGTCCGCCTGCCGATGCAGGGGACACGGGTTCGTGCCCCGGTCCGGGAGGATCCCACATGCCGCGGAGCGGCTGGGCCCGTGAGCCATGGCCGCTGGGCCTGTGCGTCTGGAGCCTGTGCTCCGCAACGGGAGAGGTCACAACAGTGAGAGGCCCACGTACCGCAAAAAAAAAAAAAAAAAATCCTTGCAGCGAATAAAAGGAAGATGTTACACAGAGACACAAAAATCTTCCTTCTTCATGTCATGTCAGTGAAAAGCCATCCAGGCCAAATCAACATACTTCAAGAAAGGTTTCTTTCTCCCACTTCTTTCTAGCCAAAAAGCTTGTCAAGCTTCATGCACTTGTTATATCACTGCGAGGCAGGCATTGAATGAAAGGGAGAAAGTGTGGTTGGTGTGGCTTGGATTACAAAGGAATCCCACCTGGGCCAGGGCTCCCAGCCTCACTGAGCACAGGCAGAAACAGAGCGCCATCTTGTGGGGAAATGGTGCAAGCCATGCTGGTTCAGGGCTTTGGACCAGAAATGTGAGGCCTCTAGACACTAGCACATTACAAGTGCCTCAAGGGCAGGAGTCCTCTGAGGGTCTGTGAACACCCAGTAAATAATAATATCGTTTTAATTAGAGCCATCGCTTATTGAAAGCTTACAATGCACCAAGTTCTAAGCAAAACCTTTCCTGAGTACCCTCCGCATCCCATATACACTTGCAAACTCCGATGTTGGCAATACTATCCTCACTGGAGTGATATGGGTCTAGAGATGTGGATAACTGACCAGCACAAGTCACAGAGCTAGTAGTGGATTGGGGATTCAACTGAGGGGAAAAATAATAGTGAACTTCATTTCTGCTAGGAATGTGGGGTCTGTTTGACTACAGAACTCTTGGCAGTGTATGTGACACGGGAAAAATGCAGGCAGGAAACCAAATGCCAGCAAAAACCTGTCCTGGAAACCATCCCACTGCTTTTTTATGTCCTCTTGTTCTATAACTAGGCAGAAAAACATGAGCCAGAAGGGTACTTGCAATTGTGTACTGCTGAGTGTTTAAAAACTGGCTCTATGGGGTATGAAAGCCCTGATTTGTGGCATTTGCCAATTTCTGTGGTATAAATATTCCCACGGTGGCCAGTTTCGAGCTACCAACTTGGCATCAACTACTTCACAAATTTCCTGAAATTTTAACATGAGCTTATTTAAACTGGCTCCAGTAAATCTATGGAATCAATTCCATTCTAAGAGAATGAGGCTTGTTAGCTAGAAGTAGGGACTTCCCCCATCCTCCAGTCCAAAATAACCCAGAGAATTTTGTAGTTGTTGTTGTTGTTTTTGGCTGTGTTGGGTCTTCATTGCTGTGCACTGGCTTTCTCTAGTTGCGGTGAGCGGGGGCTACTCTTCGTTGCAGTGTGCGGGCTTCTCACTGCAGTGGCTTCTCCTGTTGTGGAGCACGGGCTCTAGGCGCAGGCTTAGTTTCTCCGGGGCATGTGGGATCTTCCTGGACCAAGGATCGAACCTGTGTCCCCTGCACTGGCAGGCGGATTCTTAACCACTGCGCCACCAGGGAAGTCCCAATCCAGAGTGTTTTAGCATCCTTCAATGATCTCATTCAGGATTTTTCCCACAAGGGCTAATACATTGTTTACTTCAGCTTGGGAGACTCATACAATCTGGTTGTATGTTTGGCATTAATCATAGACACTAATGATTTAAATCTCTGGGCTTGGATGCACAGAAGATTCAAGTAAGTGATGTCCTAGACCAGAAGAAAAGATTTTGTGAATCTTGACAAATAGGAGAGAAGGTCCATTCTAGTTAGGATTGGGTTCACTTAGTGAAAGAACAAATTAAAACCCTTAAAAATCAGAAAGCAGAGTAAAGTGGATGTGAACTACACATACATCTTGGGTGGAATAAAGCAAGGTTACAATGAATTATATAATACCAGCCTTTAAAAATCAATATAAAATAAAATACATAGGGCTTCCCTGGTGGCGCAGTGGTTGAGAGTCCGCCTGCCAATGCAGGAGACACAGGTTCGTGACCCGGTCTGGGAAGATCCCACATGCCGCGGAGCGGCTAGGCCTGTGAGCCATGGCTGCTGAGCCTGCGCGTCCAGAGCCTGTGCTATGCAAAGGGAGAGGCCACAACAGTGAGAGGCCCGCGAACCGCAAAAAAAAAAAAAAGATAACAATGGAATTGCAATAAAAGAAAGTATGATTACTGGGAACTGTGTCATCTCTCAGGTTCAGAATTGCTTTGCTTCTTCTTGGAAAACTAGCTTAAGTTGAGTTTGGTCTTCCCGGGGGTGGGGGTGGGGAGCCCAGTGGAGTGCTTAAATGCATAGGCTTTGGGCGGAAATCTGTGGCATTGACCAAGTTACTTAACATTTCTAAGGCTCAGTCTCCTTGTCTGTAGAATGGTGATATTAATAATTTATAAACATTTATCCACATTTCATTTCAAGCTTGTTGGCAAAGCGAAAGACTTAAAAAAAAAAAGCTAGCTCAAATATTTTCTTTGGGGAAGACACCAAAAGTGACTTAAACACCACTCCACTAAAGTTTTAAAACAGAAATGTCTGGTTTGAAGGTTATTAGGAAAGCACATGGCTTAAAGAGTGTTGTACCTTTGAATATCTGGTTAAGGGTTACTGGGCACATCTAAACAAGAGCAGAGTGGAGTCAATCTAACTTCCCAGAAGGAATCTAAATTGCTTTAAAGTCCATCAGAAAAATACTCCGGAGCTTTATTAGGAATGCTAGATCCTTTCCAAAGAGGCTGAAAATCACGTCAACTCACAAAGTTGTGCCCCAGATCAGGTTTGGAATGATTTTCTTTCACAGTAACCATCACAAAGGGCTGGTGTGAGGATTATATGAAATGGTAACAGCAGCTAACACATACAGAGTGTTTTTCCTGTGCCAGAACCAGTGGTGAACACGTTCCATCCATTATGAAATCACGTCATTTGCCAGTTCACAATTCTCTAGGGGCTTTTCATTGCACTTAAGACAAAACATGTTTCCTATCCTTGTGGTCAAAGCCCTTTGTGATCTGATTCCACCTGCTACTACTCTACCCCAATATCCTCTGGCTGCAATGACCATATTTCTGCTCCTCAAACACATCAAGCTGATTCCTGCCCCAGGACCTTAGCATTAGCAGTTCTTCCTGCACCAGCTACTCCTCATTTCCTCATGGTTGACTTCACTGCAACATTCAGATCTGAGAATGACCTTCCCTAACCTGTGAGTTGCTGTCCAGTCAACCTCTGCTGTATCTGTCTACTTCATCTTAGGCAGAGTACTTATCTCTTCTTGATATTTTATTCATTCATTTGTTTGCTGACCAGCTAATTCCACTAGAATGGAAGCACAGGTAGGGCAAGCGTTTGTCTGCCTAGCTTACCTGCTTTCTCTCCCATGACTAAAATATTTCCTGGCACATAGAAGGACCCCAAACATATTTGCAGAATGAATGAATGATCTCAGTCAGTCTTCCCCAAACCCTATGGTAGGTCCATTTGTGTATTTCACAAATAAGAAAACAAGACACAGAGAGGTTGAGTGATTTGCCCACAGTCGCAAAGCTAGAAAACAGCAAAGCAAACCCAGTTGTGGCTCCAAAGGCCTCAGGCTCCACCTCTTCATCATCATGCCTGTAAAAATAAGCTTCCTCACTCACCGTTCCTGTTTTATATATTACACATTTAGTCTAAGAAATGGAAGTAAATCTGCCTTTGCTTTAGACTTAAATTAGCTTCTCTGCCATTCATTGGTCAAAATGCTATCTACTGTTTTATGTAAATCTAAATTAAGGAAAATGCCCACTTCAGGAGTGAATATGCCTTTAATTGTATGAATATATATTTTCTAGTACTGCCCTTGAAGATTAAGGTACTTAACTTGTTCAGGCCTTCCATCCCCTCTGTCCATCCAGCATCCATCATTTCTTTCAAAACCAAGTTCCAGGCTGCCTTCCTGTAGATGGCTTCATTGATTAATTCAGTCCATTCCAGCCACCCTCCTACAAATGTACACATTCATTTTCTTCCACTTTGCCCTCATTTTGTTACCAAATGCAAGTTCGTGTACTGGACGCACAGTGAGGCTGAACAAACCGAAACGTCGGAGTTTGGAGCAGAGAAAGGTTTATTCCAGGGCCAAGCAAGGAAAATGGGTGGACTGTGCTCAAAAACCTGAACTCCCCAATAGTTTTCAGGGGAAGTTTTTATAGGCAAAAGTTGGGTGAGGGCTGCATGGTGTGTGACCTTCTTCTGATTGGTTGATGGTGAGGTAAGTGGGGGATTCCAGGATTGTGAACCATCAGCCTCCTGATTTCAACCAGTCTGGGGTTTCAGCATGTAGTTACCATCTTCTGAAACAGGAGGGGAGGGGGCAGGACACAACTTTTAAAAGAATGACATAGCCATAGGACATGACAAAAACTAGTTAGAACTAACTAGATCCAAGATGGTGGAAGATTTGACTTCCAGTAGACCTTAAGCCTCATTGTATGCTCATTGTAATACATTAGCTAAATGGCACAACCATCAGCAGCATGACAGTTCAGAGCTAATCATAAAAGGCCGAAAAGTGGGTGGTGGCCCAATTCCTGGAAATCCCCACTCTTTCCCCTGAAGTAGTTGGAATAATCCTCCCACTCATTAGCCTATGAAATTACCCAGCCCATAAAAACTAACCATGCCATATTTTGGGGCCTCTAGCCTTCCCAGGCGGCCCACACTCTGTCTGTGGAGTGTGTTTCTCTCTAAATAAATCTACTTCTTACCTATCACTGTCTCTCACTGAATTTTTTCTGCGATGAGACATCAAGAACCTGAGTTTCATTAAGTCCTGAGACCAGGTGTGTGATCTCAGTTAAAAGACTGTGGTTTCAAGTCCCAATCTTACTTGCACGGTTTCACTTCTACCTGGGTGGGGGCCTTAGTTTCTGTAGAACAAAGATATTGTTATGTATCTCCGTTGAGGAAGAACCAGGATCCTGCTTCAATAGCCGCACTATCCTTTTTCGATTGCTCCTCCTTTGTTTCTTCTTCCCCTTACTTCCCTGATTAACAACTCTTTGAATCTGCTCTTTGGAATTCAGGAAAGCCTAGGAGGCTGAAGCCTTTGTCCTGCAAATAAGAAACTGGGGACGTGAGAAGGCTTTTGTACCTGGGAGGGCCCTATGGGGTCCTGCTTAATTTCAACTTCTACGTTACCCAACTCCTCTTATTTTATTTCACACATGTATTGTGTGTGCATAACAAGCATGTTTTGTCTTTATAATCAGCGTGTTAGCTCCCTGAGACTGTGGGCCATGCCCACTGGGCTTCCTACTTTAGGGAACTCTACTTAGAACCAACAAGATGGTATAGAATTCCTATACAGTTGCCTAATAACAGAAAACATGTGCATATAAATGAAAGTACACTTTCTTCCCTCTTCCTTCCTTGTTCTGAAAGTTCTGAATTTTGGGAACAACACAAATGCTTTCTTTATCGCAAAACTCACTGTTTAACCACCATTGTAACTTGCTCAATGTAGCTACCACACCAAAGTACGTGTTTCTAATAACCTAAAATAGTAAAAATTCAAATTTATGTTTAAACTAAAAGAATCTTGGCCGTTACTCAGCCTTTTATTATGTTCTTAATGGTTACCTGAATCTCACCTGTTAATTATGGTCTCTTCTTATCACAGAAAAAGAGTGGTGCAAGACATTTCAACATAAACTCCTTACTTATATCCAGAAGAGTACAATTGTCAGTGTAGTATTCATTGTCTATAAGAATTACTTGATGAGTATTTTTATTCAATTTTCTTTCAAGAGTAAGCATAACTTCTCTTTTTCCAAGTAACTCATATCTCTTGAGACACATGATTCAACTCTATGAAAATCATTCTTGAGTCAAATCTCTCTAGCAAGAAAGTTCTTGCTTTTGAAATGAAGGAAGACCCTGCGAGGCTCTCCCAGTTACAAACGTCTTTCCATGACCCCTGTTTCTTGTTTGTAGGGAAAAGGTGTCAGCCTCCTAGACATTCCCTGAATTCCAAAGGGCAGATTCAAACAGTTACTAATTAGAGAAGGGAGGGAACTCAGAAACAAATGAGGAGCAGTCAAGAAACAATGGTGAAGCAATAAAGCAGTGTCCTGGTTCCTCCCAAGGAATATACAAAACAATATTATCTTTGACTTCTTTTGCAGGAACTAAGGCCCCCCACCCAGGTGGAGGATGGTGACTTTAGGCTGAGCACAAGATTCCCAGAACACCACCCTGTTACCTCACCACCAACCAGTCAGAAGAAAGTCACACACTCTGCAGCCCTCACCCCAAATTTTGCCTATAAAAACTCTTCTCTCAAAACCATCAAGGAGTTTGGTTTTTTTTTTGAGCACAAGCCACTCATTCTCCTTACTTGGCCCTTTCAATAAACCTTTCTCAGCTCCAAACTCCAATGTTTCAGTTTGTTTGGCCTCACTGTGCATGGGACACATGAACTTGCATTTGGCAACACTTTTAAAGAGTTGTCCCCACCTAATCCATGGCCTCACAGGAGTAACAGAGACTCTAGTATTAAAAAGCAAGCCATGTGGTTTAAAGAATATCAGATTTGTATTGATGTTTTGAAGTATGCCAGCATGGATTAGTAGGAAGTGTCAAGCCAAGGCTCAGTTTACAAAGGGGGCAAATGGTGACAAATGCTGATATTCACTAGGTTCCTGTGCACATGGCACCATTTTTCACAATCCCTTCCCTTTCGGGTCCCTCCCCACCACCCTAACAAGGCATCCTCCATATTAAACAATAGAATCTTTATTAGTTTGAATGTTTTTCAGTATTTGTTTTACATCAAACGATGGGTAAGAACAAATATAACTAGGCCTCAGAAACAAGTGGAGGACAGGCAGGGCCTTCACTGTCCATCCCTTATCTGTGCTTCACTCTGCCGGTTGTCAGATGTTTTTTCTTCTGCAGACTGGCTCTATCCATATGGCAGAGGACCTGGTGGTTGACTACTAGACATCTGCTTACAGTGTGGCCACCAGAGAGGGATATCAATTATCTTCAAAAACCCCAAGGATAGTTCTAATTGGTACAGCTTGTATGGGGGCTTATCTCTAAATGATTAGCTGTTCTCAATAAACTTCTGTGTTTTCCTCATTTTCCACAAGGAACTTGTGGAATTTAAATTTAAATTTAAAACATGGCCAAGAAAATTTGATGTTACCTGAGATAGACCATCCGGAATGGTCCCACAGCAATATCTCAATTTGTTCACCACAGTGTGGGGCCCAGCCTTCCGTTTTGCAAGGTCAGAGGGTGAATATCAGTACACAAAGAATGGATCTGAATCCCACATGGTTTCACCATTAACCAAGTTCTTACAGCCTTCTGCATAAAAATCATCCATGAGGAAAGATATAACCACCAAGTGGAGAGCTTCCTATATTTGCTGAACAGCACTTTTTCTTCCTAGATGCGAAGCCAAATGTGAAGCCAAATATGAACCAAAAGTTGTCCAATGATCACAGAGTCAGAAGAGGAATGAATTAGATGATCTTAATGGCTGGCACCTATTAGCAAATGCATGCTTTCTGTAAAAACAATGCCAGTTCTAGACACTTTGGATCCCTGCCTTCCATAGATGCTATGCCAGCCATTTTCCCTCTGAAAAGATTCTTCATTCAGAGGTAGAATACTTTCATTACTTAGGTATAAGATTTATGGGTTATAAACTACCTTCTCATCCCTTTCAGAATTTCTACACAGATGACCTGGATTAGATTTGGGTGTTTCAGATAATATTACATCATTTCTACAAATCTTGCTTTCATTTCTACTTTTCCTAATTTCATTCCTGGAGATGTGGCTTGCAGTTTGCAGGGAACGATCTATCATCTAGAATATTCAGGAAACACACACACACACACACACACACGTTATTTTTAAAATAAAAACAATCTTCTTAAAGACTAACTCTTCTAAATGCAAAATTCCTTTCGATTTTTATAAGCATATTAAGGAATATCTTTTATTTCAAGGTATCTGATATACTGCCATCCCAATTGTCAAAACAGCCGGCAACTCTGTAACATTAATTGACACTGGCTGCTTAACTTCATAATAAATCTTACTTCTTTAAATCTTATTGTTATCACTACCAGAAGCTTAAATCTTAAAGGCAAAGAAATGTGAAAAAAAGTAATGTTACCTACATAAAAGGATTATCCTCTTCTGAAAACAAAAACATGTTGAAACTAGGAAGTGTGGAATAAAAACCTGACTAAAAGGCAACCAATCACTTAAGGGAACCACGAATGGCCATCAGAGTTCCCCAAACATTGATGAGAAAATTCGTATTTTAGAATTCTGTCTCAGCCTACCCACTGTACCTCCCCCAATGCCAAAAGCAATTTCTTCTCAAAGTAGCACATCTGCATGTGTATTAATTAACTGATGGGCTATGTCACAGAACATTTTAACAGAAATGAAATAAATGTATCATACTAAATGAGCATTTATTGGACACGTCGTGTGCATCCAGTACCCATACCAGAGACCCAGTGTCCTGCCTTGATTCTATTCTCATTCACAGTACCATTAGAAACTATAATGAAGGAAAACTTGGACCCTTTTCCAGTAATCTGCTCTTTCCTCAGCATGCAGAGTTTCCCCCTCTCTTTGTCCAAATTCCACCCATTCTTAATAATTCATTTCATATAACAAATTGTCATGTGACAAAATGATATATGTCACATTGTCATTTACGTGAGCTGGCTTGGTCATTACAACAACCCTGTGAATTAGGCATTATCTTCACTGTTCAGAGAAGCAACTTCTTATCTAGTGAAATGCATACATTCTTGAATACAGGCTTCTCATCTCCAAAGTCTCACAACCACATCTTTGCTGCCTCCTTTTAGTCCAGGCTTTATAAAGGCCCAAGCTTCTCAGTTCTGTAAGCCATGCAGTCTCTGTCACAACTCTGGCCTTGCAGCAAAAGCAGCCTTAGACAATGCAAACAAAGCAAACCCAATGGATCTGGCTATCTTTCAATAAAACTTTATTTACAAATATACATCAACCAGATTAGGCCTGTGGGACACAGTCTAGTCCAATGTTTTTCAAATGGTGAACCAGCATTTGTTAAAAATTTCAATTCTCAGGCCCTGCCCCAGGGCTACCAAAAGTGAGATTCTGAGGATGGGGCCAGCACTGTTTTAACAAGTCTTACAGGAGATTCTAATGCACCCTAAAGTTTGAGAGCCACTGCTAATCTTCCTTATTACCCACACAGGACCCTCCCACATAAAGTATGAATAACTAAGGTGATGGCTATGCCCCACTTCACCAGAAAGCCTCTCTCCACCTCTTCCACTCACATCTTCTGCTCCAAATCATGATTTTTCTCCTCCTCTGGAGTTCCTGCCCCAATATCCCAGGGGCTTATGCAATCCAATCCTAGTACTCTGTTGCCATTATTGCCATCTTGCTGTCCCAGACCCATCTTCCACCTCTCACCTGCTAGAACTCAGCTGCCTTCAATTCTGCAGCTTGTCCAGGGAGCATATGCTCACACAGCCACAATTCCCAAAACACCCCTACTCTTGGGCACTCCTAGCCTGGCAGGGAATGAGGAGGTTTCCCATCTCTGCCAGAACTGACCCTCCTTCTCTCCACCTGACCATCCCCTTGTGCCACCCTCACCTCCAAGTCCTGACAAGCCCTTCAACTTGTTTCAGGAGAAAAAGCAATTCCCCTTCTCACATTAACATTTTATAAAATGTTCTGCCCAACTACCATCTCCACCTTCATTGACTATTGTACACCGCAGCAGAAATATAGAAATTAGCTGTGACCACAGAGTTTGCTTTGGAAAGACAAATAATACATCTTATCCTCTTCCCCGCCTCTTACAAAAACTGCTAATGGGGGTGTTTTGAACCCCACCTTAAAATGTGTTCTGTTATCACTGAAAAAGTGAACTTTCAAGATTTCAACTGAACTTTGAGTTGATGGAGAGTCATTTAGGAAATAATATTCATCAGCCTTTTGATTATGAAAGGCAAGGCCTGGGGCCTGGTTTGGAATGGGAACAAATGACTCTGCCTAATAAGCATATGGGCTCCCTGGGGTTAGGAGATCACTGTAAACTGATGTTTGACTTTCACAGGACTAGCCCCCGGAAACAGGGTTTGGAGGATTGGGTAGGGGTGGCGATGGGGCAGGCTGGGCTGTAGAAAAGAGAGGAAATCACAGGGGTCAGATATTTGGCAGGTATCTGGTGCCCAAAGACACAAATGGCTACCAGTAATGGCTGCCATAATAACCCACCATTGTTCCCCTCCTTCCCAAAGTATTTGTAAAGTTTGTTTAAAGTCACCGGAGCATCAAACTTGGGAAACCAAATGAAAGCTCGATCATATTCAAGGAGAGAGTGGGCTTCCCTGGTGGCGCAGTGGTTGAGAGTCCGCCTGCCGATTCAGGGGACACGGGTGTGTGCCCCGGTCCGGGAAGATCTCACATGCCGTGGAGTGGCTGGGCCCGTGAGCCGTGGCCGCTGAGCCTGCGCGTCCAGAGCCTGTGCTCCGCAATGCGAGAGGCCACAATAGTGAGAGGCCCGCGTACGGCAAAAAAAAAAAAAAGGAGAAAGTATTTGATTCTTGCTGAGATGCTCTGAATTCAGACATACATACAGTGGGGTAGGGGAGCAATGGCAAGTTTTTTTGAACACCTCACCAAGAGGGCCCCCACTATTATCAAAAATTATATTACTGATTCTAAAGAAACTGTAAGAGAAGAGAACAAAGCAACAAGGCCATTGGTAAGAAATGATGACTGCTTAAAACAGCTTTTTTCCCCTCCTTTTTTAGATTTAAATGTACACCATTTTCCCCCTAGGTATTCACAATACTCATCCCTAGGACCTGCCTTCAAATGGAAAGAAAAGCACCTTGGAACAGACAAAGCAGTACAGATCAGTGACCCTGATTCTTTTCAACGTAACTAGAATGCTTTCCAAGGCTAAAAAATTGTTCAAAGTTACACTGTACCCAGTCTGTGTGTAACCAGTGTAACAAACCCATGGATACAAATATTCTCATTTCTTTTAGATTAACTGTGTTATTCAATAAGACAGTTAACATACATTTTATAAAATCAATTGTGAATTATAATTTTATATATATAAAATTATATATATATAAAAAATATACATAAATATATATAATATATTATATATAAATATTATATATAAATAATATAATATTATATATAAATAATATAATATAAATATTATATATAAATAATATAATAAATAATAATAATAAATAAATAATAAAAATAATATATATATTATTATATATAATATATAATATATATTATATATAATATATAATTATAATATGTAATATATTATATATTATTATATATTATATATATATATTATATATATAAATATACATATATATAAATATATATAAAAATATATATATATAAATATATATATATATAAATATATATATAAAAATATATATAAAATTATAATTTTCTACTTTTTTTGCCAAAAGGAACAGAATTTAAATTGCCTTGTCCAATCCCTATAGAGGTCTAAATTAGAGCACTCAGAGCAAGTTTAAGGGAACCATGAAAGTTAAAACTTTTCTTTGTGTAACTACTAGAGACATTTTATAGAGCATATTGTAGAAGTACATTTTCTTAGGAATACCGTTTATAAAAACTCAATACTTCAAGTGAATTTGGAACATACACAGAGACTGATAATTCTGCAAAATAATAGGCAAAGAATAGGATTAACAGAAGTGGGACAAACTAAAAGAAAAAGAAACCATATTGGACCAGAAAAGGGACCCATCATCTTAAACCAACCATGATTTATAATTTTCACCAATTAATACTATAAAGAGGAATTTAAAACACGTGTGTGTGTGTGTGTGTGTGTGTAACATCTCTGGAAGATTATACCAGACATTGGTAATAGAGGTTGCTTCTGGGTAGGGAAACTGGGGCACAGGGGAGAGACTTAATATTCCACTGTGTTCCATTTGAATGTATTACCTAGTTTTTTTAAAAAAATTGAATAATTGTATATACATATATATCAATATAATATCCAGAAGGATTCATACTAACACGTTAATAGTGGTTATCTGAAAAAGAGACTGTTTTTCTTTTCTCTTTTGTATTTTATAGTTCTCAAATTTTCTACAAGTATTAACCTTACAATCACAAAAATATGTACTTTTAAATGTCTCTAAAAATATGGAGTACTGGGGACTTCCCTGGTGGCGCAGTGGTTAAGAATCTACCTGCCAATGCAGGGGACGGGTTCAAGCCCTGGTCCGGGAAGATCCCACATGCCCAGAGCAACTAAGCCTGTGCACCATAACTACTGAGCCTCTGCTCTAGAGCCTGCAACGAACACCCAACGCAGCCAAAAAAAAAAAAAAAAAAAAAATTGGAATACTGAGTAACCAATGAATCAAAATAAATAAAATTAATAATATCAATAAAAAAGTAAAAACAGAATATAGTTAATTCTCACCCTATGATGTTTTAAAAATATTTAGGATTTTCTATATGTTGTTTACAAAACATAAAATTATTTACTAGCCACTGAACCAATTCATTTTTAGCAGCAAATATCTTATTGTTTCATTATTTTCTTAAGTTTGATCATTTGCCTAATTAAATTTATGGAATTTTGCTGAATTCTTATGGATGACTCTTTAGTTATTCCCAAATAGTTGAGTAAATTTGATACACACATCTATATACACCAAAGAAATACCATGCCTTTTACCCTACTACACACAATAAGTACTATATACATTTAACAATATATTGTATTGCATTGTTGGTAATTAACTAAAGGGCAACGTCATATTCTCATCTTGTTTTCATAACTAATTTTGAAAATAGATAAAACAATTATATCTTATACCATTTTGATCTTGATTTGCTTTTAGTGATAAAGCTTTTATTGCACGACTTCTGCTCTCTGCAGTCTTCATTATACTCCTCAAAATGCAGGACACTTGGGCTTCCCTGGTGGCGCAGTGGTTGAGAGTCCGCCTGCTTATGCAAGGGACACGGGTCCGTGCCCCGGTCCGGGAAGATCCCACATGCTGTGGAGCGGCTGGGTCCGTGAGCCATGGCCGCTAAGCCTGCGCGTCCGGAGCCTGTGCTCCGCAACGGGAGAGGCCACAACAGTGAGAGGCCCGCATAACGCAAAAAAAAAAAAAAAAAAAAAAAAAAAAAAAAAAAAATGCAGGACACTTTATTTGAATTGAAACAATGAAGTCAAACTGTTTCTGATAGAAAGTAAACCCAATCAGGCTGATCTGGCTAGTCTGACAATGAAAATGGCTGTTAATTAGGTTATATGACAAATATTTCCTATATTTGACAGTTTTAACTTTAATCAGCTATTTCATTAGCTGCAAAGTTTTGACAAAACAAAACTGAATCACCTGTAACCAAAAAAAAAAAAAAAATGCATTTTATCCAAAACTATTTATGCAAATGAACAATGTTTTTTCCCAAACTTTGAGTATATTGGGTTAAACAAGGTACATCTCATTTTTTAAAAAGTCTAATTCATAGTCACTTGATGTCTTTTTTTTTTCTTTTTTAACACCCTACTCTTATCATTTGATGTCTTGATAAATCCTATCTGGTATATTTTCTAGTAACCGAAAAAGTGGAAGAATAAGGACTAGGTAAACAAATCCTTTGGCAAGTCGGGTGGTTTTCAATTCTTTGCTTTCAAGAAAATTGAAGGAGGACTAATTGAACAGCCAGCTCAAAGATCATCAAATCTAATTTTTTGAGATCAAGAATTGAATATTGCTACAATAAAACTCCGTTCCCAGGTAGAGTACTTGTTTATATGAACACAATTTCTCAGGTCATACAGCTATAAAAACTAGAAATACGAATAGAATTGTTGCTCAATCTTTTCCGTTCTAGCAATAAGACATATTCATCCACAGATCTATGAATTTTAAAAAGCAACAAAATCCATTTCACTGAGATGTATTTTCCCATAACTTTTACATTCTATTGAATAATTATGAAAATTTGTAATATTTATTTTGCTTTGATCGTGTACTAAGAATAATTTTAAAGATAACTCAGTCAAGAATCAGGCGGTTTGCTCTCTGTGTAACCTTGGACAATTAATCTCCTCGCATCTCAGTTTCCTGATTTGCAAATTAGTGATAATAAGACCCAGTTTAGCGCTGTTCCAAAGACTGGGTGAATTAATGCACATAGAAAGCTCTAAACGCCACGCCTGGCTCCTAGTGCGTGCTATATAAGCAAGCATTACTTACTGATCAAACTAATCAACAGCAACACCCTAAAAACTAAAAGCCTGGCGGTTTGTCTTCACGGATAGGAAGGAGGTGCTGGAGGGATCGGGTTGTAGATCACAGGCACACTCGGAGAGCAACGGGACGCTCAAGAGAAAACGGGATGGGGACGGGGAGGAGAGACAGGAGGCCCCTGGAGCTACCTGCCTGGAAGAAAAATGGGCAGGATCACAGACTGAGAAAGAAGAGGGCTGGGAGAGTTTGGACTAAGCAGTTCTACCAACGGGTCGCATGTCTACGGATGCGAACGTCTATGGATCTCGACTGCTCCGTGAATCAGGAGCAACAGCGTCAGGCCTAAACGCCACCGCGGTTGTAACCAACCAACGGTCAACGTTTCGCTCCTCCGCCCCGGCCAGGTGCTAGCCGGCGCCCAGTCGGCCCTCAGGTCCTGGGGGGCGCGTGAGTCAAACGCCCGACTGCCCTGGATTCCAGACCTAAGACCCGCGCGCAGAGCCCGCCGCCCGCCGCCGCTTCCCACACAGCCCAGCCTTGCGAGGGCGCCCGCAGTCGGAGGCTGCTGTAACTGGCCCCTCGCGGCCCCCGTAGCCGGACCTTCGTTGCTATTGTCACCGCCTTTTCCTCCCTTCCCCCGGTTCCCTTTCACTTCCGGGGTTGCCCTGGATCCGCTGGTTCCGTAACAACATCCCGTTGGCTTACCTCAGGCGGCGGGACCTGTGCAGCCGCCGCCTGCCAGGAGCGCCGGCCGCCCGGGCCCGCGCCCTCCCCGGTCCAGACCGCCATGGCCACCAACCCGCAGCCTCAGCCGCCTCCTCCCGCGCCGCCGCCTCCCCCGCCGCAGCCGCAGCCGCCGCCGCCGCCGCCCGGCCCCGGGGCTGGCCCGGGCACGGGCGGGGCGGGCGGCGCGGGAGCCGGCGTCGGGGACCCGCAGCTCGTTGCCATGATCGTGAACCACCTCAAAAGTCAAGGGCTCTTCGATCAGTTCCGCAGGGACTGCCTGGCCGACGTGGACACCAAGGTTCGGGGCGCGAGGTGCTGCGGGCGTGCGGGGACAGGGGAGGACCCGCGGGCCGCCTTGATGGGCAGTCTTCCACATCCGTCGATGGGCCGGCGGCGCCTTGGCTTCCCCTGCCGAGGCCCCTCTGAGGCGCATCTCCCGCCGAGCTCCCTGTGCAGCCGCTTCCTCTCTGAGCTGCTGCTTTGTGCCCGGCACTGTGCAGGGCACGCTGTGTTCATTCATTCGCTTAGCCTTTCATTCGTTTAACAGACTAGCGTTAAGCACCTCCAACGTGCCAGGCACTGCTTAGGTGCTGGGAATGTAGAGGTGAGCAAGACGGAGTCACTGTTCTTTTGGAGACTCTTTTGGAAACATTAACGTTAACTGTGCTTTCATCTCTGATTCCCCCCCCCCCCGCCACGTTTACTTTGTATCCAAGTTATTTTTGCCTTCTCTCGAAGATTTCTGGCAAGGATCATATCTTTGTCCTTTGCAGAAATTACTAAGTGGTAATGAATCAAGTTATTTGCAGTGTGCATTGCTGGACTTTGTGAGGGGTGCAGGGGTGAAGAGGCAGAGCTGGGGAGATCAGGACTTTTGTTTCTACCGATGACTGATTTAGGTAGCTTAGGCCAAGTCACTTCTCTAAAGTGAGAAGGGAGGTGGGGTGAGGGGTGAGGAGCAGAGAAAACTGAGGAAAGGATGGAGGAGAGGGGGCAGCAGATAGTGAAGTGGAAGAAGGACTGGACAAAATAGTGAGTTCCGAAGAGTAAGTGGTAGAAGGGAAAGGTCAGCACGGTGGTTCCCTGTACAAAAAGAGTTAGGGGCTAGGAAGGGGAAGGGATTTTATACCAAATGTCAAAGTGAAAGGAGCATTAGCAGGAACAGGTGAACTTAGCTGGTTCTGCAAGGGATGAGTAGAGGACACCAGGAAGGAGCACTCAGTGAGGTGAATGGAAACCCAGTAGGGTCTGGAAGCAAGTGAAGCAGGAAGCTTCTGTTGGAAACAATTGTTTTCTTTTTTTTTTTCCTTAGGTCTGGTTTGGTTCACTGCTTTTAGAGTTTTGATGGGGTGAGGGTTTTCTCATAGTGTGTTCAGCTGTTCTAAAGAACCTCGTTTCTTTGAGAAAAATGCTTTGTGATGAACTGCGCACAATTCCTTTATCTTCTCTGGGAAAACCTTCCTGACATGTGGGAACATCTTCCCTTTTAAAAACTCTGGCCCACCTTGTAGACCAGAAATGGAATGTGCCTTTTTTGAGTTGTCAGAGTTTCAGCACCACAGAAAATTCAGTTTACTTGGGGATATTTATCTATGTAGGAAGTATCGATATGTAGTTTTCTCACTTTTAGAGAATATGCACAACCACCTTTTTGAAAATAATGCCTATTGCCCCTTCCTTCCTTCCTCCCTCCCTTCTTCCCTTCCTTCCTTTCAAAGGGCATGGCCAAGTAAATGTTACCCAACTAAATAAAGCTGGTTATTTGTATCCAGCAAGTAGAAATTTCACTTTGCTGTTCTCAGAAACCTACAAATCTGTGTGTTATTGTGTATGCAGATTGAAAATTTAATATGCTGGTGGTGGGGGCGAGGGGGCTGCAATGTCTAAGGCTCAACTTTTTCTTCATCCCCATCCCCACTGAGTGTTATTGCTGTATCTGTAATATCCCTGCCAGATCCTCTCAAAGTGGAGTCTTAAAACATTTCTTGGGCGGGAAGGAGGGAAGCTCAGGGCTTTGACAGTCTAATGAAAACTAGGGAAAATGCATATGTTCACATTAACATGCAGCCATAAGATCCAGCTAATGGTGAGGCTCCTCTGCTGTAGACTACCAGTTCCCAGACCCCTGGAGCAAGCTGAGAGGTTACAAAGCCGTTCTGACCCCTTTGCACTGAGTAGAGTATGAGGAGGGAAAATCAAGAGAGGCCCATCTTTCTGTCCCAGGCAGGGAGCTCACTGACCAAGTAAATATGGCACCTTTCACCCCAGGTGGTAAAGGCCAATTTTTGGATACTTTCTCAGTTATAAATGGCTCCTGGTCACTTATGATTATTGTCTATTTCTTTTTAGATTCAAAAGGAAAATAGAAGACAGAAGTATATAAGTTTATTCACCCAACAAATACTTATTATTTACCAGGCATTGTTTTAGGTGCCAGGGATATAGCCTTGAACACAAAGTGTCTGCTTATATGGAGCTTGAATCCCAGCAGAGAGAAACAGACAATAAATAATATGTGAGAGGTTCTTTGGAAGAAAGAAAGCAGGATGAGGGTGGAAAGGATTGCTGATGTGTTTTGAGTAAGTTGTTCAGGGAAGATTTCAATGAGATGACATTTGAGCCATAACTGAAGGAGCTGTCCAGCTATCAGGGCTGAGGGTTCCAGGTGGAGACCACAGCAAGTGTGGAAGGCCTAAAGCAGAACCTACTGAGGGAGAAAGTGACAGGAGGAGAGGTAGAATTGCCCCTCCCTCCCTCCCTCCCTTCACAGATCTGTCTGGCCTTGGAAGCCTTTGTAAGAGTTTGGCACTTACTGGAGCTGAGAAGCCACTGGCAGGAGTTGAGCAGAAGAAGGACATGATCTGACTTTCATTTTAGATAGCTTGACCTCGTATAATTATTAACAGTGTCCCCTTTGCACCCAGTCATGATCTGGTTTGGACAATAAATTAATATGGTTACCCTAATTTTAGAAGATTGGCACTAGCTGCACTGTGGAAAACAGACTTCAGATAAACAAGGTAGCTCAGGGAGGTCAGCAACAATAATCTAGAAAGGAGATGAGAATGCTCTGGACCAGAGTGGTAGCAGTGAAGCAGGAGGGAAGTGGTCAGGTTCTGGCTGTTTTTTGATGCTAATGCTGACAGGATTTGCTGATGGTTTTGGAAGAGGGGTGGAAGAGAAAGGGAGGAAGGAAGCAAGGAGGACATCAAGGCTTTTGACCCGGAGCACTGGAGAAGGAAGAAGAGATAGATAGCTATTCCCAGAAGAGTAATGGAATCTAAAATATTTCTCTAGTCACTAGGCTTTTAACCTAAAGTAGAACTTAGCAACCAGGAGAATTACCTGTTGTAGTTCAGATTGAAGCTTGTTTTGTGGGGCAACTAGAGTGCTAAATTTGTTGTGATATTTGATCCTAACTTTCTGAGATTTGGGAATACTGCAAAGAAGAATTATGTTTTAGAATCATTGGGGAGAAAATTAATTTTCATTCACACTGGTTTTGGATAAATGGAGAAGAACATGAAAAATATTCGTGAGACCATTTTTGGTAGGATTGAACATAGGTATTAGCAAAAGTCTGGAAATTGGAAGAGATGAAGGGGTGTCACAGAGGGATAAAATCTTTATCATCTGTGCTACCTAGATAGTTACCCAGTCATCTCACCTGACAATGACTTTTCAGTTGCTTATCTGCCTAGCAGTTGGAAAGGTGTGTGGAAACAAAGATTGAAAGAGTGGAAGGAACAGGCTTACATTTCAGTAGGGAGATAAATATTCCCCCTCTCCTCAAAATATAGTACAACACAAGAATTACTTGAATGACAGTATGTATAGGGGATAGTTGGTACGTGGGAGAAGGGCCACGGAAGCCTACCTTGGGTGTCAGGATGACTTCACAGACTTGGGTGAACTCCAAAAGTGAGAAATTTGCCAAATGGACAGGGAGAAAGAATGGTAGGTGTACAAGATTGAAGGCATGAGAACTTATCACTAGAGAATTAGCTTTGAAGGGTAAGGGAGCAAATAGCAGAAGACGAGGCTGTACAGTTTTGCTTAAAATCATTCGGAACACTCAAACTCATCTACGTTAAGAGCCACATAAAAGAAAGATATAAACAGCATGACGTGGGGGACAGCTTGGAGGAACGAAGCATGCAGTCCTGACTGAGTGGTCAAACATTCCTTCTAGGCAGCATCCTTTTAGGATGAGATGACATAGTATGCGTCCTCTCTCCTGCTTCCCTTATGTCAGGAGTGCTCAGCTCTAGCACAGCTGACATTTTGGGCTGGATAGTTCTTTGTGTGGGGGTCTGTCCTGTGCACTGTAGGATATTCAGCAGCATCCCTGCCCTCGACACTCTGGATGCCAGAAGCAACTCCCCTTAGCTGTGAGAATCAAAAATGTCTCCAGACGTTGCCTGATGTCCCCCCCCACCCCGGGAGGGAGGGGGGCAACAATTGCTTCCAGTTACGAACTGGTGACCTACATCAAACTTAATGCCTAGCTCCAGTGGTTGCCACTTCATAATTTCTCTTGAATCCATGTCTTTCAGCCTGTTTTTGCCACCCCAGCTCAGACCTTTATTATTGTAGTCATTGCATCCTTTCCTGAGTATATTTTGTGTCTGTTTACTCTTTCACCGTAGGAAGATTAAAAGCTTTATCAGAAAGCTTTTAATTTATCAGAAAGTTTTCATCAGAAAGCTCAGCTATCACATATCACTCTGCTTATATGTGTTGTGGGTTCCCGTTCTCTATCCCATAATTCCAGACTTCGTATACAGGTCCCCAGATCCTTCTAGGCCCTGGCCCCAAGCTCTGTCTCCAACTACATTTCTCTGCTTTTTTTTGTTTTTTTTATAGTCTCTTCTCCATCCAAATTGGATTTAACAATGTGGGGGGCTCCCTAATGCTCCTGACCCCACATTTTCTCACCTACTTGCTCTTATATTGTTGGGTGTACCTGCAAGGCCTGCCTTTCCTGGTCCCAGCTGCGTTGTGAAACTCAGGTGCCACATTCTCAATGAAGGCTTACTTTCTCTGCTCTTCTCCCTTTCTTTGCTCCAAATCATCTAACAGTAACACTTACTGGTATCTTATTTTCTAGTCCCTTGTCTGTAAATAGAAGGTATGTCTGTCTTCTTTGTATTCCTCATCTCCAAACATATTGTCTTAGACAAAATAAATGGTATTTGAATGACTCTGAAATTAACCCAAAGCAGGATTGTCATAAGCTGTGAAACTTCGTTGCCACATTGACACTGTAATCTAAGAAATGTTTAACACTGTTAAAGATACTCAAATTCCTGAGACTATCGATATGGTATAACAATGGAGATTTTTAACATTTATGTCTTTTTTCTTCTTTCTTTCTAGCCTGCCTATCAGAATCTGAGACAACGTGTTGACAACTTTGTTGCAAACCACTTAGCAACTCATACGTGGAGTCCGCACCTCAATAAGAACCAGCTAAGAAACAATATTCGACAGCAAGTGCTCAAGTAAGCCTCAGAATTGCAGAGTTTCTACAAGGGCTTGAGAATGTCACCATATACTTTGCCTGAAAGCAGAGACATTGTGCAGAAGTTTGTTCACCTGGTGATAATTTTGTCAAGTTTGGTGTGGCTACTTTATATTATGATACAGTGTGATTTTAGAGTAGGTGCTAATCACTTCACATTTCCCCCATAAATTTAACAGTCTGATTTCTCCTGTAGACCTTTGGAAATATTGAGGGAAGGGAATGACAGCGTGACTTCAAAAAAAAAAAACCCTCTAGATATGATATGAATAGATGGTTAATGCCAGATAGGTAAATATATCCTATACAGTTACATTCACAGTTATTCTCTTGGCCCTAAAAGAGCAGGGTTTATTATGCCTGATTTACAAATAAAGACGTTAAAGGTCACTGAGATTAAAACATTTTCCCCTGATTTGAGGCTGTGTCCTCTGTGTTCTAATATTGCCCCTCTCCTTTTCTTTTGTCTTTTTACTTGCGTTTTACTGTGATTTTACCTGTGCTTTTTAATGATGACATATCCAAAAAAGGTGGGAGAAGTGCATTTAGACATGTCGGAGTCATTTTTTGGTAAACATAAAGAGAGTGAAAAGCTGGAATGGTTAGAGGGACCTAAAAAAATCATATTTATACCCCCAGAAGCAGATTAACAATATTATCTTGTTCTTGAATATAAGTATTTGCCAAGACAAGAAGACTTGGACCCTCTCTCCCTGCTTCACACCCCAAAAACGTGACTACATTGTTTAAAAACTGCCTTAGTCTCCCTGCCTTGACAAATATTTACGAAATGTGGCTTTTAAACAGTTAGACAAATGTTTTTACAGCTGTTACATCTTTTATTTATTTATTTATTTATTTAATTTATTTTTGGCTGTGTTGGGTCTTCGTTGCTGCGCGTGGACTTTATCTAGTTGCGGCGAGCGGGGGTTACTCTTCCTTGCGACGTGCGGGCTTCTCATTGCGATGGCTTCTCTTGTTTCAGAGCACGGGCTTTAGGTGCATGGACTTCAGTAGTTGTGGCACACGTGCTCAGCTGCTCCACAGCTTGTGAGATCCTCCCAGACCAGGGATCAAATCCATGTCCCCTGCATTGGCAGGTGGACTCTTAACCACTGCTCCACCAGGGAAGTCCCTATAGCTGTTACCTCTTAATTCCCTCTTGTCCCTCAGGAACCTTGCACACCTACCTAGTGTGCTACTCCATTGATAGTTCCACCCACAGGAAGCCCCACAAATAAAACTTTACACTCTGACTCAAAGACCCATTTAGCCACAGGTAATACTAGATACTAGGAGCCTGGGGGCTCAGACTCTGTGTCCTAGTAAATAAGAGAAGAGGGAAATTTGACAATAGCTTTGTTGTCTGCATTTTAAAGGATGTTCAGGAACCTATAAAAGAATCCAGGTAAGATGAAAGATGCCATTAGAGGGCTGCATAATAATACCTTTTGGGAAAAAGTCAAAGCCTTTCCTGTTGGGTGGCAGGCCTGGGGTGGGGGTGGCTACTCACTTCCAGACCTTCAGGAGAACAATAACCAAAATAGTAGGGGGATGGGAGGCTAAGGGTGGGATGGGGGAGGGAAGCTTACTGACACTGTCCACACTTGCCCAGCACTGTCAGGCAACAATTTGCATATCTGCTTCCCTCTCTCAAAGGAAAACATTGCTTTAAAAGCGCAAGGGTAGAGTCTTGGATCCTTTTTTTTTTTTTCCATATATTGAGAGACTAAATGGAAGGCAAATTTCCTGGAATTTACTCCTTAGCATACAGAACCTATAAAGTAGAGAAGCAGTCATTTATTTTGTTCTTCAAAGGGAACTAAACTCAATCGTGCCCATGTAAAATCAAGCACTTAAAATTGTTGTTGTACCAATATAAGGCATTGTTTTCACAGAATCTTGTTTGGTGAGGGATTGCTGGACACATCAGTAGAGGGTTCTTGTGACTGTCAGCAATTAACACTAGAGCAGTCCACCTATGGGTGATGAGGACTCTCCTCTAGAGACGTTTTAGAACAGGGGAAATAGCTGTCTCTTGGGTAATATAGGCATTGCTCTTACTGGGATATCTGTATATTTTCTTCTAGCTCTGTTATTTATTTTTAATAGAACTGTTCTCTTATTTAAATTCCATTAGTAAATTTATGTCTCTTAAATAACATGTTAAAGTTTCTTAAAAGACTAGTTGTATCTAACTAATGGTATAAGGGATGGACTATCACCTATAAATACAATGTCAGACAGTTTTTTTACATATACTTTGAGAAATAGTTGACTCTTAGATTGAACCGTCTACAATTGCCATTTTTGTAGGACAAAATAGTCTAATATCAGCAGTTTTGGATGGTTCAGTTTAATAGCCAGTCTGCCAACTCAATAGGCAGAAAAAAGTTTTATTTTATTCTATTTATGCATTCGTTTATACAACAAAACCTAAAAATACTAGGGAGCTCAGAAATAATGACCTTAACTGTACAGTGTTTAAAAGGAAGACAAGGAAGTAGCTTTAACCAAGACAGTGCCAGCTGCTGGCATTTTGGCTTTGCCCTTGAACCTAGAAGTGTGACTTCTTCTTCCTCTGGTGAGGCAGCTCTGGCCACACCTCAGTGAAGTGAGCCCACGAAGAGCAATGTGGTTGCTAGCACTGGCTTCCGTTTTTGTTTTTCCTTTAACATCTTCATTGGAGTATAATTGCTTTACAATGCTGTGTTAGTTTCTGCTGTATAACAAAGTGAATCAGCTATGCATACACATTTTTAAGATCAGAGCTGACCTCTGAGTGAGAGTAGACTAAAGTACACCAGGGACCAGAACATAGGCATCAGGGAAAGAGACTGAAGCAGTAATTTGGAGGTGGGTGGGTTTTATTTTTTATTTTGTGCCTTTGTGCTTGTGCCTTAAATCAAAACATTTTTCAGATTGCTTGTCATTGCTTCTTTTCCACCTGCTACATTTTAAAGACACCTCTAAGATGTAACGACAATGTTTTCAGGATTTGCTTTTTTTTTGTTTTTTGTATTATATCTTAGAACTTTAGAAAGCAGGTTACCTACTTTGGGCAGTGTTGACTCATTTTTCTCTATGGCCCACATAAGTGGAATTATAGTATCCCAGGCCTGCGAGGTGCCTCAGGAAATGAAAATCACAGCCATCCTGCACTCCAGACAGCGCTGCACTCAGAAATAGCATTGCAAAGTATAAGGAGAGACACCTCACCCACTATGCAGGGAGAGCCTGAGGCCTCGGAGCTGCAGAAGACCAGCACCCCACTCTCCCAACTCTATCCAGGGAACTGTGACTCCTCAAGTTCTTTGTTAGAAAGGGACAAGGTGGAAGTGTGTTTCTTCAGATAAATTCATGTCATCTTATTTTGCTCAGACACCTTTGTGATTTTCTGCACGTTTCAGACTTTACTGTGCCTTTTGCCCTTCTGTCTCTTATGTATGATATTTCTTTGTGCACTTTCTTCCCCTTCTCTTCTCTGGAAATCAAGCTTTCCTTAGGAAAGCTTTCGCAAATAATCTCAGACATAGCTAATAATAATAATATCCTACTTTTTTCCTACAGTGTATGGTGTGTTCTAGTGCCTATCATGTTGTATTTTGTTTGTGTCTCTCTCTCCCACCAGAACAGGGACCAGATCTGATTTGTAGTGGCCCAGTGGCTAGCATGGTGCCTGTTGTGTAGATGCCACTCGTAACATAATTGTTGAATGAATACATCATTTAGTTTTTATAGCAAGAAGATAATAAAAAGAAGGCCAGAAATCTTAAGTTTTATTTTTGTTCTTTTAAAGTTTTTTTTCTTTTTATTTTCCTTTTTTGTAAGTTTGGTAAAATTATACTTTGTTTATATTCTTCAGTTTTCCTGGAGGCTCTAATACTTACAAGAGGCATACATTTTTCTGGTAAAAAAAAAAAAAGAGGTTGCAGAATCCATAGATTTATTTTATACCCAGAGCTCAGCTTTAATGACCATTTATTCCTATCACTAAATGATCACTAAGGTCATTTAGTGAGATAAGCCATGGGCATGATTGAGGTAAGATAAGCATCACCTACAAGCCTGGTCTTTAGGTAATGTGCTGTGTCTAGTTCTAAGGGTATTTTGTTTTGTTTTTGTTCTGTCTGCCTTAGTATTGCCACTGGTGACACAGTGGTGGGGAGTTTACATATTTTTTTGCAGTATGATGTATTAAATGCCACTGTATTGTGAAACGTATTTTCTTTTGTGTATTCTTTCCGTATATTCCAAGTGAATGGATTGGAGGCAATTTAAGGTTGAACATATATGTAATAGATATGGCTTTACTTAAAAGTAATTAATGCAAATAATGTAGTATTATCTTTTTCACCTTTCTGTAAATTACCCTGTGTTTCAGATCAGGAATGTTGGAGTCTGGTATTGACAGAATTATTTCTCAGGTTGTGGATCCAAAGATTAACCACACATTCAGACCTCAAGTGGAGAAAGCTGTGCATGAGTTTTTGGCCACGCTAAATCACAAAGAGGAAACAGGTGGCAGCACAGCCCCCGATGATGAGAAACCAGACTCTTCCATCGTTACACAAGGTGCTTTGCTTTTACTCTTGGTCAGTTCCATTGCTTTCATTCTTGAACTGAGTATCAAGTTAGGGGTATTTAGTTCTTTAAAACATTTATCTATTTGGCTACTCTAGTGAAATTATATTTATTTTAATTATTACCCAGATTCTTCAACTGGCATAACATTTTTTTTTTAATGATGAGCATTTTAGTAATGTACTGTGTGTGTGTGTGTGTGTGTGTGTGTGTGTGTGTGTGTGTGTGTGTGTGTTTCAATAGAGGGGATAATTAAAATAATTAGAAAACACATCCTTTTTCTGAGAACTAGACTAGTATCACATTTGCTGGTGCCTTTCCTAATATACTGTATTACAGAGGTAGAGAATTTAGAAGGTGTTAAGTACTAGCACCAGTACCTGAAAGTCTAAAGGTGATGTGTCATGTGAAGATGACAGTGGCAAGTGGCCTTGATTCAGCAGAGGGGTTTACCTTCTGCATAAATTTATTCTAAAACATGTCTTTACCTCGAAGGTGTCCCTGCCCCTGGGGCCAGTGCGAATGTGGCCAGTGATGCCATGTCAATCTTGGAAACCATCACTTCTCTTAACCAAGAAGCTAGTGCTGCCAGGGCTTCGACAGAAATGTCAAATGCAAAGACCAGTGAGAGAATATCCAAAAAACTCCCATCTCAGCCAAGCACTGAGACTACTGTTGAGAAAGAGAGAACTTCAGAGGACACGGCTGATAAAGAAAAATCTACACCTGACTCTGCAGGGGAAGGACAGGAAACAGTCCCTAAGTCTGAAGAATTTAGTGATCTCCCTTGTCCAGTTGAAGAAATTAAAAATCACATAAAAGAAAGTAATAGTTCAGTTCTGCTAAATAAGGATGTTCAACAAGAAAGCAGTGACCAAAAAAATAAATCAACAGACAAAGGTGAAAAGAAGCCAGATAGCAATGAAAAGGGAGAAAGAAAGAAAGAAAAGAAGGAAAAGACTGAAAAGAAATTTGATCACTCAAAGAGGAGTGAAGATGTCCAAAAAGTAAAAGATGAAAAACAAGCAAAGGATAAAGAAGTAGAGTGTTCAAAACTTCCCTCAGAAAAAAACAATAATAAAGCTAAAACCAGCGAAGGGACCAAAGAAGGTAAAAATTTGGAAAAATCAACAACAGTTTAAGGAACAATGAGTGTCCATTGGGGGCACATCAGATTTGCTTTCAAATTTTAATAAAATGTATTTGATATGTGTGTTTTAAAAGCCTGAAAACTCATACCCTCTTTGCTAAAAGATGAGCAATAAACATTTGTATATTTCTTTCCTATACTAATTTACCAATTCACAAAGTAAATGAACAGAGAAGTTCTAAACCTTATTTTGTAACTCGTAATTTATTCATATACATTATTCCAAGCAACTTAATTCATAGTCTTTAAAATATTACATAGTAAATATTTCAGTTCCTTACTTAAAATTTCCTTTGTTTATATCATTCAGACCATGAATTACGAGTTTCATTAATTTTACAGGATAATTTGCCTTTGTATTTTCTGCAAACAACTGTACCTTATTTGATATTGGTTACTAATGGTGAGGGATTATTTCTGAAGTTGAAGTTCTTTGACAGTATTTAAACCAGAAAAATTTAAATGTAATTTAGGAATTGGGTGCTGTGTGTATTCTTATATAACAAGATGATTTATTTTCTGTTATATTTCCTTCTTGAAGATTTCTCTTTGATAGATTCTGATGTGGATGGACTTACAGACATCACAGTTAGCTCTGTCCACACCAGTGACCTTTCATCTTTTGAAGAAGACACTGAGGAGGAAGTTGTAATGTCTGATAGCATGGAAGAAGGAGAGATTACATCAGATGGTAAAGCATTTTACTTAATAATGCCTTTGTGAAGCTTCGCATTGAGCAGTATTTGTATATTCAGATGGCTGTATCATGAAAGGCAGTGTGGTACAGCGGCAAGAGCACGGGACTTTATAGGTGGAAGATTTGTTCCTGAGTCCCAGCTCCGAGGTTGTCTGTCTGAGCAAGCTTGGTAAGTTATTAAACCTCAACAAGCCTAGGTTTTCTATCTCTTAACTCCATTCCCTAGGATTATTATAAAAGATGTGATCTTGTATGAATTTGCCATGTGTCAGTGGCACAGTCCACAAGACTGCCCTCATGTTTGACACCAATTGCAAATTCGGAGTCCCCAAGACCACCTTTAGTTTTGGTAATTCACTAGAAGGACTCACAGAACTCATTGAAAGTTGTTAAATTCATAGTTATGGTTTATTACAGCTAAGAGACACATTAAAATCAGCCAAGGGAAGAGGCACATAGCCTATAGAGTCTGGCAAAGTTCAAACACAGAGCTTCCACTTGTCCTTTATTTTTTTATTTTATTTTATTGAAGTATAGTTGATTTACAATGTTGTGTTAATTTCTACTACACAGCAAAGTGATTCAGTTATACATACATATACATTCTTTTTCATATTCCTTTCCATTATGGTTTATCACAGGATATATTTTTTTAACATTTTATTTTATATTGGAGTATAGTTGATTAACAATGCTGTGTTAGTTTCAGGTATACAACAAAGTGATTCAGTTATACATGTATCTATTCTGTTTTGAATTCTTTTCCCAATTAGGTTGTTACAGAATATTGAACAGAGTTCCCTGTGCTATACAGTAGGTCCTTGTTGGTTATCCATTTTAAATATAGCAGTGTGTACATGGAAATCCCAAACTCCCTAAGTATTCCTCCTTCCCCATTCTTCCCCCCTTGGTAAGCATAAGTTCCTTCTCTAAGTCTGCAAGTCTGTTTCTGTTTTGTAAATAAGTTCATTTGTATCATTTTTTTTTTTTTTAGATTCTGCATATAAGCAATATCATACTATATTTCTCTTTCTCTGTCTGACTTACTTCGCTCAGTATGACAATCTCTAGGTCCATCCATGTTGCTGCAAATGGCATTATTTCATTCTATTTAATGGCTGAGTAATAATCCATTGTATATATGTACCACATCTTCTTTATCCATTCTTCTGTTAATGGACATTTAGTTTGCTTCCATGTCTCGGCTATTGTAAACAGCGCTGCAATGAACGTTGGGGGTGCATGTATCCTTCCAGACCATGTTTTTGTACAGGTATATGCCCAGGAGTGGGATTGCAGGATCATATGCTAGCTCTGTTTTTAGTTTCTTAGGGAACCTCCATACTGTTCTCCAGAGTGGCTGCATCAGTTTATATTCCCACCAACAGTGTGGGAGGGTTTCCTTCTCTCCACACCCTCTTCAACATTTATTGTTTGTGGATTTTTTGATGATGGCCTGGTTATGTGAGGTAATATCTCATTGTAGTTTTGATTTGCATTTCTCTAATAATTAGTGCTGTTGAATATCTTTTCATGTGCCTCTTGGCCATCTGTATGTCTTCTTTGGAGAAATATCTATTTAGGTCTTCTGCCCATTTGTCGATTGGGTTGTTTGTTTTGATGATATTAAGCTGCATGAGCTGATTGTAAATTTTGGAGGCAGATCCCTTGTCAGTCACATCATTTGCAAATATTTTCTTGAAATCTCTGATTGTCTTTTCATTTTGTTTGTGGTTTCCTTTGCTGTGCAAAAGCTCTTAAGTTTAATTAGGTCCCATTTATTTATTTTTGTTTTTATTTCCATTACTCTGGGAGATGGATTGAAAAAGATATTGCTGTGATTTATGTCAGAGAGTGTTCTGCCTGTGTTTTCCTCTAAGAGTTTTGCAGTGTCCAGTCTCACATTTAGGTCTTTAATCCATTCTGAGTTTATTTTTGTGTATGGTGTTAAAAGACTGTTATAATTTCATTTTTTTTACATGTAGCTGTCCAGTTTTCCCAGCACCACTTATTGAAGAGACTGTCTTTCCTCCATTGTATAGTCTTACCTCTTTTATTATAGATTAATTGACCATAGGTGCATGGGTTTATCTCTGGGCTTTCTATCCTGTTCCATTGATCTATAGTTCTATTTTTGTGTCAGTACCATACTGTTCCGATGACTAGAGCTTTGTAGTATAGTCTGAAGTCAGGGTGCCTGATTCTTCCAGTTCCGATTTTCTTTCTCAAGATTGCTTTGGCTGTTCGGGGTCTCTTGTGTCTCCATACATATTTTAAGATTGTTTGTTTTAGTTCTGTGAAAAATGCTATTGGTAATTTGATAGGGATTGCATTGAATCTGTAGATTGCCTTGGGTAGTATAGTCATTTTGACAATAATGATTCTCCCGATCCAAGAATGTGGTATATCTTTCCGTCTGTTTGTGTCATCTTTGATTTCTTTCATCAGCATCTTACAGTTTTCGGAGTACAGGTCTTTTGTCTCCTTAAGTAGGTTTATTTCTACATATATTATTCTTTTTGATGTGATGTTAAGTGGGATTGTTTCTTGAATTTCTCTTTCTGACCTTTTGTTGTTAGTGTATAGAAATGCAAGAGATTTCTGTGTATTAATTTTGTAGCCTGCGACTTTACCAAATTCATTGATGAGCTCTAGTAGATTTCTGGTAGCGTCTTTAGGATTTTATACATATAGTATCATATCATCTGCAGACAGTGACAGTTTAACTTCTTCTTTTCCAATTTGGGTTCCTTTTATTTATTTATTTATTTTCTGATTGCCATAGCTAGGATTTCCGAAACTGTTGAATAAAAGTGGCGAAAGCGGACATCCTTGTCTTGTTCCTGATCTTAGAGGAAATGCTTTTAGCTTTTTACCACTAAAAGCTAAAGTGGGATCCTGCAATCCCACTTTTTACCGCTGAGTATGATGTTAGGTTTATGTATATGGCTTTTATTATGTTGAAGTATGTTCCGTCTGTGCCCACTTTCTGGAGAGTTTTTTATCATAAATGGGTGTTGAATTTTGTCAAAAGCTTTTTCTGCATCTATTAAGATGATCATATGGTTTTTACTCTTCAATTTGTTCTTGTATCACATTGATTGATTTACGGATATTAAAAACTCCTTGTATCCCTGGAAGGAATCCTACTTGATCATGGTGTGTGATCCTTTTAATGTACTGTTAGATTCAGATTGCTAGTATTTTGAGGATTTTTATTATGTTCATCAGTGATATTGGCCTGTAATTTTTCTTTTTTTGTGATATCTTTGTCTGGTTTTGGTATCAGGGTGATGGTGGCCTCATACAATGAGTTTGGGCATTTCCTCCATCTGCAATTTTTTGGAACAATTTCAGAAAGATAGGTGTTAGCTCTTTTCTAAATGTTTCAAAGAATTCACCTGTGAAGCTATCTGGTCTTGGACTTTTGTTTGTTGGGAGTTTTTTTTATCACAGTTTCAATTTGAGTACTTGTGGTCAGTCTGTTCATGTTTCCTATTTCTTCCTGGTCAGTCTCGGAAGATTGTACCTTTCTAGGAATTTGTCCATTTCTTCCAGATTGTCCATTTTATTGGCATACAGTTGCTTGTAGTAGTCTCTTAGGATGCTTTGTATTTCTGCAGTGTCTGTTGTAACTTCTTTTTCATTTCTAATTTTATTGATTTGAGTCCTCTTCCTCTTTTTCTTGATGAGTCTGGCTAATGGTTTATCAATTTTGTTTATCTTCTCAAAGAGCTGGCTTTCAGTTTCATTGATCTTTGCTATTGTTTTCTTCATCTCTATTTCATTTATTTCTGCTCTGGTCTTTATATTTTCTTTCCTTCTACTGACTTTAGGTTTTGCTTGTTCTTCTTTCTCTAGTTGCTTTAGATGTAAGGTTAGGTTGTTTATTTGAGATTTTTCTTTTTTCCTGAGGTAATACTGTATTGCTATAAACTTCCCTCTTAGAACTACCTTTGCTGCATCCCATAGGTTTTGGATCTTTGCTTTCATTTTCATTTTCTCTAGGTATTTTTTGATTTCCTCTTTGATTTCTTCAGTGATCCATTGGTTGTTTAGTCGCATGTTTTGTGGCCTCCATATGTTTGTGCTTTTTTACAATTTTTTTTTCTTTTAGTTTATTTCTAATCTCATAACATTGTGGTTGGAAAAGATGCTTGATATGATTTCAGTTTTCTTAAATTTACCAAGATTCGCTTTAAGGCCCAGCATGTGGTCAATCCTGGAGAATGTTCCATGTGTGCATGAGAAGAATGTGAATTCTGCTGATTTTAGATGGAATGCTCTATAAATATCAATTAAGTCCATCTGGTCTAATGTATCATTTAAGGCCTGTGTTTCCTTATTAATTTTCTGTCTGGGTGATCTGTGCATTGCTGAGAATGGAGTGTTAAAAGTCCCCAACTCTTATTGTGTTACTGTTGATTTCTCCCTTTATGGCTGTTAGTATTTGCCTTATATATTGATGTGCTCCTATGTTGAGTGCATATATATTTATAATTGGATTGATCCCTTGATCATTATGTAGTGTCCTTCTTTGTCTCTTATAACAGTCTTTATTTTAAAGTCCATTTTGTCTGATATGAGTATTGCTACTTCAGCATTCTTTTGATCTCTCTTTGTGTGGAATACCTTTCTCCATCCCCTCACTTTCAGTCTGTATGTGTCCCTAGGTCTGAAGTGGGTCTGTTAGAGACAGCATATATATGGGTCTTCTTTTTGTATTTATTCAGCCAGTCTGTGTTTTTCGGTTGGAGCATTTAATCCATTTACATTTAAGGTAATTATCAATGTATAAGTTCCTATTGCTGTTTTCTTAATTGTTTGGGGTTTGTTTTTGTAGGTCTTTTTTCTTCCCTTCCTCTCTGGTTCTCTTCTGTGGTTTGATGACCATCCTTAGTGTTGTGTTCAGGTTGCTTTTTCTGTGTTTGTGTGTGTGGTGTGTGTGTGTGTGTGTGAGAGAGAGAGAGAGAGAGAGTGTGTGTGTGTGTGTGTGTGTGTGTGTATAGTAGTTTTTGGGTTTGCTGTTCCCATGCAGTTTTGATATAGCAGTCTATGTATGTACAAGATTGTTTTAAGCTGCTGCTGTCTTCCCTGCCTAGAGAAGTTCCTTTAGCATTTGTTGCAAAGCTGGTCTGGTGGTGCTGAACTCTCTTAGCTTTTGCTTGTCTGTGAAGCTTTTGATTTCTCTGTCAAATCTGAGTGAGAACCTTGCTGGGTAGGGTATTCTTAGTTGTAGGTTCTTCCCTTTCATTGCTTTAAATGTATCATGCCACTCCCTTCTGGCCTGCAGAGTTTCTGCTAAAAAATCAACTGATAACTTCATGGGGATTCCCTTGTATGTTGTTTGTCATTTTTCCCTTGTTGCTTTTAATATTTTTTCTTTGTCTTTAATTTTGTCAGTTTGATTACTGTGTGTCTCAGCATGTTCCTCCTTGGGTTTATCCTAACTGGGACTCTGTGCTTCCTGAACTTGGGTGACTGTTTCCTTTCCCATGTTAGGGAATTTTTTAGGATTTATCTCTTCAAATATTTTCTCAGGTCCTTTCTCTCTCTTTTCTTCCTCTGGGACCCCTATAATGCGAATGTTGGTGCATTTAATGTTATCCCAGAGGTCTCTTAGACTGTCTTCATTTCTTTTCATTCTTTTTTCTTTATTTTGTTCTGCAGCAGTGATTTCCACCATTCTGTCTTCGAGATCACTTATCTGTTCTTCTGCCTCACTTATTCTGCGATTAATTCCTTCTGGGGTCTTTTTCATTTCAGTTATTATATTGTTCATCTGTTTGTTTTTTCTTTAGTTCTTCTAGGTCTTTATTAAACATTTCTTGCATCTTCTCAATCCTTGCCTCCACTCTTTTTCCAAGATCCTGGATCATCTTCACTATCATTATCCTGAATTATTTTTCCGGAAGGTTGCCTATCTCCACTTTACTTAGTTGTTTTCCTGGGGTTTTATCTTCTTCCTTTACCTGGGACATGTATACCTTTACCATTTCATTTCATATAATTTTCTGTGATTGTGGATTTTGTTCTGCAGGCTGCAGGATTGTACTTCTTCTTGCTTCTGCTGTCTCCCAATTGTCCTTTCCTTGTGGTGTTGTGGACACGGTGCCCTTCCTGGCATTGATATCTGACAGTATACAGATTATTGCCAAGCGGGGAAACTCACTGGAGTCTTTACATCTGAAGTTTTTATTGGGGCTTCATCATATACACCTAGTTGACTGCCCATGTGTCTGGCCTCAGCCTCCAGCCCCTCTGGAGGTCAAACTGGTACCCCATGACCCAATGCTTCCACCCTAAATCACACTATTAGGGCAATTTGGCTTGACCCATGACCCTAGGTAAATAAAAACACTCCTATCAGGCATGGCATTCCAAAGGCTTAGAGATTACCTCCCAGAATGGAGAAGAAAGACCAGACCTCTCTTTTATTATATAGTTTGTTTTTCAGCCAACCCTTATTAAGTACTTAGTGTGTTCCAGGCACTGGGCTCAGTTATTACACTATTGTATAGGTGCAGGTGAGGAAACAGAGTTGCCAAGACAGGGTGTCTCGTCCAGGGTGTTATAACTAGTGAGCACAGCGCCATTTCAAACCTGTGTCTGGGCTTATAATCAATACCTTATGCTGCTCTTTACCACATGATTAAATATTATTTATGGCCTTTTGAAAAGTCAAAAATATTGAATATGATTTGCAATTGCCTGTAGGTAGCATCTTGTAACTTTGTTGCTGGCTCTTGGATAGAATACCTAGAGAGAAAACCATAGGGGAGAAAAAGTAGAAGGTTTTAATGCCACAGATGTATTTTTCTGTATCTCCCATTTTTCATTCTTTTCTTAGTATCCATTAAAAAACTGAATTAGCAGCAATCTCCACTCTTCATAATTATCGTCATGAGGTCATTTGAGTACCAATGTAGGAAGAATGCTGTCTTCCTGTTAAAACTCCACTTTCTCTAGCCAAATGGAAATTTTAATTCTAGATCCTTTATTGGGTCTTTTCAAGGTTTTTCCTGGACAGAACTAGATTTTCTATATATGAGATCCAAAAAGTAAGAAAATGGCTCTTTTGAGAGTACTAAGGAGTACTTAGTACCACTTCTTTACTTCTTGCTGTGCCATGGGGAACTTATCCTCCTTCCTCAGGTAGAGGGGTTTTAGTATATACTTGGTGTAGGGCCAATTATTGATTCTTCCCTCTTCCATAAAAGAAAGATCACAGGTTATCATTAACATCTCAAGTTTACTTTAAAGTGTTGCTTCAGGTGAATTTTTTCAATTAAATACTGGTAAAGCATTCATACCAAGTCTGTTTTCATACAAATGAGGATTAACTATTTGTCAAAGAAACATAAATAACTATAAGGCCTAATTTTTCTTTGCCTTTTTGATATGTGAGAAGCTGAAAGAAAGGAAAAAATTAATAAGTCAAGAGGACTTATCTGGTGGTCCAGTGGTTAAGATTCCACATTTCCAGTGCAGGGGGCACAGATTCAATCACTGGTTGGGGAAGTTCCACATGACATGTGGTGCAGCCTAAATAAATAAATAAATAAATGGATTATAGCCTTTAAAAATGTCAATATCTGGATGTTCAGATACTGATATTTCTCCTGTCAGACCTACAAATACACTCAAACTACATTGATACTACTTTTGCCTCTTACTGCTGATCAAGCATAATGTTGATCTTATTGCTGATTGACAGAAGCACTGATCTTTCTATTGACTTTCTTCCAGACGAAGAAAAGAACAAGCAGAACAAAACAAAAACTCAAACCAATGATCCCAGTGACGGAAAAGCAAAAAGTATACGGCATGCTTATGTTCACAAACCATATCTTTATTCAAAGTATTATAGTGATTCTGATGACGAGCTTACTGTAGAACAACGGCGGCAATCTATAGTAAGTCAGATTTGATCTCTTATTATTTTAACATGTTAAGTCAGGTTGCCAAACTTGACTAGTCTGTTTACAAGGTACTGGTGAGCATTTGAAACAGTGACATATAGGTTCTACTTTCAGGAACCTTGTCATTTAACTAGGCAGAATAGACATAAACATATGATGGAGGTGTTCATATCATGATTCGTGGTAGTGAAAAACTGGTAACAACCTAGGTGTTTCACAGTGTCGAAATGTTTGACTCAAATATGGATCCAGCCATAAAGAGAGATGACATCAGCCATTAACATAATATTAAGAAGGAAGCGCAGTCCATCCACATATTTCCTGCATTTGAAAAAACTTCTAAGATGTGCTATTATTAACAGGTTTTTAGAGAAAAAAATCGCTACCTTGTATATGTACATCAATTTTAAGATGGCTTATGATATCAGAAACATTAAAATATGAAAAATTGTGCATCATAGATTGAGGAAATATTACTACATGAAAAATTACTTGAAGGAAGTGCACCAAAATGTTAATAGTGGCTTATCTCTTGAGATTAGTTGTTAAGGAGCTACGCTTATGCTTAGGATGTTTGGTACTTTAAGGCTTTGAGTTCTGGGTGGGAAAGAGATGGTGGAATAACAGACAATGACTGGATTTTCCCTGGCTTTAAAATATGACTGCAGAAAGTCCCATGTCTAAAACCTGGGTCCTGAGATTATGACCAGAAGGTCACATTTGTTGTAGGACTAGCCTGTCACTTGAATCTGTATTTCAACTTTCTTTTTTGAGAAAATCAAAAAATTATGGAGACCTACCTCTACACTTGATGCTCATAGATATTTTTACAGCTATCCTTTTAACTGAAATAGCAGTTTATTAAGCCACCACTTCCCAAAATGATACCTTTAAATTGACGGTATTCTTTAAGAGTAATGGAAAAGTTTAACTTTTCTCTCTTTTATTCCTCTGGTAACGTCCAGATTGAAACACATGCACATGCACATACGCACATATGTATATAGTAGTAAATATGCACTTTTGCAGAGCCCATTAATTTGTAAGAACATCTGAAGGGCAAGTGTGCTTTTTTCCCCAAAGTGTTTTTGCTTTTGCCTGATAATCTGTCAGGATAATTATGAATATTTTGTGGTTTTAGGCTAAAGAAAAAGAAGAGAGGCTTTTAAGAAGGCAAATTAATAGAGAGAAACTTGAGGAAAAACGAAAACAGAAAGCAGAAAAGACAAAGTCTTCAAAAGCTAAGAATCAAGGTATGGGAGATGTTAACTTTTAATATTTTAAACTACCTTATATACTCCATTATTTTGTAGCTATTAATATAACTTATGAGATATAATTTTGATCATTTTATTTTATAATCTTATCTCAAAAAAACTTCACTTTTTTAAATTATGTATTTTAAAGTATGGAAGATTTCCTTTTTAATCTAATGTGTTTCATCACTTTTTAAATTATATTTCTGTATCTAAAGTAAACATTCTATCACATACCAGATAATACACCTCACATGTTAGCAATTTATTCTCCAGTGATGGTGGAATGAATTATCACTGGAAAATTTATTGTTAACCTGTGAGTCCTCAAGCCTTGCAGTGATAATAATGGAATTCATCTACACTTTATGTTAACCAAAATGTCAAACATTTATCTGGAATATTTCATTGAATAAAATTGAACTTCCTCTGGACACTGATCTTGTGTGATATAAAATACACAGATATACATATATGAACATTTGAAATAAAAAATACGACTTCTCCATCTAAAAAATTATTTTTATTCTAACACAGCTTAGAGATATTAAAGCCATTTTGCATTTTTACAGTGATTAGGAAACCTTAATGAAAAATAAATATTACACTGTTTTTAAAACTCTGTTGTGAGATACAGTTTATTGATTGCTTCTTTCCCAGGCAAAAGTAGTGTGGACTTAGAAGAATCATCAACAAAGAGTTTGGAACCCAAAGCCCCCCGAAGTAAAGAAGTCCTTAAAGAACGGAAAGTTTTAGAGAAAAAGGTAGCCTTAAGCAAAAAGAGAAAAAAGGATTCCAGGTACATATTTTATCTGGCCACATTCCCACTGTAACATTCTCTCGTCATGCTTTCAGAAGAGAGGCTTTGAAAATGACAGTAAAGAGTGAGACCTTTAATGTGTACGTTATTTCATGTTTATGAAAGACCTTAGGGTTTCCTTTTCAGTATCATAATTCATTGTATTAATATCTATAATGTTTCAAAGTAGTGTATACTAATCTTTTGAGGGGGCAGACTTTTTAGATAATCTGACGGAAGCTATGGGCTCTTTGCCCAGAAAAATGCAAATGCATAAGCACACAGTTGCTCTAGAATTTCAGAGAGTTTTATAGACGCTCTAGAAGTACTCAGGAAGTATCCCTGTTCTGGACATTCAGTTACCTCTTTTTTTTTTTTTTTTTTTTTGTGGTACACGGGCCTCTCACTGTTGTGGCCTCTCCCGTTGCGGAGCACAGGCTCTGGACGTGCAGGCTCAGCGGCCATGGCTCATGGGCCCAGCCGCTCCGCAGCATGTGGGATCTTTCTGGACCGGGGCATGAACCCGTGTCCCCTGCATTGGCAGGCGGACTCTCAACCACTGTGCCACCAGGGAAGCCTTCAGTTACCTCTTACTGACAGTGACTGCTTCCATTCTCCAGACTTTCCAGGCAGTTCACTTCACCAGAATCTCATGCTTCTCCCCATAAACCAGAGGGCCAAGCCAAAATTTTTTTTAGCACTGCATTATCATGGTTAATTCTGTAAGAACTACAAAGCTGAAGAGATTGAGAGTGGCTGTCTAGCCATGGGCTATAACTTTGCTGTTCCATTGTGATGCAGTTATATAAATTTATCTTAAACTTGAAGATAGCTGAATCAATCATTTGCAGAACTCAGTGGGAGGAGTTACCTCTCATTTTTCTTATAGACCTTATTCCTGTCGATCTGAATAAATAAAACTACCCTGTTTATTCAAAAGATAAGACTTTCAAAATGAAATTGTAGCCCATATCATATTCATCTTCAAGCAACATTCAGGAAATTTTGTTTCAAGAATACTTTCCTATAGGGCCAAGAGTGTTCCATGTCACATTTGGGATTGAGTTCTTCACTGTTGACCAAGAATAGGATTTAAATTGAAATTCACAAGTCTCTATGTACAAATTAAATGTTTATAGTAAAGAAAAGCTAAGGTTTTTTTTTTAATCTTGCTGAGAAATTCTGATATTTGATTCAGAGTTCATATTTCACTTTTTTTTTTTAACATCTTTATTGGAGTATAATTGCTTTACAATTTCACTTTTTTTTAACATCTTTATTGGAGTATAATTGCTTTACAATGGTGTGTTAGTTTCTGCTTTATAACAAAGTCAATCAGTTACACATATACATATGTTCCCATATCTCTTCCGTCTTTCATATTTCATTTTTTCCCCCACCTAGGAATGTTGACGAGAATTCTAAAAAGAAACAGCAATCTGAAGAAGATTCCAAAGAAACCCTCAAAACAAGTGAGGTGTGTCTTAATTAATAAAACCCCATTTTAACTGTTCTTTTGTTAGATATACGCCATTCAGTCCTTTGTAGTAAAATTTAGAATACAATCTGATTTTTTCCAAGTTGAATAAAAAATCCATCACATTCAGCATTCTAACACCCCCATCGTATTATGGCGTGAAGTCCTCATTTTGGCAAGTTGATTCTTATGATCTTTTATCTGGATAATAGCTACTTTTCTACTCCCTTCCCTTCCCCCAACTTCCCCACTTCTTATTTCCTATATTGGCAATAATAAAATTGCCAGGAATAATAATGAAAAAGAAAAGGGAAAAAAGCTAAAATCCCTCTACAAATAGATTGTCTGTTCTATTCTCTTCCATTCTCATCAACGTATGTTCATAATTTTGTAGATAGATGTAATCTTGCAAAGTGTTTTTGTTTTTTGGGGTTTTTTTTTGTGGTACGTGGGTCTGTCACTGTTGCAGCCTCTCCCACTGCGGAGCACAGGCTCTGGACGCGCAGGCCTAGCGGCCATGGCTCATGGGCCCAGCCGCTCCGTGGCATGTGGGATCCTCCTGGACTGGGACATGAACCCATGTCCCCTGCATCGGCAGGCGGACTCTCAACCACTGCGCCGCCAGGGAAGCCCTGCAAAGTGTTTTTAATGTTCCCTCTTTGCTCATTGTATGCTGTGACTTCCTAATTATAATATTTGATTGTATAATATTATATTGAATACCATAATTTAAGCATTTCCTCTTAGTTGAGCACTTAGATTGTTTCTAAGATGTGATCATTTTAAATAGTAAAAATATGTACATAAAACTACCCCCAAAATGTTCAATAAGTACATTTCTTCTCCTTTTTGCCTTATTTTCTTGAGATAAACTTTTGTTTTCACTGGGTTTAAATGTTTATGTATACTGCCATATTTATAACTCTGTAGCTGAACTATCTTAACACTTGTAAGGGAAACAATGGTTTAGTAATTATTTATTCATAGCCAGTAAATGTTCTTGATGTCTTTATCCAGAAATTAGAGGCATATTTGTAAGTATATCCTGATATTCTAATGGCATATCTTTAAAATATTTAACTTTATTTTATGAGAAATTTCTGTGAAAAATCTCATAAAATTTTATTCACATTAATTGGTTAGAACTTACTGTAAAATTAGGTTGATGAAATCCCTGTTCTTTCTTTGAGGAGTTTAATTTTAAAGTATTTTTTTAAGATGTTGATCCCAATATTAGTAGTTGCTAAAATGTAAAAAGATGCAGTGATAAATTGACCCAGAGACACAGAGGGCTTTCTGAGTACTTCAGCCCATTATTTGAATAAGAATAATTATAGCTAGTCCATGAGTCTTTATTAGAGTGTGCTTAGTCATTAACATTAATCCCCTCAGAGCTGTACTGTGGGATAGGGAGGAAAGTTTGGATGTTTTGGTTAATTAGTATCTTCCCTTGGATACATCAATGTATACATACATTATATATAACATTATTATTACCATGAGTTATTGTGTGCATTTGAAGCTTCCTAAGTAGCTTGTCTTACAGGTAACCTAAATTCATGGAGTTCCTATAAATAATTTGGGTTTCTAAATTAAAATATAAGAAACTTTTATTTCATTGCAAAATTTTTAAATTGGCTTCATTAGGTTTTCAGCTTTTGGACTAAAAAGAACATTGCTTTGTCATTCTTTCAGCTTATATTTATTAATGACCACTGGGCATTAGTGGGCTTTGGCAACTTAGAGTTTAAGAAGGCCTCCTAAATGCATGGACCTATCTCAGGAGAAAGAACTACTCTCTAAAAAGATGCTGCAATGTAGTGGGAAGGGTACTAGACTCAGAATGAAATCATCTGAACTCATTGCTAGGTGTCAAGTTATTGAATCATGCTGAGTTTCAGGTTCCTGATGCATAGAATGAAGTTAACAATATCTACTGGCTGCTGGCAAAGGTTAAATGAGTAAGGTGTAACATGTGACAGCACTCAACGTACTATATGCACCCAAATGTTAGATGTGAATATAAAAGTTAATGTTAGTATTTCTTACATTTTAACTTTTATTTTCTTACAGCATTGTGAAAAGGAAAAAGTATCTTCTTCAAAGGATTTGAAGCACATTCATGCAAAGAGTGAACCAAGTAAACCTGCTCGGAGACTTTCAGAGTCTTTGCATTCAGCTGATGAAAACAAAAATGAATCCAAAATAGAAAGGGAACATAAAAGACGGACCTCAACCCCTGTTGTGGTGGAAGGAGTGCAGGAAGAGACTGACATGAGAGATGGGAAGAGGCCAGTGGAACGGTCAGAAAGTGGCACAGAAGAACCCCAGAAACAGAAATGCACACTTAAAAATGAAAAGCATCTAAAGAGGGATGAGTCTGAAACACCATACTTGAGAAGCCTGCCTAAGAAAGAGACAAAATCCTCCAAGGACAAGCCTGAAAAAGAGAAAACTTTGTCAGAAGACAAACTGTCTACAAAACACAAGTATAAAGGTGACAGTACACATAAAACAGGTGATGAGACTGAGCTTCACTCTTCTGAGAAAGGCTTGAAAGTTGATGAAAATATTCAGAAGCCAAGTCAACAAACAAGGCTTTCTTCAGATGATAAAGCTGAACGAAAAAGTAAACATAGGAATGAAAGGAAATTATCAATTTTGGGCAAAGATGGTAAACCAGTTTCTGAATATATTATAAAAACTGATGAGAATGTTCGTAAAGAAAACAACAGAAAAGAGAGACACGGTTCAGCCGACAAAACTAAGGCAGAGCACAAATCAAGAAGATCAAGTGATTCTAAAATTCAGAAAGATTCTCTGAGTTCCAAGCAACATGGAAGCACATTACAGAGAAGAAGTGAAAGTTACTCAGAGGATAAATGTGATACGGACTCGACTAATGTAGATAGTAATTCAAAAGCAGAAGACGTTGTTCACAAGGAGAAGCGAAGAACCAAGAGCTTGTTAGAAGAGAAACTTGTGTTAAAGTCTAAATCCAAAAGCCAAGGCAAACAGTTAAAAGCAGTTGAAACAGAATCACAAGAAAATGTCACGAAACAGGTGACCACTTCAAAACCAGATAAGGAGAAGAACACAGAAGAAAGTGACCCAGATAGGCTGCGGAAGTCTAGAGTTGAAGACAGACCTTCTGAGGAAAGTGGTATGGAACCTGCATCAGAGAGCACTGCCTCTTCAACACACGGTGCACAGAGAGAGTCCAGTCACAGAGCGAAGTTACCACTAGCAAAGGAGAAGCACAAGGGTGATAAAGAGTCAAGCTCTGCCAGACTTGAGAGAAAGTTATCAGATGGGCACAAAAGCAGGAGCTTAAAGCATAGTAGTAAGGACGTGAAAAAGAAGGAAGAAAATAAGTCAGAGGATAAGGATGGTAAGGAAGTTGACAGCAGTCATGAAAAGCCCAGAGGAAACAGTTCAGTCGTGGAAAAGAAATTAAGCAGACGGTTGTGTGAAAATCGAAGAGGAAGCTTATCCCAAGAAATGACCAAAGGAGAAGAAAAGCCAGCAGCAAACCCTTTGGGCACTCCCAGTAGTTCCTCCCTTCAGAGACCCAAAAAAAGCAGTGATCCTGCCTTGATGCCTGAACAAGAGCCAATGGAAATTGATCTGGAGCCAGCCATGGAAAATGCATTGGAAGTACCAAAAACCCAAAACATCAGAAGCAGTAGTTCTCAGCAAGACATTGACTCAGAAAATATTACAAAACAAAAAACCACTACAGTTCTAAAGGATGAGTTACGAACTTCCATAGTAGATTCAAAAACAGCAGCTCCAGCCTGTAAATCAGGACGTGGAACAGGAACTGTTGGTAATTCTGAAAAGCACGCTGACCATAAAAGCACCCTGACCAAGAAAGTGCATCTCCAAGGTGCTGTGTCCAAACCGAATCCTGGGGAGAAAGAGCCTACTCAACAAGGAACTCATGAAATGAATGTAGACTCTGAAACAAGTCATCGATTGTTACCTCGTGCTCTGTCAGAAAGCGACAGGGCGCAAAAGAATTTGAAAAACACCACCAGGCCCACTGAGGAACGTGTTGCTCAAGGAGATACTGCTCTTGAACATTCCACAAATGTAGACTCCTCCCTGTCATTAAGTTCTGTGACTGCTGTGCCTCAGAAACAATCTCATGATTCAGGTGTAACTCCTTCAGTTGACAAAAGAACTGTTTCAGAAGGTGGCACAGCCAGCACCTTGCTTGTGGACCACTCTGAAATCCCTAACCAAAGCTTGACCGTTAGGGAATCAGAAGTCCCTAGGACAAGTGACAGCAAAGAAGGTGATGCAGTTTCCACAGTAGATAAACCAGCAAAAGCAAGCATGGATAACAAAAGACACATTCCAGAAGGTTCCCAGGCCACTGTACTCCACAGCAAGCAAGGAAAAGTAAACATGCCTCTTGGTAGTGAGTTAACAGACATGACTATGGAAAATGAGAATGTTATCAAAGAAGGTGGTTCAATGGACGTGGCTGGGAAAGGAAGTAACTTGAGTTCAAAGCAGACAATTAAGGCTTCTGTAGAAAATGGCCAAAAGGATGGCATTGCTGTTAATCAGGTGGTAGGTGTGAGTACAGAAAAAGATGCTGAAACTGTTGGACTTAAGCATAGTAGAGGCCCAGGTGAAATAGAAAACTTGCCAACTGATGCTGACAGAAGGAATGAAAACAGTGAGGTGGACACCAGTGCTGAAAGCAACACTGCATCCTCTGTTTTATACCAGAGGAGCCGGAAAGCTGAGACTGCAACAGCCAGGTCTGGTAGAGCAGAAAAGACTTCCATTGCCACCAGTACTGAAGGGAAGGACAGAGGTGTTCCCCTAAACCCAGTGAAGGCGGGGGATGCCACAACCACGTCTGCAGAGACAGCAGAGGGCAGGGTGGCCCTGCCTTGCACAAGCATCGAGGCAGATGAAGGCCTCACAATGGGTGTGCACTCCAGAAAGCACTGTCTTCACGTTGGGCTGGAAGCCAGGGAAGGCACCATCTTTGCTGCAGCAGAGGAGGGTGGGGGCATTGTCACAGAAGGATTTGCTGAAAGTGAAACTTTCCTCACAAGCACCAAGGAAGGAGAAAGTGGGGAGTGCGCTGTGGCCGAGCCAGAAGAAAGAGTGGCTGACCCAGTGACGGCTCCCATGGGGACCACCAAAGGCGACATCAATAGCGCAGCACCCGAAGAGAAGGATGATGCTGTGACCAGTGCAGGCTCCGAGGGGAAGTGTGATGGTTCTTCAAGTGGGGACTCAGGACTTGTGGAGGGAGCTGTTACTTTTATTAGCGAGGTTGAAAGTGATGGAGCGGTAACAAGTGCTGGCACAGAAATCAGAGAGGGGTCCCTAAGCAGTGAAGAGGTGGATGGATTCCAGAGAAATATGATGAGAATGGGCCCCAAGAAGGAAACTGAGGGGACTGTGACGTGTACAGGAGCAGAACAGAGAAGTGATAGCTTCGTCATGTGCTCAGTAGCTGGTGCAGGGCCACAGGAGGAGCGGAGGGTTACGGGGGCCCCTGAGGTCCCAGTAGATAATGACACGCCAGCGGGAACCAGTCCCACCCAGGAGGGAGGCGGGTCTGTGAATGACGGCCCAGAAGGTGAGAGCGCGGTCACCAGCACGGGGATAACAGAGGAAGATGGGGAGGGGCCAGCAAGTTGCACAGGTTCAGAAGAGAGCAGCGAAGGCTTTGCTCTAAGTTCCGAATCAGAAGAAAATGGAGAGAGTGCAATGGACAGCACAGTTGCCAAAGACGTCACCAACATACCATTAGTCGCTGCTGGTCCATGTGATGACGAAGACATCGTGACCAGCACAGGCGCGAAGGAGGAAGATGACGAAGGGGAGGGTGTCGTGACCAGTACTGGAAGAGGAAATGAGATCGGGCACGCATCAACATGCACAGGGATTGAAGAAGAAGGTGAAGGGGTGTCCATTTGTGAAAGTGCAGAAGAAGGGGATGGTCGGATTGGCACTGCAGTGGGGCATGTGGAAGCCGAGGCCGGGGCTGCCATCCCGAATGCAAATGAGAGTAATGTTGATAGCATGAGTGGTGCCGAGAAGGACATTAAAGATGCAGAGATCTGCTCCAGTGCCAAAGGGATTGTGGAAAGCAGCGTGACCAGCGCAGCTGCAGGAAAGGGCGAAGCGGCTCCGGTTCGTGAAGGTTGCGAGGGCCCCATGACTAATGCAGCTTCAGATCACAGTGACAGTCAGCTCACCAGAAAAGAAAACGTCAACGATACCACTATTTCCACTGGCCTGGTGGGGGGCAGTTATGAGGCTCTTGTATCCGGTGCAGTCCCAGAATACAAGGCTCATCACACGTCACCAGATGAAAAAGCAGATGAAGGTATCATCACTTCTGTGGAAAATGAAGACTGTGATGGCCTTGTGGCTGCTAAAGCCAGTGTCAGTATTATGAACCCAGCTTGTTTAGCCAGCGGTAAAAGTCAAGGCAAAGGCTTGATGATTTCTACCAGTACAACAAATGATTTCACCCTGCAGCTAAACACGATGGTAGGTATGGAAGAAGGTCGTTCAAGTGCCCTGAGAACTGAAGAAAGTGTGGAGGGCCCCAGAGTGAACGTGGAAGAATTTGAGGTCCCCATGCCCAGCGCGGTGTCAAGCGATGAGAGCCAACTCCCGGCTGCTAGAAACGAGGAGAAAGACGAGTGTGCCATGATTTCCACAAGCATAGGGGAGGAGTTTGAAGTGCCCATTTCCAGTGCAACAACCATCCAAGGTGCCGAGAGTCAGCAGCCAGTTGTAGCAGTTGAAGAACGAGCTAAAGGGCCAGTCTTGGTGAGCGCTGATGACTTCGATGTGCCCATGCCCAGCGCACCTGCGGAAGTCGAGAGCCCCCTCGCTTCAACCAGCAAGGAGGAGAAAGATGAGTGTGCCCTCATTTCCACCAGCATCGCAGAAGAGTGCGAGGCCTCCATTTGTGGTGTGGCTGTGGGAAGGGAACATGAGCGATCCATCCTGGGCATGGAGGAGAAAGATGGGAGTGCCATCATATCAACAAGCTCGGTAGAAGACTGCGAGGGCCCAGTGTCCAGTGCTGCCCCTCAGGAGGAAGTCCATCCCTTGGTCACACCAGCGGAGGAGACGAGTGACACCGCCATGATTTCCACCAGCACCTCAGAAGGACGTGAAGCAGTCATGGTGGGTGCCGTCCCACAGGATGAAGATCAGCTCGCCATTGTGGGAACAGAGGACTTGAGCGATGCTGCCATCATCTCCACCAGCACAGCCGAATGTGTGCTGGCCGCCACTGGCCTAGACAGGCACGAAGAGAATCAGCTGACTGCAGGCAACCCTGAAGGAAAAGATGACCTGTCAGCCTCGAAGATGAGCAAGGCTGAGGCCCCTCTGCCCAGCCTAATTGCTGAGGACAACTGTCAGTATCCTGGGCCATCCACAGGAGAAAAAGAAGTGGGCCCCATGGTGGCAGTGGGCACCAGGGAAGGGCACAACAGAGTGTCGGTCAGCGTGCTCTCTGCAGGTGCTGGGTGTGCACCAGAGACACTGAAGTCTGGCAAGGACTGTGCAGGCAAAGATCAGAGAGAAGATGAAAGCCCTGAGGCAGGGACGTCAGGGGACAGCACTCCAGGCAGGTGTCCGGCAGGGGTTAGTGTGGACTTGCCTCTCGACCCTCGAGGAGCAGAGCAGGCAGCCAACGACTCCTCCGTCAGGGTGCTCTGTTTGACAGCTGTAAATACTGGTGCTAAAAAATCTGATGATCAGCAGGGGCCTGAGGGCAACTTGAAAACCACCACTGAGTGTATTAATGGCCAAGAATCAGAAGTTGCTCCTTCTCACATGACAGTTCTTCCTGCTGCCTATGCTGTAGCTCTCTCGGCTCCTAAGTGCAAGCAGGACTTGGCTATCAGGAGTGATCGCAGTGGCAAGTGGAGCGCTCCAGCGCCTGCTGAGAAAACAGGAGATGGTAGCAGCATGACCGTGTCCTTCCAGGAAGAAGGAGGCCTTGAAGTCACTGTTTCTTCTGAAGAGAATTTGCGTAACATAGGTGAGAATCTCCTAAGTGCACATTGTTGCATTTTACAAAGATAATTGTGTGTAGAGGACATTTAAGACAATCTTCCAAAAGATGGTTTGGATTCTAGAACGTTACAAAATAGCTCTCATCCAACTTGAAGGTCAAGCTTCTCTAAAATTGTGTTTAAAAGCTTAAAGCCTTAGGCCTGCTTCTCATGTGCGATGAGGCCAGAGGCCAGAGCCTGAGAGCCAGGTCATCAGCTGGCCAAGTGTTGTCTGCAGGACTGTTGCAAGTTACTAAACCTCTTGGACCTTCAGGTTTCTTATCAATCAAAATGAAGATCCCTTACAACAACGTATGAAATTAGTGTATTTTTTATCACCCTTATTTTACAAATGAGGAAAAAGATTCAGAGAGTTTAAATAACTTGCATAGTACTCAGGTGCCTCTTAGAAAAAAAAAATTACTTCAGAGCCTCAGTTTTCTGTTGTATAAAAAGGAGATAATAGTACAAAAACAAGCATCATTCTAACCCTTCTCTGACTTACAGACTTGAACTATGTGTCAGTTCAGTCTAGCTGGCTACTGCTAATCGAGGGAGCACATTATTACTTTTAATGGAGTTTATTGTTCATATAAATGAGTTAGTTTCTGGTTTAGAATTGTTTGAAAAGGAAAAGCATTCCTTCCTGGTAGATTTCAGAGTGCTGGTCTTGTTAGAAACAGTTGGTAACTTTCAAAGGTGTAAGCTTTAAGCATGGTCATTCATACACTCCCACTTCAGACACATTACACCAGGTACCACTGTGGATTCAAAGACAAATAGTCAAAATGGGAAAATAGCTGTGAATCTAGCCATGTATTGTACATAGGCCATGACACTGCAGTGTGACAGGTGCTTAGAATAGTGTTAACCACAGAATGCTGTGAGAACTCAGAGGGGCACATGGGCTGGACTTGAAGGGATCAGGGATGTTGTCTTCCTTTCTACTCTAATTGTATAAATTGTAGCACCCTGGACTTTTCAACTGGAATAGACCTTAGATACCATATAAATGCAGCCTCCAGAGGCTGAGGCCAGTAGGTTTAGTCCTGTTCATTATAGGGACTTAGATAGGAGACATTAAGAAATGTCCCAAGGGTTGAAATAAGTGACTTTAAAATTTTCCATTGATTTTAGCTTAGGGTAAATTGAACACTCTGGAAGTTTTTTTATGACTCAACCATTGCTACAGTCTATTATTCCTCCTGCCTCCCCCCTTTTCTTCTCCCTGAAGGAACAGAAATAGGAGGGCTTTTAGCAAAGGCAAGCTTGCAGCCTCTTGGAGAAAGGAAGGGTTTTCTTTGGAGACTTACATGTGGGCAGGTGAGAGAAACTGGAAGTCACAGGACAGAAGAGAGAAGGAAAGAAACGACCAAGACAGGGATAGGTTTGAGTCTCTAGCAGAGAAAATTCTGTTCTCTTTTTATCCACTTCACAGTTTTTAACTTTATGTTCAACTTTGCTGTGTCAGCATGAAGCAAGTACAGTGAGTCTATTCACAAATCACCTTCTTTATTGGGAATATACCACAGTGGCCTAGAATATTTTCTTTTAGGGACAAACTTGATGTAGATCACTATAGAAAAATTCTTGGAAATAAGATGTCCTCACAAATAATATTGTATCATTCTTTGTGGGCAGCCATCTTAACAGCAAAAAAACATTTTCACACACCCCCTCCACCAAAAATGAGTAAATGACCCCTTGCCTTTCATCTGAGAATTTTCGTATATATTCCTTTTTACTGTTTTCTATTGACAGCAGAGGAAGAGGGCATGGCATACTAGATAACAACATTCTGTTACCTTTTGATTCAGGATGTATTTTGCAAGCAAATTCTTAAGTTGATTTAGTGCTTTGAATTTCATTAGGCACTGAAGAGTCTCCATTGAATGATTTGGGAGGATTGGGACTGAAAGCCAACTTGAAAACTGAGGTATGGCTGGTAATTCAGTTATGCTGAACTGTCAGTGGTGTAAGTACCTTTTCACCATATATAGACATATGTACACTTGAGCAGAATATAGTTCCTGTATTCTGTATAGCTATACAAGCAGAGTATAGCTTCTCATTGTACTTAAGACATTTAAGTTTTGTTATTGTCACATCCTATAGGGGAAAAGCTAAGAACCTCAGTACCTCAGTTAATAGTGCCATCATCAGTTCCATCCACTCAAACCAGAAACCCAAGAGTCACCCTCAGTCACCCCACATTCAGTCCATTTCCAAAATATAACTTGAATCCATCTATTTCTATTTCTATAGCTGCCACGTAATCTAAGCCACTACTTCAGTAGTGTCCCCATTGGACTTTCTTCCTCTCCGGTCCCTCCTCTAGTCTTCACACAGCCCTGAGAGCTATCTTGAAAAACATAAATTAGGTCGTGTCATTGCTCTGCTTGAAATTTCCAGTGGCTTCCCATCATACTTAGAATAAAATCTCGTTTGGGGGGTGTTTTTTTGTTTTTGTTTTTTTTATCACAGCAGGCACTGCAGTGGTTCAGGGTGAGCTGTGGTGAGACTTGAGCCTCTTGAGGAAGTGGGGCAGATCAGGAAAGGCCTTGTATGTTGTACTCTTTTACTTTAAAGCAATAGGAGAGCCATTGATGGATGAAATTAGTTTTATCATATTTTATTTTATTTTATTTTTTTCTGAAGGTTGACAGTATTCATTTTTAAATTTCACAAACTTGAAAGTAGACTTTTATATTGTCACAGGATGTTGGGTGTTTTGTTTAATTCACTTGAGGTGAATTAAACTTACCTTCTTATTTCAAAAACCTCATTTAACTTATTTGTTATGGTGCTTTGGACTTTTTAGGTATTTGTGCCATCAGAGGAAGAGAAAAATCATGAAATTCCAGCACCACCAGAAAGTCCAAGTGGGAGAAAGCTGAGTGGAGTCGGTAAACTCCTTTTAGTGGTTGTTCACATTACTTTTTCCTTGCATGTGGTTTTATCTTTTATTGCCACATAAAATTAGTAGCTAACTTGTAATAAAACATCGACAGGCTATATGGATTTACCTCTCACTTTTTAACATAGGTTAGAGGGAACTCTTTACTATTTCATTTTTGACTTATACTTTTTCTCATGAAGTATCAGTATTATGTCAATCAATATTATGTAAGGTAATTATTTAAATCCAATGTCTCCAAATAATTGTGGCCAAACAAGTTGCTTTGGAGCAAACCCTTGCTCAAGCTCACAAATGTGTCAGTGTGGCCCTCCCTGTCCTTTAAGGTGCTATCACAGTTCACTTCCAAAAGTCTAGTCTCCGGCCCCTGTTCCCACTTCTTTTAACCTCACGCTCATGGCTCCTGGGCTCTGGCAGTTGCCCAGTTACTGAAGCTACTTCCCGCTTGCATAGCCTCTTCTCAGTCTCTCTGTGCAGTAGTATTTGGTGTCCACTAAGTATTTTTTAGGGGAGAGCCTCAGTGTCAGACAGGATTAGGACAGCGGCTCTCAAACACTTTGGTGTCAGGACCACTTTACAAATGACTTCATCTAAATCTGATTACCTCCCAAAGACCCTAACTCCAATACCGTCACATTGGGGGTTAGGATTTCAGTATATGGGGTGGGTGGCAATATATTCCATGTGAGCGGGACAGAAACATCCAGTCCATAGCATTCAAAAAACTGCAAAGTTCAGGTAAAGCATGATCCAGGAGCAAAGACACAGCTTGCAAAGGCCCAATTTCTTATCTTCTCCTTTAGCCCCCAGCAGAAGTAATCACTTTCTCATTCTTGGTCTTTAGGAAGATATCTTTGTGCTGTCATTCATGGCTGAAATCCTGAGACTTACTCTGATTCAGTTTAGGTACCTGAATTATATTGTTCTATCTTTTTTTTTTAACTCAGCCATATATTGTGGGCAGCCTTCATTGTCATTGTATACAGATCAACTTCATTTGTTTTAATAGTGGTCTGTAATGCATTTTCCCATTTGTTATTAGATATTTTAGTGGTCTCCAGATTTTGTAGTTTTTACTAGCTGCAGTGAGCTTCCATATGCATGTAACCATGCATTTCCCTAAGTGTTTTCATAAGAGTGAGTTGAGAGGTCAAAGAATATGTAAGTTTTGCATTTTCATTTCAAGCACTTGATACTCCCCCTACTTTGGAGGCAAATATTGAAGGATGAGTAGGTGTATATTCAGTGGACAAGGCAAAGAGAAAGGCAGTGTGTATAAATCCTCACCGGGAACTATCTGGGGCAGTCAGGGTGGGGACCTTCCAAGGCACAACCATCTGAAAGGGCAGCCTTCAAAGTATGTGACCTCAGAAGCCTTATAAGCAAAAGTACCAGGCAGTCCTGGAAGACCACCCCAAGACCTGGTAAGCCATTCATGCTCACATGTTAAAACCCTAACGATGACTAATCTATCCAAAACTTGGACAGATGCATTAATTAAAATTTGTATGTATGTGTTATAATACAAATAATTAATATCCCATTTGTTAATTGTCAAGAAGGTAACATTTTTGGATTCTGAAGTCCTTTGTTCCCACAGTTATATTTCAGGTTACTTTACTGTGTTTAGGTATGGTTCAATAAGAGATCTACTTATGTAAAAGGAAGTTGTTTTTAAAAGAAAAATGTGTGTTCTGTCACTGTTGAGTAGAAACAGTAGACCTTGTACTTCAAGTTTCCAAAGAATATAAATAGACCATTGCCATTTGAAGGGATAGGATCTAACTTTTCATTTGATGGCATTATTTTTAAATGAACCAGTGTTACACTGTCGCTTGACGGTTACAGCAAAGGCCTTCCTTCCACCGTCCTTCTAAGCTTCAGATCACTGACATGGCTACATCACTATAGTGATTTAATGGATCACTGCCATTACTGTAAAAATGCAGGCAACATTGTTTTTCTGATAGTACTGACAGAACACGGATTGTATATTTCACAAAAGCAGCTAGGCCACTTAGCGACATATTCCGACTTAACTAAAAAAGCTTTAAATTTGTTTCTCTGTGGTTCAGAAACAACACTCAGTTTCCTTATTTCTCATTTTTATTTTTGAACAGCTGAACTACAGAGGGAGCCTTTGTTGGTGATTGAATCACTAAATGTAAGTCACTGTAATGGTTAGAGTTTTGTTGTTATCAGTTGGGGTTGCTTTGATTTGGGGTTTTGAGAGCGATTACATTTAGGGGAGGGGCTGGCTGTGCATTTCTTTAGGAGACAGGACGTGCTCTCCATTCAAGTTCAACTTACTGACACCTTCAGTTCCATGTTCAATTATATCCACTGATGTCAGGAAATTTAGTTGTTTTTCTCAGAAAAAAGGAGTCACTCAATTCAGCTGCACTGTGTTCTAGTGGCTGTTTAGGCCAATGTCATGAAACAGCACTCAGGAAATAGAAGGTGGCCCAGATCCCTCAGACTAGGGAACTCCCCTGGTAATCCTAATGAAATCCTTCAAAGAGCTAGGAGCTTTCTGTTTGTTTTATTACTATAATGGGATGCAAATTGGACTGTGACGTCTTAAATTATCCTGGTGCTGTAGACCAAACCGACTTTATTTTAAAAACTAAAGTTCACTTCATGTCTTTAGAAACCTTTTGTGAAGATACTAAACTATAATTGCTATATATACATATTTTTTCCCAGCTGTGGCTCTCATAATCCCTTCTGTGCTTGAAAGAGTTGGGTTTTTGTTTGCTTTTTTTTTTTCTTTCTTAGTGCATAGGGAAGTGAACATTTTGTAAAATGCTTGCAAATCACAGACAGCTACATTTTTTCCAGTGCCCCTAGAGGACTCAGAAGAGCTTTGCTTCCTACCAGACAACTATGGCATCAGAGGGCTTACCTCACCCTGTTGAGACATCCCAGTCTGTATCTAGAAGCTCACACACGGTCTACTGAGTAAAAGGAAGAGAAAAGCCCCACTTGGTTTTGTTCAGGTTTACCCTCCAGGAGTTAAAAGGATTCTAAATGTGGCTGAAACCTCCAGAGCTCCCCAGCATCCTACCTTGTTTCCCCGAATCCCCCAGCTGGCTTTTTCCCATCTAAGCACAACTGCCCTTTCCAAATATGAAATTCTGTAGCTAGGATTTAGAATGTTGTAGGATATTCTAAGACTTCCTCTCTGTGTTAAAAAAAAAAAAAAAAAGTACAGTTGACAAGATTTCCCAGAGGGAAACCTTACGGCAGAATGACAGAATCTCTTAACATTTTTTAGTAAAGAAAATCTTCAGGGATTGTTGGATGGGAAGAGAATTCATAGAATTCGTAAATTTTTTCTCTCTTATTTCTTACTCTTTTGCCATACCATTTTAAAGACAAGGAGAGTAAACAGAGTGGGATGCTAATTTCTTAAACTGAAACTTCTTCAAAAGGAAAATGCCCTATGCTCTTGAGCTTGTGGGTGAAATTTATTAAAAAAAAAACACGGACTCCAGTTCCTTTAAGCGTTCCCACAAATGGCCAGATTATTTTCTAGATACTCAAGATTTGTGTGAGATTATCCATAAGTAACTTTTTCTGTTGCGTGTTTAGGTCGAAAATTCAGGCTCAAAAACAAATGAAATTCATAGCAAATCTCAAAGCAAAGAAGGTAAGTTAGTGTATTTCATAGTAGTAATTTTAATATTATAATTATCATTTGTTGAGTGCCTTCTGTGTGACATGCCCTGTGCTAATTATAATTAGTTTGCAAATTTTCACTCATCTAGTTTATATGATCCATTACAATGAGCGTTAACAGCATCACATCTGTAGTTGAGGAAACTGAGGCATGGAGTGGTCCAGTGTCTCATTCAAGGCCACATAGCTTGTAAGTGGTGCCTTGCCTTAAATAGCTACTAGAACTTTGCCAGAAACCTCACAGTAGATTTATCCAACGTGGATACAAAATGTATAGACCCCAGTGGTTTGTATCATAGGAGAGGCTCTGTGCTAAGTACTTAACTGTTGATTTCTGACAAGCAGTCTCAGTTTGGTAGCAGATCAGGGACATCACATTTATGAGGCTCATCGCCCAGGGGTCAGACCTCATTGCATGCAACCTGCAGAGACTGTCAACCCCAGAGGAATAATTCTCTTCTCAAAACAAAATGTAGAATTTTGTTGATTCCTACTGATGATGTTGATTCCCTATTCCAAGAATGGGGAAAGAGGTCTTAATCCCCTATACAGTTATTTTTATAACAAGTTATACCATATTTCAAACCAAAGTAAAGTGGCAATAATTATAAACACCCATGTATCCATTACCTAGTTTTGTCATATCTTAAAATGCAGTATATTTGCTTCATAACTTTTAAAAAAATGTTACAGATATATTTGAATCCATATTATTACACCCCCCTCCCCAATCCCAATCTCTTTTTTGTCATGTTGACATGTATAACTCTAGTTACTTTACTTCAGTTGCTCTTTAGTATTCCATGGTGTGAATATACCACAGTTACTATTTTGCTTCTTTTGTTAGTGGACATTGAGGTTTTTTGCAACTTGTCCCAATTACAAAGAGAGCTACCATGCATGATCTATTGTTTCCCTTGGACACTTGTTCATACTGTGCTGAAACAGGAGCTGGGGGGAGAAATGGCTTTGAAATTTACCATGTAAATTCCAGTGATTCTCTTCCCTCCTTCAACTCCATTTACTCAAGTCTAGAAATGGAAATCATTGAACTTAACTGACATAGTTTTTGTGAGGATCCCACCACAGTCATTTGTAAAGTATTCTTTCTTCTTTTCCTTCCCCCTTCCACACACACCCCTAAAATAAGTATTGGAGTGAATACTTAAGGTGGGGTTTTGTTTTTTCTTTTTTCTTTTGTATTTATTACTCAGAGACATCCAATAGTGGAAAAGACAACACAGAAGCCATAAGAAGCCATAGTGTTGAAACAAATCCTAAAGAGGTGGGTTTTCATAAGAAACTCAAGTATTTCATGTTTTATGCATAGTGCTTTCTCCTGTGCATAAAGGCTTTTACCTCTTTGTGTATATAAGAAATTAAATGTATGTATTAAGAGTTCTCCATATCACTGTTACTTCTTTATGTTCTTGTAAGGTTTAGGTAATTTGGCAGGTCCCAGGATTATTTGGACATGTCCCTACGGTACAGTCAAGGATGTTTTTTCATATACTGCCATTCATCAGCCCTTTAATAGGCCACCAAGACGGGAGAAAAATGTTGCCAATTAATTTATGACATGCCATCAATTGTAAGACATAGTTTGACTTCAGAGATGGTAAAATGAGAATTTTTTTTAACGTATTTTAGAATTGTTGAAATACAGTATGTAACCAAAAATAGATATGGATATTTTGTTTGGACTTATATTAAAATCTTAAAAAAAAAAAACCTCAAGCTTACAAAATGAGTCTAATCCAAATCTAGATGCCAGAAGCAATATTCTAGATTTTTAAAAAATTTATTCCAAGGGCTAGAAACTAATACAATGTGCCCCTCTTTAAGTAGATTTGGATCCAAATTCTACTGTCTTTAATATAGTCACTCTTAATTCTAGGTTGAAGAGGAAGAAAGGCACATGCCTAAAAGAAAAAGTAAGAAGCAGTATCTCTCTTCAGAAGATGAACTGGGTATCTAGAATATATGTGTTCCTGTTTTAGACATCTTTGAAAATCATATTATTTTCACATCCAAAATAATGGGCCGGTAACATAGAAAATTCTTGAGGGTAGTAATTGTTTACAATTCTTAACTCTAGTGTGTTTCCAGACCAGCTTGACACCTCCAGGGTCTTTTCTGGACTTGATCTAGAAACTAGATTATTCCCTGCAGAAGACCCAACCCCTGGAAATCACAAAAACCCAGGCTTCCTCTGTAACCTGGACCTGGGCCCCAGCCAGGTGCCATCAAGTAAATCTGATTCCCAAGAGCATGGTCTTAATTGCTAAGCCATACCGCTTAGGTGCTAACCTGTTCAGGAAGTTAAAAGTGTCTGTGGACAGAGATTCCCTGGAGGTCCAGTGGTTAGGACTTGGCACTTTCACTGCCGTGGCCTGGGTTCAATCCCTGGTTGGGGAACCACAGCCACACAGCTCAGCCAAGAATAAAAGAATCTCTGGAAACGCTATGTCCTAAGCCTTCTCCACAGAACCTCCTGCTTTGTTGGTGCCATTTGAGCATTTGTAGATTTTTTTTATTTTTATTTTTTTGGTTTTGCTAGGGCCAAGGCCAGTGTTCAGTGCTCAAGTCACATGACATCATAAATGCCTAAGAAAGAGGTCTCAAACTGTCATTTTTTAAAATAGAACTATGCATTTCATTTTTTCATTTGGCTTTTATTCCTTTGTGATTCTGTGCAAACTGATTTACAGATGATAATCCAGATGTCCTGGATTCCGTAATAGAAACAGGACAGAGGCAATGCTCTGAAACTGAGCCACAAGATACAAAGGTACTTTTTCCACATATTAATTTTAAGTTTTAGGGGTAACCTAATTACATCACTGTGTATACTTATTTTGTATTATATATATGTGTGTGTGTGTATATATTATATATATAGTTCTGATATCTCTTTTACTTTATGTATCTCTAAAAATAAAAGGTGTATATTTTTTAGGCTCTCTCAAAGGAAAAAAACAAATGTTGCACTTTATAATCTTAAACTGCAAGATTGTATTAATATCACAATTTAGGTATAATCATTGCTTAGGTTTTTGTTCATATTATTGACTTCCTTAGGTTTCCAGGTCCTTTCTTCCCAAGTGTAATAGGCTTTATTACAGATATACTTACATGAGAACAGTGAAATACGGTGATACATACTGTTTAAAAATTTTAATATTTGGCTTTCTCTTTACCATAACTCCAGCCCCTAAAATATAGGTAGTCCAAGGTTGGGCCCTCCCTCATTGCCTCTTTTTTCCTATGATCTTATTTTCACCTTGTGACTCAGGGAAGCGGCTCACAAATTTTCATTTCTGCTCTTACCCTGTCTTTTGTTCTAGGCCCAGATTTCTCCATTTCCTGGTAGATAACCTCTTCTTGGGTTTTCTCCCATTTCCGAGACTCAGTACTTCTCAGTGTCTATTCCAGTCCACCTCCATCTTCTTGTTCTCTCTCTTTCCCTAATCTATTGTTTTTCCAACTTGTTCCAAAAGTATTTAAGTCACCTTATAAGTATATGCAGCTGACTTCCAGCTCACTAAAAGCAGTTTATAGTCTCTTTTCCTCCCAATAACTGATAAACTAAATAAAAAGTAATAAAAGAATTTTAACAGCCGAAGAGGTAAAGTCACATACTGTCATGAATTTCAGTTGGTTGTGGCCAAGGAAAGATACTGGGTTTTAAAAAGCCCATCACTCCCCCTGCCCTATCCAGAACAAAAATCTTGAGACAGTACTCCTGAATTTGGAAAGAAACAGATTAAAGGGTATCCTTTTATTTTCCCTTCAACTTTGTGTAAGGTTTTTAATGTTAAATTTAAATATACTCTGACTTAATTATTTTCATTTAAAAATCACATATACAGGTAATATTCTCAATATAAAACAGTATTCTGATTTTAAATTTAACTTGTATATTTTTATTTACACATTATATTAGTATCATAGTATAAACAATTTGGTATTTCATGCTCAAAACTTCTTTGCAACTAAGGGCAAATAATTTAACCATTGAGAAATCATTGCTCTAAATCAGCCCAGCTGGATACCCAGAAGTTCTCTTTGGCATCTTCTGCTTTAGTCCTTTCCCCCAGCCCCTCGCCTCCACCAGCAAAGAAAAAAAAAAAAAGTCTGTTGTAAATGCCTTTCAGTTCTTTCTTTGGAGTTTCTCTTGAAAAGTCCAGGGTGAGGGAGGAGAGCAATTTCCATTTTGCAGGGGGAAAAAAAATGCCCTTGTTGCTTTATAGCCTTATCTCTTGCTTTTCTGCCTTCAGATTTTGTATCTTTTTGTGTAGTCTCCCAAGCAGCAAGATTGTTACTTTTTAAGAAAAATTCCCACAAATATCTAAAAGATTGCTAGGAAATTATTGTTGAAATAAGTAAGAAAAAGAAGCTTCTTGTCTTGTTCAACTTCTCCATAGGAAGAGAACTCTGGAGATTTGGAAGAGTTACCTAAAACAAGTTCTAAGACAAACAACACTGCTTCAAGGGCCATGGAAGAAAAAGGTGAGTAATACATCTACTTAGATAAATTGTTTTAAGAGGAGACTAATCCTTCAAAGCAGTCAGCATATCTCTCACCAGGCTTCACCAACTGAAACTGCAGTTTGCTGATCTGCCTTCTCGTTATAACACAGTACGTCGCGCTGAGTATCAGCAGCGCTTGGGGATCATTTTTAATCTGGCTCCTGTTTTACCCAAAGTGTGCTTCTTATCGGTTAACCAGACTCTGGCTTATTAACTTTGGTGTGTCCACCTGAGAATGGAGTCTGTGTGCATGTGTGACGGGGACGACATAGGTCACCTTGGTAGGTGTCCTGGCGCTGAGGCTGAGTGTAGTCCCCAGCAGTGAACGAGCTCTGCTCTTTCTTCAGATGAATACAGCAGCAGTGAAGCCGCTGGCGAAAAGACAGAGCAGAATGATGATGACAACATAAAATCTCAGGAGGTGAGAAATATTTTTTTATATTTATTTGTTCAGATTTATTTAAGTACTACAAACAAATAAAATACATTCAATGCTCTTACCCAAAGTTCTTCTTAAATGCTTTTGAAGTAGTTCTTTTTTTTTTTTAGTGCACTAGGACAGCATTTCATGCAGTGCACTTCATCAGTGTCATTTTGATTCATTTTGTTCCCTATATCTTAATTTTATCCAAACATTTGTATGAGACCTACTTCTGTCAGCCACATGGGATCAGCCCAGATCTGTACCTCAGTGTCCATGTCACTTCCTGACCCAGAGGCTTAGCACGGCCAAGCCAGGCACCAGCTCAGGTCAGAGAACAGGGAGCTGCTGAGCCCTGGAGTCCAGCAGAACGAAATGGGAGCAGCAGCATCAGGATGTGCGGAAGGCCTGCAGCAAGTGCCAGATGGGACCCAGTTTGACAAGGTGAGGTCAGGGATTCCTGGGAGGCTGCAGGAGAGGCAGACCTCCATCCCTGCTCACTCCAGGCCCCTTCGGATTTGCAGAGAGCCCAGGGGGACACAGAATCACAGTGACCTGAGACGGAGGTCCATAAATCAAGGCAAACAACTTGTACACCAGCCAGATCTTCTACATAACCATTGCCAAGTTTGCCAGTCTTGATACAGCTTTTTTTTAACATTTTTATTGGAGTATAATTGCTTTACAAATAGTGTGTTAGTTTCTGCTGTATAATAAAGTGAATCAGCTGTATGTTTACATATATCCCCATATCCCCTCCCTCTTGCATCTCCCTCCCACCCTCCCTATCCCATCCCTCTAGGTGGTCACAAAGCACTGAGCTGATCTCCCTGTGCTATGCAGCTACTTCCCACTAGCTATCTATTTTACATTTGGTAGTGTATATGTCCATGCCACTCTCTCACTTCGTCCCAGCTTACCCTTCCCCCTCCCCATGTCCTCAAGTCCATTCTCTACCTCTGCGTCTTTATTCGTGTCCTGCCCCTAGGGTCATCAGAACGTTTTGTTTTTTTTTTTTTAGATTCCATATATATGTGTCCGCATACGGTATTTGTTTTTCTCTTTCTGACTTACTTCACTCTGTATGACAGACTCTAGGTCCATCCACCTCACCACAAATAACTCAATTTCATTTCTTTTCATGGCCGAGTAGTATTCCATTGTATATATGTGCCACATCTTCTTTATCCATTCATCTGTCGATGGACACTTAGGTTGCTTCCATGTTCTGGCTATTGTAAATAGTGCTGCAGTGAACATTGTGGTACATGACTCTTTTTGAATTATGGTTTTCTCAGGGTATATGCCCAGTAGTGGGATTGCTGGGTCGTATGCTAGTTCTATTTTTAGTTTCTTAAGGAACCTCCATACTGTTCTCCATAGTGGCTGTATGAATTTACATTCCCACCAACAGTGCAGGAGGGTTCCCTTTTCTCCACACCCTCTCCAGCATTTATTGTTTGTTGATACAGCTTTTTAATAGTTATGTTTGTTTTCAGTGGCCTCCTTTATTTTTTATAAGGGATCCCATTTGGTCACAAGTGACTAGGACCAAATCCACATTTAAGTGGACATACATACTTATTACAGAAGTAAAAGCTGACACTGAGCACTTACTTCCATTATCTCATTATCTCATAATCCTCAGGACTCTGTGAATTCATACTCAGTCAGCACTGTTTGTCAAGTGAGGGGACTGTACTGAGAGAAATGAAGCACTAAGCCTAAGGTCACATATTTTTTAAGAGACAAAGCTGGGATTTGAGACCTCTTAGGAGGGAACTCTAAATCCCATTTTGAGAAAGCAAACTATTTGTATAATAGAGGATAAAACTTTGTATTGCTTTTTTTTCCTTTCCCCCTTAGGAAGATCAGCCAGTAATTATTAAAAGGAAAAGAGGAAGACCTCGTAAACACCCTGTAGAAACATCATTAAAAACAAGTAGGTATTTGGTGTGTTTTCAGTTCACACAAAAGAAATTTTCAAACTGATTTTCTAAGTGAGATTTTTATTTTTTAGAAGATGACTGCAAAACAGATGCTGGCATTGTCACTGTAAGTAATTGCAAAAGATGAGAATTCTTCAAATATCTGCTCTTGACCTGGAAAGAGTATACTGCAATATTAGCATTTTCAACTATCTTTTCTAAAAAGTATTTGAAAAGCTTTAAAAGATTCTCTTAAATAAAACATCAAATAACCATTCAGATAATATTATGATTACTAATAGCATCATATAAATATAATTATATTAATTGTAATTCACTCTGACTCTATCCTCACCTGTCAATTCAGTTATATAAATTATATAGGGACTTATTTTCTTGTCATCCTTGATTAAAATATAGAAAATAGCTGTTTTATATGATTTTTAGATAACGGCTTCTTTATGGAAACCTCCAAAGTGTCTATCTTACTACTTTTTATGGAGGCCCTTTTATAGTAGAATGTACACCAATTTTGATGCAGGAAAATTGGCAGTAATACTTTGTTTTTTAATATTCTTTATCTTTGACCTTGAAGTGTATACCCAACAAAATCATTGTACCAAGACGTCATTGCATGAGTTTCAATGATAACATTATTAAGAGGACAGACATGTCCACTGACCTAACAAAAGCAAATGCAGGGGGGCTTCCCTGGTGGCGCAGTGGTTGAGAGTCCGCCTGCTGATGCAGCGGACACGGGTTTGTGCCCCGGTCTGGGAGGATCCCACATGCCGCGGAGCGGCTGGGCCCGTGAGCCATGGCCACTGAGCCTGTGCATCCGGAGCCTGTGCTCTGCAACGGGAGAGGCCACAACAGTGAGAGGCCCGCGTACTGCAAAAAAAAAAAAAAAAAAAAAAAGCAAATGGGATTCAAGCCTCAGCTCTGCCACTTACTCCCAGATCTGTGATACTGGACCAGTCATGTGACCCTCTCGAGACTCCCATTTCCTTGGATATAAAGTAGTGTAACAATATCTGCATTAATTATCTCACTAGAATTCTTATAAGACAACAGAACCAAAGAGCCACATGTAAGAGTGTGAATGCATTTACCAACACATAAGATGGTTTGCCGGGCCGGGTTGGGGAATATTAACAGCGGGCCATGTGTGTCCCTCCATTGCTTGCCCCCCCCCCCCGGCGTAGCAGCACAGTGGCTGGGAAAGAGGCTTGGGGCAGCCCTAATCCTCCTTGTGGAAAGACCTGTGTGTTCAGAATCATAGGCATCCATATTTGCTTGGTATGTTTAATCAACTGCAGGAAGTAGGTTCCAGATATTCTGCCTACATAATAAACAGAGGTCCTCCTGTACCTTCTTTACATTGTTGATTGACTTTCTATGGGATGATAACAAACTGCTGACTTCAGTTTTTTTCTTTGTTTAAATTTAGGTAGAACAATCTCCACCTGGCAGCAAACAGAAAGTAATGGAAACAGGTATGTACCTAAAAGCATTGCTCTCTGTATGATTTAAGGAAGGGGTGGGGAAGCCTGGCTGTCGGGGAAGGTTTTAGAATTTCATTGTTTTCCAATGAAGTGGGTGGCTTCCTTGGTAAAAGCGGCTGTCCTTGTAGCCATGAGAGACTCTAGCTAGTGGCTTTTCCTGTGATCTGAGTCATTCTCAATTTTGTTAGTCTGGGAAGTCTTCAGAGAGAAGGGGGAGGGCAACACGGAGCAAAAGAGGGAAGGCACTGCTGTGTCCAAACCATACTTTCATGGACATGTTTTAGGGAGAAATAGATCAACCTGGGACTGGGAACTCTTATCAGGAAGACAGGAATTCAGCCCAAGAGCCTATTGTTTTCAGAAGAAGAATTTTGAAAGGAGCCTGTGCAGCTTCCAGAACTAGGATGCAAGAGATAAAATTGTTTCAATGAAGTGTTTTTGTCCTCATTCCAAGGAGAAAAAATATTCCAAAATGTTGATAATGATTAGCTCTGGCTGGTGAGATAGTAGGAACATTTCGTGTTTTTACTGTTGCCTGCATTTTCCAGAATCTTTACTATGTGTATGTATTAATTTCATGGTTTAAATTTTTTGATACATAAAAGCCAAAAATAGCCATTGATGGGTTTGAAAGTGCTGACACAGGCAAAAAAAAAAAAGAATATGACGAGTATTTTGGACCAAATAAATAGCATGGTCATATCAGGAAAGTACATATTTTGATTAGCAAGGTAAAAGCAAATGTGTAATTTAAAATTTTTTTCCACATTTAACTATGTGTGGGATCTTATGATCATCTTTTTCTTGCCTCTTTGAAAATTAAGTTTTGGTTTTTTTTTTTTAACAAAAGGAGGTTTTGCTTATGTTTTGTTTTTAACCATCTTTTATTCATAATTTTATAATATTTTATATCCATACAACAAGAAATCTTTAGAACTCAAATGCCCTTTAAAGACTCTATTGTAAGCTATGCAATTATGTTTTAGTATTGTCGTTGGGCAGTAGTTTTCTGAATCAGGGTAATGATGACCAGTTAAAGACTGGATTCTTCTTTGTGAGCCTTTTTCTTGGCTTTTAACTCTTCTACCTACGTTAGTTTAGTGAACTTGCAGAAAAGGCAGCTACGCAGTCTTCATCACTAATAAGTCCACTTTTGGGTTGTTGAGTGTCTAATCAGCATCCTCATAATCTTAGCTTCAAACAGTGCATTGAACTAAACTTCATTTTTCTTACCAAGATACATTCTCAGAAAATGATAACATCTACAGAAAGCAAATACATAAAGAATAGGTATTCACAACCTAAAATAGGCTTATAAAATGTACTTTTCTAGGTACCATGGTATAAGTATATGGAGTCATAAGAATTCCAACTGCCCCCCCCCCCACCTGCTAGTTATGTGACTCTGAACAAATAATTAAGTTACTCAAGCCTCATTTTCCTACCTATCAAATGAGGGCTGTACTATTTATAGAGCTCCATTACAATTTGAGTAAAGTCTGGAATCCTGACCTGCAGTTCCTGCTGTTTCTTGGGGGCTCCCTAGATGTCCCCTTCCTCCTCCCTTTCCAGGTTCAGAGCATTTGAGCTGAAAGAGAGAAACCATGAAGGCAATCTAACCCAAATCCTCATCTCACAGATGAGAAAACTGAGGCTGAGGGAATTTAAGTAATTTGCCTAGATCACATAGCTTATTCATGACAGATCTGAAATGCAAACTTTGGTATCCTGACTTTCATTCTGACGTGCTTTTTTGCTTAGGTATTCCACCTCAACGTTTGCTTGGCTGATAAAAAACAATGATAAATCGCATAAGAATACCTTAATTAGCACTGGTACATTCACAGACAGCAAGCCAAACTGTTGAAATTTAATTTGACACTAATTAAAATACTAATGCAGAGATCTTCCTTTTCTTAAAGATGAGTCCAATAAAGAAACACCTAACCTACAAGAACGAAGTGGAAGCAATGTAAGTGTTAATTTTCTTATCAAGACATGTCCTTTAGAAATAAACTTAGTAAATGCTCAAGCGACCACCATTTCAACTTTAATTTTATTGCTTCTAGGATGACAGTGAAGAAAAATCTGTAGCAAATGTGCGTCGGAGAGGAAGAAAGCCCAAGCGTTCCCTCACTCTATCAGATGATGCTGGTATGCTCCTGGCAGAGTCTTAATTACAGAGTCTTATCATTTCAGAATCACCTTTTAAGAGTTTTTCTTTGGATGAGGAAAAATCCAGGGGGTGCAGCTAGTATTAATACTACATAAATATGTGTGAAATGGCTCTAATCCTGTGTCAGAAATGGTACATCCCAGGTGCTTTTCTGAGTAGATGTGAATTTTTTGCAAATGCTGGCTGTGAACTGCCTAAGTAAACTATCCCAGAGATTAAGTTAAACAGTTGTAAATTGCAAGTGCTGAAACAAAAAGGAAGTGGAAAACCACTTCTTCTGCCTCCAAGGCCCTAATATCTGTCCTTTGGAAGTGTCTTTGGGAATTGTACAATCCAGGTGTTACCCTTCTGTCTGAACAGAATCCTCAGAGCCAGAAAGAAAACGCCAGAAATCAGCTTCTGAAGCAACTGAGGACAAGAAAGACCAGGAGTCTGATGAGGAAGAGGAAGAAGAGGAAGAGGATGAGCCCACAGGAGCCACCACAAGGTCCAGCACCAGATCAGAGGCTCAGAGGTAACAGGGGACAAAGGAGAGCTTCCAGAACCTTCACCAGCTTCTCCATCAGGAAATAGCTGTGGGTTTCATGGGATTCTCTTGTCTTTGACTCACTTGTGCCACAGTGTGAGCTCTTTCCTTTCGTTTTATCCTCAGCAGAGAGCACATGCTCCCAGCCCTCTGACATTTCAGTTCCTCTGGGAGAGGCTATTTTCCCTCTTAACCATTTTTGAGGATCACTTTGGAATCTTTTCCAGGCTTTAGATACCTGTTTGGTGCAACCTATTTAGTTCCTTCATAAATGTTTATCAAGGATGAGTAGATGTCTCAGATGCAGCGCTAAGCACCGTGGATGGAAACACAGATACATACAACACAGTCTCTGTGTGCAGCGTGCTTAGCTGCAGTGAGAAAGAGAAATCATGAGCCCATACCCGTTGCAAGATGCACCTCACAGTGCTGTGTAACAGGTCCATCACGTGAAATCGCCAGGATGGCCACCATTTTCCACTTACATAACTGGCAATTTCATATGTTTCCCATAGTACGTTCTCCCAAACCCTAGTATAGCCAGAGCCTCTGGAGAAAAGAGGACCATGGTCAAGTGAGTTTGGGGAATGCCTCTGAATTTTCTCTCCTTTTTAAGCTGTAGTGTACATTACCATATTAAGGGCTTGTCATGGTCCTAAAGGAAAGAAACCTGTTTAACTTTGTCAGTTATACTTTGCCCCCCAGCCCCTGTTATTATACCTTTTAACATCAATCAGTATTCCTTTCCCCACAGCCCATTTTGAGAAGTGTTGCATCACCTTACAGTTTTATAACTTTTTCTGAAGCGTGAATATTTTCCATTTTTAATGTGATTCACAAGCTGTTAATCTTGGTATCATCATCTATAATTTCATTATCCAAGATTTCAGGAATATTTATTTCAAGAGGATCATTTATTAACATCTGCCACTGTAGTATAATAGTAATAATGTGTTATGTTTACATAAAGACTTAAAATGAGCCTATTTCTAATTCCTCTAAACCTGTACATTATTAGGCATTCGTGATGTGGTTTAGTTTCTCAAAGAATGAGATTTTAGAGCCAGAAGACTTTACGAGCTCACAGGGCTGAAGGTGAGGTGTCTCATGGTTGTTTCTTAGGTGGGGCAGCTCAGATAAATAGGAATCACAGAATTAAGAGATCTGCTGATTGAGAGGGTGCGTTTGGGTACAGACACCCCTCCCTCTTTTACACTCGTGGAAAGATCATCCAGTATAGTCGAGCCCAACTCGGAAAGTTCCACAGGCCTTCTAGGCATCTTCAAGTGAGTGTCTAAAAGTAGCGAACAGATTTTCCCTTTAAAATTTATTCTTCAAAAATAAATCGTATTTGACTTACAGTTCTATAATCACCCAGATTATCAATGCTTCTCCTTAATGCACTTTAGGAGCTTGTGACTTTAGATTCCTTGGCATTGGTTGATTGGTTCCAGGGCTCTGGCATCTTTATAATCCCACAGATTCTCAGGGTCACATGGGGTCTCAGTGGGTCCATACTGCAAACCCATCAGTACCTCGATCATGCTGCCCACAGCTCCTCTGAAAAGGTATTTCTGCTTCTGCGTGTTACCTCAGGACAGGAAAGCCACCTCCTCATGGCATTCTCTTGTGTTCAATGGATGCTGGCCTCCCCATAGCTTCTACCTTTGGAGCCTGTACAACTTTCCCTTAAACACTGGAGGGTGGCTTCTAGGTCTTCCCTTGTTTTGAGCCCCCTCATCATCCTGTTTGTTCTCCTCAGTTTATCTGTATTCTCTTTTAAGAAGCAAATGTTTACACCAAGTGTGCGCTGATGAATCTAGAAGAGGCCGGTCCACCTTATTTTCTAGACTGTGCTTCAACATGCATCCAACTCACTGGGCTCCCTCTGCCTGGGCTGCACACCAACTCAGCACGTTCTTTTTCCTCATGGGACATTTCTTCTCTCACCTGATGCTTGTGCAGGTGACTGCTTGGACCCGGTTCCAGGGCCTTAACATTCAGCTTTGTGAACTGTACTTTCATCGATCTTGGCCCCTTATTCTACTCTGGTGAGCACTTTGGGATCTTATATCATCAGCCAATATATTTTCTGTTTATCACAGATTTATCTTTCTCTAAATCACGATATACTGTCCCACACAGTGAAAGCAAAGCTAGAGTCATATAAGCAGAGTTAGTCTCAGGTGACATGAAGACCTGCTTACCAACAGTGGTCCAGAAAAACAGCCATTTTCCTACTTTTAGTCCCCATTCTCTGACTTGCCCATGAGGAGCCTCGTCCTTTCTGGAGTCCCAGGGACTGGAGTGTTCAGTGCTGCCATTTGCCCAGTGTTTCTATAATCTGTTTCAGAAAACATCATAGCGAGCCATCTACACATGCAACATCCAAACTTGGCAGCCCAGAGAATTTCCCTTAGAAATCACCAAAAATTAGCAAAAGAGGAATTATCTACCAGTGAAAAAGTTAGTAAATCTCCCCAACTAGGAAGGTAAGTCCCTGCTGACGTTCAAGTCACTTTTAAACCCCTGAGATTGGTTTTGGTGGGTGCAGTGATGCTTTCTCCCTAAGTTTAAGATTCTTGTCTTGCCAAATAACTGTCTTTGGGAATCATTTGTTTTCCAAATGAAATCTACTCCAAACAGAGTAGGAAGGGCTGCCAAAAGGAGTCTCGGTGGCCTCACCAGTCTGCCCCACCTCACGGCCCTCCTGCACAGGCTTTATCCTTGACACGTGTGAGCCTTACCAGCCAACTCCTACCCCCCAGAACCAAAGACAAGGCTTGTTTCTCCCCAAGTGGTCACAGACCTGAATGCTTGGTTAAAAGCATTGCAGCAGGGTCCAGGAGGTAACAGCCCGGGGTCATTTCTGTTTTGCTCAGAGCACTGGAGAGGCGATGAGGTGACAGGAGAGCCCTTGAGGCATAGCCACGAGCTGGCTTACACCTTCAGCCTGGCCTGGTTCATCTTCCCGCTTCCCACAGGTTGTGCCGACCCCTGCTCCCTGCCTCTGCTTGTGCTGGCTCTTTCTTGAGGAGCGCCCTCACCACCAGCCCCCAGTCAGCCACGTCCTTCCATCCTGTACACCCACCCCCTTCAGGATGCCGCCCTGCCTGTTCAGCTCATCCTCGCCTCCTTCCTGTTGCCCTTCTAATTGGGGCTGTGCAGTTGACAGTGGCATATACCATTGCTTTAAGTGTGTTAGTTTTGTTTTCCTATCTGGTCCATAAGCTTCTTCCTTGAGGTCAGGGACTTGCCTGACCTTCTGTACATTATAGCATCAAAAAATAAAAGACTTCACATTGTATGAAAGCTGTTTTGATGTCTCTTATCACACTTGATCTTCCTAGCATACTTGTATGTATGCATTGTTATCCCCGTGTTATAGAAAGCGAAGCAAACTGAAGTGCCGGGCACCTTTCACATATATTCTCCCATTAATCCTCATTAAGTAAAATGTGGTATTTATCCTTATTTTATATATGAGAAGAATCTTAGAAAGGTCTGGTTCATTATTTCTCAAACATGAATGTGCAGGCCAATCACAGAGGCTCTTGCTGAGATGCAGACTCTGATTCTGTAGGTCTGGGGCAGGACCTGATGGTCTGCATTTCTCACAAGCTCCCAGGTGCTGCCAGTGCTGCTGGTCATAGGCCACCCTCTGAGTGGAAAGAAAGGGTCTGTCAGGTGACCTAGCCAAGCTCACACAGCTAGACGGAAGCCCCTGCGCAAAGCTTCTGTTCTCTGCGGTATGGCATCCAGCACAGTGCTGGCACACGCCCACTCCTAGGTAAATAGCTGCGCACTTAGTGGCTGATGGCTTTCCCTGGTCATGGTTTGAAATGGGATATTGACAACCACTGGTTTTTAGCTGTTCTCAACACATGCATAGATAACATGCTGAAACTACATCATATACAACAATATTTGACTCGATTTGAGCTTATTTACTTGTGCTGTCAAAGGAACAATAAGTAAAACATGTCTTCACATCAGTAGAGTCCCATCTCCTGCAGTTTTATTTTCCAAGTGTCTTCACTGATATAACATTTACTGCTCGCTCACACATGTCGGGCTTTGTACTAGGCACTGGAGAGAGGAAAAGGAATAACCTCAGCAGCTGCCCTGGAGAAACACCTTGTCTAATGGAGGGACGTATGTGTACCTGACTTTCAAACTTTTTTGACAGTAAGCAGCTCATGTTAAGAATGTATTCTGCAATATTGTCGCTGTCACTGAAACAAAATTTTCATGAGCCAAACTGAATAGAAGTGATATCAGTGGTCTATTGTGTTCTATTAATACGTTGTTTTAAAATAATGGCTCTAGCCTGCAATTTGAAAAACTCCAGTGGATAAATTAACAACGGAAAGTGCTGTGGGGTTTCCGAAGGGCAGCTTGCTCTGTGATGAGGAAGGCTTCCCAGAAGGAGTTGCTTTTGAACTGGGGCTTCAAAATGAGGTTTGCCAGATAGGAGGTGTGGCGTTGTTCCAAAAAAAATCACATGCCAAAATATGAACATGTCAGAGAACACTTTGTGTTTGGGAATGGGGCTACTTTGGCAGGACTATAGTCCAGAATGGTGCAGCAGTTGAGGGCAAATGGTAAAGGACTTTGTGTATTGCGTTCTGGATGACTTTGTGCTGAAAGTATCAGAGGTCCTAGAGAAGAGATAAGACGGTGATATTGACATGATTAACTGAAGTTTCCGACAAATCAGTCTAATGGCAGAATGGAGAGCAGGGCTAGGCTGCTGGCAGGGAGACTGGGTAGGAAACTCTTCTCAGGTTCCCATGCCTTTTCTAACACTGCCAGCTGTCCTCTGTGGTAACGTCCTGTGAGACACGGTTGTGCGCGTGCTCAGATGGAGGCTGCCATCCCGCTGTGTTCTCACCAGTTGTTTCAACATGGGACTGGCCGTTGATTTCTTTATTGTATAGATAGAAGAACTAGGGCCTAGAGAAGAAAGTGGTCTTGACCAAGGTCCACACCCAGAGTAGGACAGAACCGGAAGCAGAGTACAGGCTTCCAAACTCCCGCACCCGTGCCCTGTTAGGATGTGAGGCTGTCAGCATAGGCTCTTCTAGAGTCTCCTTGTCCTGTGTGGACCTTATCCAGGTTTTCTCTTCTTGGCTCTCAATGTCAAAAATCTTCCAATTTTTGAAGAACTCCCAAATTATTTGAAGCAGCTCTTTCTAAGTCTTACCACGGCCTTGACTTTTGTTTACTGCAGATCAAAGGCACAGCTCTCCCCTCCTACCAAACGCAAGAGAGAAGCCAGCCCTCCCGGGGCACGCACCAGAGGCCAGCAGAGGGTGGAGGAGACCCCGGTGAAGAAGGCAAAGCGGTAATCTGACTGCGGCCACCCCTGGCTGGTCCACAAGGGGACACGGTAGAGAGAAGAGGGACAAGCCTCAGGGCCACAGGCTGTCGTTTTTAACCAGGGGAAGGCCGTGCATGTGCTCCAAGTTCCTAGGTGCAAGCTTTTTCTTGTTATGTTTTAAACAGCTTTATAAACTATTGTTCATAGAAGTATTATGTACATTTATTTCAGATAAAGGAAAATAAGTTTACTTTGTACCTGAACTCAAAACAAAGTAGTTGTATATTTTAACATTTGAAATTGGGATTTCCCGATGTGACACATCACTCACGCAAACCCTTCCAGCCCATCAGACACCAGGCTGCCAATTGGTAATCTGTGTACAGTATATAAACATGTAAAAACAGGTTGTATTTTACTGTATGTATGATGCTAATCAATGAACACTTTATTTATTTTACAGAGAAAACTTATCTGTGAACTTTACTATATATCTGTTTATTTTATTTTATTTTTTTTAATAAAAAAAAAGGGTTTTAAATGCTATGCAGTCATTAGTAGAGATGTTTTAGGACTCTGCCTGCCCTGTAACTATCTGAATTTCATCTGGCAGGAAATACAGACTCTTCTCGCATGTATGAGTAAAGTAGTTTAGCTCAAGAAGGGGTCTCCATTGCTTTTCTGTTCACAGTTGTGATTCTGTTTTTTAAGAATGTAACTTGTTTCTAGATTATACTCGCATCTCTGACTTTACTACCAGCCCCACTGACGTAGGAGGTTCCGGTTCAAGTAAAATTACATCTGTTACCTGCAGCATAAACCCCTGTGTCGGTGTCCATTCCTCTCTGTGCTGCCCCATGTTCTTTCCATAATGTCTTTTTCAGTGAAGAGAAATGCATTGAAGATTAAAGTCACTCCTGTTTATCGAGCTTCAGGATTATATGTTATTTTATACACAGTTATTTCAAGATAGAAACTGGCTTTATTGCCAGATTCTTTTTTAAACATGTTTTAACTCTCATATGAGCAAACTGTCCAACTTAAGTTTTTCATAAGATTAAGCTTTTCTTAAGATCAAATTTGCCTCTAGCAATGATGTGATGAGTTGCCAAATAATTGAGATTGTTTTAAAATGTTTTGTTCATATTCTTGTTTTATAATTAAAATTTACATTCAGTGTGTGTGATTTTTTTTTTTGAACTCTTAATGTAAGTTGGATATTTCTGTCATTTTACATTGTTTCTTACTGAGATTTTATATATAAATTATAAAATGTTTCCCAAAACTTGAGTGGTAAGAATTTTTTTCCCCCTATTTTAAAATTTCTCCCTGTGAAAACTGTTTCATCTCTCTAAATAATTGGTCTTAGATATATTGTTCCATTTTCACATTCAAATTTGAGTCGGTGATGGCCTCTCTCTCGGTAGAATTGAATGTTAGATCTGGAAGGGGTTTGGGAGACAAGGAATGTGAGAACTCCTTATTTCCATTTATATGGTTGAGTTTAACCAAAGCTCAAAGTTAGTTAAGGGTAAGAAGCCAGACTGGGTTCCAAGGCTCCAAACTCCTTGGCAAACCATCTTCGCACTAGATGGTTCTAGATTGGTTCACCAGAAGTGCTCACCCGAGAATGTATTCTCCACGTGAAACCAGTCTTATTCCGTTTAGTAACGCCCTCCCTAGGCACGACCTTACGGGACTGAGTAGCTGGGTGGTGAGGAAATGCAGCCTCTTAACAAAGTTGGAAGTAAACATTGCAGCTGCATAAGGAATCGTCTGGTGGGGAACTCAGCTGGGTCACTTAACCTCCAGCGGTTCTGAAACCCATGTAGGGAGGAGCTGCCACCCCATGGGGCACTGGAACTACACAGGAACAGTTCTTGGTCATCACAAGGATTTGGCATCACTGGTCCATATTTAGTAGAAGGGAGGAGGTTGGGAATGCTGAGTGTCCTACAATGCACAGAACAGCCCCTGACTCCACAGCCCAAAATGCCAGGAGCTTCCCCCCGAGATCCCACTGGGAAACACTTTCACACCACCTCAAACTCTCCATTTCCCTCATCTCAGCTTAGTGACCACTGCCATGCCTCGTTGCTCCTCTGTAGGCAACCTGAACAGTCACACATCTGTGGAGCTGACACAAGGCTGGGCCAATGCAGCGGGACGTCCCAAAGGGGCAGCCTGTCCCCTGACTGAAAGTAATGCAGCCAGTTCCTCTGCAGCTGAAGCTGGTCCTTCCCTGCCTACTTCAGTCCTCTTTCTTCAGGGCGATGCTGCTGGACTCCCCCCCTCATCACCTAGACTTCTTCAAGATTAGAACCTACTAACTCCAGCTTGCCAAGGCCAGCCATTAGGAATGGCCGTCTGGTGATCTCACAGTGAGCCAAGTTGGGACTGAACTCCTGTCTTCTAACCCCAGGTCCAGGTTCTTTCTGCAAAGCCCCAACAGAGGGAGGATGGATCTTCCTACCTCAACAGCAGGCTCACTCACGGCAGGACCATGATATAGTGGAGGAATCCCCAAACATCTCCACAACTGAAAACCTAACTGATTTGCGATGAGGTGGGGGGATGATTCGAGCTCAATGATTTAATTTTCATCTGTTTTTTATTTATTGTTCATCCTGAGTGCGAGAGCACCTTACATTTCCTAAAATTACTGCTTAGCTATCCTTGTGTAATTAAATCAAGCACAGGAAGTGTTTCCTGATACACTGAGTGAGACACTTTTCTCAGGGGAAGGAAATGGTTGTATAGCCAGTGTCTTCCTGCTGAAACTGCTGCGCTGGGATGCACATTTGTTGAGCTCCTAGCCCAACACCAGGGACACAAGTGTGAGCCCCAGTCCCAGGGGTGACAACACGTGCAGCAGACAGCTGTGCTGCCCTGGGACTGCACCATAGGACACAGCAGCGGGGAAGAAAGTTACCTTCCTGAGAGAAGCCGGCCAAAGGATGAACTCCTGGTGGACAAGAGAGTCTTTGTTTAAGTATAAAATGGAGCTTGAAGCAAGGTTAGGACCTAAAGAATAGAGCATTTTGAAAGCTGAGGAGCAGGCTGGCAATGACAGGCCCCATTCTCACTGCCAAGTCAACCTTCCAGAAACTTCCAGGAGGAGAAGCACACAGATAATATCTACATAGCTCTAACCACACAAAACACATACATAGCTCCAAAGGCTGCTTCCTCACACTGCAGACCTTCTTGGAAATTCATTAGTCACACGAGCACACATGGATTTCTAAGAAATCTGGCTAACTTTGTTTAACCCAGAATTTTCCAAGGTTGTCAAAACCTTAGAACCCCTACTACCTCCCCGTAACACACACCACATACACACACACAAACTCAACAATTTAACATCTATTTGACAACCCTGCTCCCACCCAGATTCTGGACATTTACATAAGAACCTGAGTTGAGGATTCCTGCCCTAAGTTCCCGCTTTGCTTTTCCTGGGGAACCTTTTAAAATAACCACTTAGAGTTGAGTACTCAAAAAATAAGTGACCTCTGCCCCAAACACCTTATAAGTAACAGGTGCTTGGTACCCCACTCTCCATCTCCTGCTCTTTTGTGATCTGGGACAGAGGACTGCCCTTCCCCCAGCTCACTGCACTTCCCTCAACCCCGCCTCCATATCTGTGATCTGTAAGCAACAAATCTTGGGACTTTACTTCCTTTGTATGAATGTACTGAAACTGCACATTTGATCAAAGTGACCCCGGGGTCTTCACTTCCCCAGAGTGGGAGATCGGATACCGGAAGAGCTACCTGCCAACCCCTTGAGGGTGGTTTGTGCCTCCTTGTTCAGCAGGTTATAATCTGTACATTCTTTATTTAATACACCAGCTATGGGCCCCCCAACACATTGAAACATAGAACGATACTCACACCTTGGAAGCTTCCTGTGTGCCCCCAGGTTTACCACCATTCTAAATACAAGTTTATCATTTTACTGTATATGTATATACGTCCCTAAACGATATTTTAAGTTTTGAATACTTTCGAACTTTACATAAATAGAATCATATTTTAAGGATCATTTGAGACTTGCTTTTTTCTTCTACACTGTGCTTTGAAATTCGTCTATGGTAATGTGCACACCTGCTATGGTAACATGCATACCTCCAGTTAGTACATTTTTGCTGCTGTATAGTATTCCGTTAAAAGAATACATCACAATATACTAAGCTGTTCATTTGCCTGTTACTGGTCTTTAGGTTGTTTCCAGGTGAAACAATGCTTCTATGAATATTCTATGGATATTTTATGGGCAGAGCCTCCCAAACTTATCATCATACATATAGAAGATGACATTTATAGGCACATTAAGGGAAGCCGAAGGAGCAGGCTGGTTGCTGCCTGAGGCGACCATTAGCCTGTGAACCAGAGGACCACTCAACCACTTCAAAGGCTGAGGGATTAATATATATCCCCATTTCCCATGCCAAGACACACTCAGCTTTCTGCTTCAGTGTACAACTGCTAATTCCTAGAGTAAGCGTATTTTCAGGTTCATAAGATAACCAAATTTCTTCCCAAATGCTTTCACCATGTTGTACTCCTACCAGCAGTGTGTTTACCTCACTGGACATTTGGTAATATAGGACTTCTTGATTTTTCCTATCTAGTGGATGTAAAATATCTCATTGTGGTCTTTATTTGCATTGGTTATAAGGAGGTTGAATATGTTTTCATGTGTTTATTTTCCATCCTTATTTCTTCTTTTGTGATATGCCTGTTCATGTCATTTTACCATTTGGTTCTTTGTGTTTTTCTTATTGACTAGTAGGAATTCTTTATATATTTAATATAAAGATATAAATATATATATCTTTATATATTGGATAATAAACCTTCATGTAAATGTGTTGCAAATACCACTCCTCCAAACAAACACACAACACACACACACGCACACACACACACAATTGATGGTTTATCTTTCCACTTTCTTTATGGTACTTTTTCGTTAATTTTAATGCAATTGAATATAAATTTAACTTTGGAATTAGATCTTGTTGTGTCTTAAGACTCAAGATCAAACAGATATCTCTAAGTTTTGATGTGTTGCCTCTCACATTTAGAGCATAGAGAAGAAAGCAAGAGGTGTATCAGTGCATGACCCAGGCAAGCCAAGTCTACTAAAGAATTCAGGCCAAAAAAAAAAAAAAGAATTCAGGCCAAACTCGAAGTTACCACTAGATTTTAAAAGATGCTCCATGGCCGAAGGATCTGGCTGTAAACAGGTTTCAGCCTATTAGTCGTTTGAGTCACACGCCCCCAGTCTGGGCTGGCCGCCATCTCATCCTGAGTCTCCTCGCACCATCCTGGGGATGCCCTTCACCACTCTCATCTTTGGGAGCCTCTAAGATCTGCATCCCCCATCTTCCTCTTGCTTGTTTACTGCTGTATTTTGATGAAGCCCCAGTAGCATTATGAGAAGTGGCCTCTGTAATACCATAAAGGACCAACTGTCAAATCAGACTCATCAGAGACCATAGCCAGCACAAATCTTTACTCATAATTTCAAGGATATAAGTAGTTGCTTGGTGCCATGAAGCATGGAGATCCGGGGTAGCCAATTTACTTCCCTGGCCCTTTCTCATCAGGATGCACATGTGCCCAGATTAATACAAGAAGTCTCTAAAAAAATACCTGCAGCTACTCTACTTACATAGGAAAAAGTCTTTTCAGTCATTGAACATCTCTACTCAGAAGGTTACACAGCCTGCGTGATGTTTTCCCAGGAGCCAAGCCCCATACATCAATAGATTCCAAAGGGATTTTTTCTTTGTTGTATTGTTGCTGTAAGCAAACCTGGACAGACCAGGTACGTCTTGTTGAAAGTACTTCCTAAGTATCAACTCTCCCACTAGCAAACACCATTCGTTGTTTGCCTAGGGTCCAATCATTAGCAAATTTACAAGAATTTTTAACTGCAGGTCACCTTATTTCTTTCTCAGGAGCAGCTCTCAGTGCTGGATTGAAGGCCTGTTGAGAGCCATATTCTTCCTACTACGTTATAGGAAATCATTTCAGACCCGTGTCAATCATGGTCCAGTCAGCTATTAGAAACTATATCAGTTATTTTAATAAATAATTTAATATTGGCAATTGGTTTCAGTAGCTATTAGAGGACTAAAGACCAAAAGAGTAATCCTGACATGATACAGAGTAACTTCAGAAAGCAACCACCATCACTGCTTGGCTTGGGGAACAGAAAGAGAAGATGGAGTTTGGTAGGAAACTGAAGAAGAAACCAAGTAGTGGTGATGAGCAGACCCCTGAGGCGTGTGGCCGGGTTGGCGAGACAGGGTGGCTTGTCCTAGAGTGGGGGAAAAATGGGAAATTGGAGCCAACTGTGTCTGCAATCAGCTGCCACTGCTGGAGCGAAGAACCGTTGCTGGGGGGAGGCTAACAAGAGTGACCAAACAAGGAGAAGCAAGTCCCTTCTCCAACTTCAGCCTCCTAGTCTGTGCTTAGTGCCCCAAATTGGCAGAAAGAACCTGGAGAGCCATCTGGCTAAGAAGAAGCGGGGTTTGCCGAGTCCCAGCCCAGCCAACACAACATGGAATATAGAAGGTAGATGTGAAGCTAAGAGACGATAGCTTAATAATTGGCAAAGCCACACCTCTGACTACTCAACTCTATTCCACCCTACTACACATACTTAAACTTCAATATAAGAACAACTGGCTTGTGGATTTCCCTTATAATGTAGCAAGCTCAGCACTGCACTTTAAGGATGCAATTCAAGTTTGTAATTAGTCTAGCATCTGGTTGTTTTGCTACAGTGGAGCCTTGACAAATACCTAATATGCCATGCTTTCTAAAGTGGAAACTCCAAATACATTTTTCACATTCTCTGCAGAAATCATCTGTGTTCTCATTCACTCAGTTTTTATCTCCGGAAGGATCAGCTTCTCCATTAGCTTTTAATAAATGTGCCCCCTCTGATCACTGGCAGAATCTGTCCCATGCTTTTTTTGCAAATGTCATTCTTTCAAAATAAGTATATCATCAAAGCTCAAAGTTGTTTTTATTTGCAGAAAACAATTTGTCACTCTTCAACAAGTCTTACTTGAAAGAGTCAAATAACATTTTTTTCATCCCTAAAGAAGTATTCATCAAGAATTTGCCTTTTCCTATTTTGGGCTCATGTGTCTCTGTTTACCCTCAAACATTGTTTTTTATTTCATCCCTGTCACTTGGGGGTCCTCTGATCCTTCAAAAAGATTCTTTCCCCAGTAAGCATTCTTGGAGTTTAAAACACATATAATTGGTCACTTCAGACTTTTTTTTCATTTTTATTTTATATTGGAGTATAGTGGATCTATAACGTTGTGTTAGTTTCAAGTAGACAACAAAGTGATTTAGTTATACATATACATATTTCTATTCTTTTTCAGCTTCTCTTCCCATATAGGTTATTACAGAATACTGAGTAAAGTTCCCTGTGCTATACAGTAGGTCCTTGTTGATCTATTATATATTGTGTGTGTATGTTAATCCCAAACTCCTAATTTATCCCTCCCCTGCCTCCACCTTTCCTCTTTGGTAACCATAAGTTTGTTTTCTAAGTCTGTGAGTCCGTTTCTGTTTTATAAATAAGCTCATTTAAAATTAAAAAAAAAAAAAAAAACCTTTAAGTGAAATTCAAGTCTCAATAAATTAATCCACCCTCGGCCCCCCAGACCCCTACTTCCTTCTGAGCTAAATATGGATTGATTCTAAAGAGAGGGCTTTTGATACTGCACTAAGAGCCCTTTTTGAACGTACAGGAAGCACGTGTCTCCAGCCCTGGTTCACCTGCTTTTGTGCAGGGATCGCTCCTCAAGCTTCTTCCTTTGACAGTTGCCAGGACAGCTCAGTCCCATCTGTTCACTTGATGTTCCATTAAGCCCGTGTGCTACCACCATATCCTGTTCTCCCTTTCCTGTTTCTAGCCACACTTATCAGACAGAATGACAGAGTTTGCTGTAATTCCTCGACATAAATCTCTCCAGTAAGCTTCCCCCCTATCCTAAACCCCTTTCTCTGAAAGCACAGTCTTCTGTCCCTTTCCCTTTCAAAACCCAGTCCAAAATATCCCATAATGGAAATAAACATCTCCAAATTAGGCCTCAGAAGATGATTTAACAACAGCAAAAGAAGTTGAAATATGTTATTTGTGCTAAAAGACTAAGGGAACAGCTGTGTAAGTGAGGAAGTTTAGAGAGCTAACACATTTTACCAAGCAGGCTGCCTTAGCAGGGAATCCTGATGCAGCAGCTGTGCTCTGTGTGATCTTGAATAAATCACTTGGCCTCTCTACGTCTCAGAGTCCTCATCTGTAAATAGAAATCCTGATACCTGTCCCTCTGATCTCAGGTTGTGTGAGAATAAAGAGACCATTCATTTAATAAATATCTGCTAAGAGCCTACCATGTGCCAGGCCCATTCTAGGCACTGGGGACACCCAGGTGAATGTTCGTGAGGTTCGTCCATACAGCTGCCTTCAGCCTCGGAGTGGCTCATCCTCATGGCTGAGTAGTATCCTATGCTGTGAAGGTACAACATTTGACTCATCCTCCTCTTGATGAACATTTGAGTAGTTTCAGGGTTTTTGGAAACTGGGGAAAGAGGCTTTGAGCATTCTAGCATACATCTTTCGGGGAACTTTCCTACACATTTCTGTTGGATCAATTCCATTTTAGTCTTTCTATTTACATCAGAGAGAAAGTCTCAGGTTGGTGCTGGTGTGCTGTAATGTCTCTCTAGCTCTTGTCAATCTGTCCTTATGACAGAGAGCCAACCTCAGGCCCAGAGCCTTCAGCATCCTATTATATCGAACTAGTGTATCAACACAGTTCTATCAGCATTATATACATATATTTTTAAAATATTATATTTGGTAATAGGTTAATGATGCTTCATATATGTGTATATTTATATATGAACATATTCACGTTATTTATGTTATTTATACAAACGTTCTTTTAAAAATGAGATTTTTTCAAGTTTAAAAAGTAGTCATTTAGACACAAATGAACCTATCTACAAAACAGAGAGAGACTCACAGACATAGAGAACAGACTAGTGGTTGCCAAGGGGGAGGGGGGTGGGGGAGGGATGGAATGGGAGTTTGGGATTAGCAGATGCAAACTATTTATAGGATGGATAAACAACAAGGTCCTACTGTATAGCACAGGGAACTATGTTCAATATCCTGTGATAAACCATAATGGAAAAGAATATAATAAAGAGAATGTATACATATGTATAACTGAATCATTTTGCTGTACAGAAGAAATTAACACAACTTTGTAAATCAACTATACTTCAATAAGAAAGAAAGGAAAGAAGGAAGGAAGGAAAGTAGTCATTTTAATAAAGGTATTAAGTAAATAGAGATTATAGATGGATACACACAGAGGGCAAAAATGTGAAAAGAGGTTGCAAAGGGTTGTAATTTAAGAAATGCTACTCTAAAAAAGCCACTCTTTTGAATCACACATCTTTCTTTATCATCACTGAGTGGCAACTTGCCCAGATGAGTCAGTTTAATGAAAGACAAGTGCTCAGGTTGGGGGCATGGGCAAATCATTCTAAAGTAGAGGGTTTCCTTGTTTCCAGAAGGAAAAGGTCACAACAGGTAGGGATGGGAGACTCCCAGAAGGACTTAGGACTGAAATAATATGTGAGCCGAGCCAGGCAGGTGGAGAACAGTATCTTTTTAAAATAGTGCATTTTTCTGTTTCTGTGTTCTTTGCCAGACCTGGTGGGTCAGTGGGGTCTCCACAATGAGGAATAGGACAGACGGCCTGTAGGCGGTAGGAACAGGAGTGAAGGTTTTGAGGGGTTTCAGAGGAACATCAGGAGTCACTCGGCTGTGTCAGGAGCTAGGGGAAGTCAGGCAGTGCCCCCAGGAGTCAATGCTCCACCCACCAGCATCAACCTTGACCTCTGTGTCACTGATAACCTGCGGACCTCTGGAACTCGACTAAGTACCCAAATCTATGACCACTCCTCTTTCCAACTCACAACCCTAATACTCACACTCAGACTCCAGCAAGTGTTTTACTCATTCAGGACTTCGAATCCGTTGATCCGGGCTTCCCTGGTGGCGCAGTAGTTGAGAGTCCGCCTGCCGACGCAGGCGACACGGGTTCGTGCCCCGGTCCGGGAAGATCCCACATGCCGCAGAGCGGCTGGGCCCGTGAGCCATGGCCACTAAGCCTGCGTGTCCGGAGCCTATGCTCCGCAACGGGAGAGGCCACAACAGTGAGAGGCCCGCGTACCACAAAAAAAAAAAAAAAAAAAAGAATCCATTGATCCTGAATCGATCAATCACTTTCCTTGAGTCACTATTTTTGCCCTGATCCAGCTTAGGTTCCATGATTCTAAGCCCTCCCTCACAAACAGCCTTAAATTCCTGACTGCTCTTGTTAATGATCCAGCAATGGCCCCACCTTGAGTAGCCCAACTATCTATCCAACCTATGCTATGTGAGTGTGTGTGTGTGTGTGTGTGTGTGTGTGTGTATCTGTGTGTCTCTGTTTCCCTGAGCAAGGGAATGTTGCTGGAGAAAAGCACACACCTGTGCTAACTGGTCACACTTTTTTTTTTTTGGGTCACACTTTAAGGTCATGGACATGAATCTCAAATATACCCTCACTCCTGCTCAGCTGTTCCACCTAACTACCCTGATTTCTTCCCTTCCCATTGTCCCAAACGGCTTTTTGCACCTTCTCCCTATCCCCCTAATCCTCCCTGCCCCACTCTCTGTGCTCAGCTTGCCTCATACTTGTTGAGAGAACTAAATAAAGTAATAAGCATTAAGCATTTGAACAGTACCTGGCTCATAGTATGTGCTCAGTAAATGCCAACCATGGTTATTATTACGTCATTGTCAGTCACCACAGTAACCAGCCTAAAAGCATCTATATCATTCTCTTTTACCAGAGACCAACTGCTCCCACTTTCTCAAGGACTTTGCAGTTTCCTCTTCTCTTCTGCATTATCAGTTATCCTTCTTGGGACTTCCCTGGGGGTCCAGTGGTTAAGACTCCGTGCTCCTAAGGGTCAGGGGGCATGGGTTCGATCCCTGGTCAGGGAGCTAAGATCCTGCATGCTGCGTGGTGTGGCCAAAAATTAAATACATATTTTTTTTTAAAATTGGGTTACTGGAATAATTAAAAAAAAAATCTTTCTCTATTGGGTTATTTACACCGACATAAAACCATATTCTAGTATCTCCTATCTAAAGATAAATCTCTGGTATTAAATGTAGTTATCAGGGAATGTGAAGGGCAATAGGACAGATGCTTAAGGGGGATGCAATGAGTAGTAAAAGAGATCTAATGCACAGTATAGGGAACATAGATGACGATATTGCATTATAATCACCAAACTTTCTAGATTAGATCTTAGTTATTCCAACCACTAAAAAGAAGTAATAAATATGTGTAGATGCTAATTATCCCTACAAGGGCAATCCTCTTACAACATATAAATGTATCAATTCAACATGCAGTATACCTTAAATTTATACAATGTTATTTACTGTATAGCACAGGGAACTATATTCAGTATCTTGTAATAACCTATAATGAAAAGAATCTGAAGCTGTACACCTGAAACTAACACAATATTGTAAATCAACTATAGTTAAATTTATTTTTTTTTAATTTATGCAAAGTTATATGTCAAACATATCTCAATAAAAATAATTAATTAAAAATAAAAGTAGGGCTTCCTTGGTGGCGCAGTGGTTGAGAGTCCGCCTGCCGATGCAGGGGACACGGGTTCATGCCCCGGTCCGGGAAGATCCCACATGCCGCGGAGCGGCTGGGGCCGTGGGCCATGGCCGCTGAGCCTGCGCATCCGGAGCCTGTGCTCCGCAACGGGAAAGGCCACAACAGTGAGAGGCCCGGGTACTGCAAAAAAAATAAAATAAATAAAAATAAAATTAAGTTTCAGCACTCTACTAAATGGGATAAAATATTTGCAAATGATATGACCGATAAGGGGTTAATATTCAAAATATATAAATAGCCCATAAAACTCAATATCAAAAAAACAAACAACTTGATTAAAAAATGGACAAAAAAAAAATGGACAAAAGACCTGAATAGACATTTTCCAAAGACATACAGATGGCCAATAGGCACATGGAAAGATGCTAAACATCACTAATCATCAGAGAAATGCAAATCAAAACTATAATGAGATATCACCTCACACCTGTCAGAATGGCTATCATCAAAAAGAACAAAAAGAACAAACGTTGGTGAGGATGTGGAGAAAAGGGAACTCTTGTATGCTGTTGGTAGAATGTAAATTGATACAACCATTATGGAAAACAGTATGGAGGTTCCTCAAATAATTAAAATAGAGAGAGTTCCCTGGTGGCTTAGTGGTTAGGATTCAGGGCTTTCACTGCCGTGGCCCAAGTTCAATCCCTGGTTGGGAAACTGAGATCCCATAAGGCCCACGGTGCAGCCAATAAATAAATAAATAAAAATAAAATATAAAAGTTTTTTTTTTAAAAAAACAGAACTACCATATCGTTCATATGGGTATATAAGTGAAGAAAATGAAAACACTAATGCGAAAAGATACATGCACCCCAATGTTCATAGCAGCATTTTTATAATAGGTAAGATAAGGAAGCAATCTAAGTGTCCATTAACAGAAGAATGGATGAAGAAGATGTGGTGTACACACACACACACACACACACACACACACACACACAGAGGAATATTACTCAGCCACAAAAAGAATGAAATTTTGCCATTTGCATCAACATAGATGGATCTGGAGGGTATCCTGCTTAGTGAAGTAAGTCAGATAAAGACAAATATTGTATGTTTTCACTTATATGTGGAATCTAGAAAATAAAACAGGCAAATGAATATAACAGAACAGAAACAGACTCACAGATACATACAACAAAGTAGTGCTTACCAGTGCAGAGAGGAGTGGGTGGGGGGATGGGGGAGGGGCAAGATAGGGGAAGGAGGTTAAGAGGTACAAACTATTAAGTGTAAAATAAATAAGACACAAGGATGTAATATACAGCACAGGGAACAGAACCAATATTTTATAATAACTTTAAATGGAGTATAATCTCTACAAATATCAAATCACTATGTTGTACACCTGAAAGTAATGTAACTATACTGAAATAAAAACATAAATTTAGAGGCGTGGAGTTGGAAAAAACAAAACAAAAACATAAATTAAAAAATTTTTCTTTTCTTTTTTTAAATAACCCCAAATCACCCTCTGTCAGATCATTCTAATTTTCTTCAGAGCACTTACACCATCTGATGTTTCCTCCATTGCTTTATGCAGGCATTTGCTTCTTGATATTTCTCCACTTGAATGTTAGCCTATTGAGAGTAGTGTCTTACAGGGCCATGAGCCCCAGAGCCTAGAACAGTAGCTGAGACACAGTAAGCACTCAAATATTTGTTGAACATTTTTAAATAAATGATAGGAAGAGACTACAGAAAAGGAAATTGGCTGGAAAATTTATAAGGGAACCTGCATAACACCACGAAGGCCCTCAGGATAGTTACTTAGAGACAGAAATACAGTAAATTCAGAAGACTTGCTTGTTATTCTACAAGCATCTCAAACTCAGTACAAGTAACAGCACATAGCATCTTCCCCTTTACCCACTCAGATCTTCTTCTTCTCCTTAACTGCCCCCTCAAATAGCATCATCATCCACCCACTGTCTTAACTGACAACCCAAATGAAGAAACAAAATCTAAGAGACAAGACAGACTTGTTTGCAATGCCAGAACTTATTGATGTTTAGGGTGAAATACCCCAATTAGTCTCATGGAAAAGTTAGCTTCTGAAAAAAATAAAAAACTTGCCTATGGCTCCAGTAAATCTCACAGACTGCATGTACCTTATATCGCCATCCAGCGGGTGCCCGGGTCCAGTTTGCATGAGAGGCAGTCAGCGGAGCTAGCAGAGAGGAATCAAGGAGATGTTAGACCAGGAGATCTCTGAGCTCCCACTGCAACCGCCCCCATCGTTTCCCCCTCCCCTTGAGGGAGGTGAGTCTTCAGTGGGGATCCGGACTGTGTCTGGCTGAGCCTCTTCAATGGAACACCTAGGTTATTATATCCCTGACAACATGAGACTGTGGAAACATAAAACTAGGAGCAAAAACATTCCGTTTTATGAAACCAACATTCTCTTTTTGACTCTACTTATCACACTACTTCTCTACCTTGGTATATCCTCGCATCCCTCAGAGGTGCCCGCTAGGTGGCGCTCGTCCTCCACTGTACCCAGGCGAAAAGGGTACTTTTCTTTTTAAGCCTGAGAGGTGATTTCCAAATCTGGCTTTTTACAGGTAAGAAAACTAACTCCAAAGGAACAATGTCTTCCGTGAGGACGTATCGCAGCATCTCAGGAGCCTCGAGCAAAACCCAGGTCCCCATATTTCTGAACTCAACGGAACTTCCATCACCTGCTGTCTCCCTCTACACATGGTTTAGTTTATTAATTAGAATAACAATGGCGTATTTCTTTCCTTCTACATAACAAGGTTTAGGTTCAGATCCACAGGCCTTAGCGTTCTTTATTTTCAAAAGTACGAAACTGAAAAAATCGTTAGATTTTCCTGCCTAATTCTTTCTTTGATTTCCTTAAGTTCGAAGTTCCTTTTCTGATGAATGCGTAGCATAGAAATAAGTAAGGAAGACGATGGGAAACATTTAATGAGAATAAACATGAAGGTTTATGAGAAAAAGCGGTTAGAGTAGAAAACCCAGCTGGGTTGGCATTACACAAAGTCAGATTTGAATCCTGATTTAGCTGCTTACTGATGGTGAAATCATTTAAACTCCATGAGTCTCAGTTTCCTCATCTGTAAAATAGGGATAATAATGTCTTCTATTCACTCCACCCTCAGGGTTATGTAGACTAAAGAAAACAATAAGCTACGGTCCCGGCACATTGTTGGTGAGCAACATTTGTTTAAATATAAAACTACCTCGGCCTATAGTAATGGTCTGATATACCTGGACCACGTACGAGAAAAATCCTGGTGGGGTCTGAAAATGGATGACCTAAGAACCCAGGAGCCAGTGTCTGCTGGCGGGAAAGTGGCGTGTTGCTTGATGCTTGGGATTCTTCGGATGCTTGGAGTGCCCTCGGGAGCCTGTGGATAGGGACAGAGGGTAAGTGCCGAGCGCGGCCTGCCTGGATCTGGCTCCTACCAGGCGAGCCAGCACCGGCATCCTCTCCCTGCCCGTCAACTCGGGCAACTTAGCAACGGCATCGGAGAGCACCGGGTAAAAACCCTCGTTTTAAGGGACTGGAAACCGTGGCCAAGAGACGGCAGGTGACTTCGGTCACCGCCGTTGGCGTCTGAGAGACGCGCTTGGCCTCCCACTGCAAAACAGCCTCTGGCGCTCGCCCTCGGGCCGCTCTGGGCACAGCAGACGGTCTCCTCTCCGGATCTCCCTCCATCCTGCCCCGGGCGCAGGTGGAGGGCGGCAGGGACGCTGCGCGCGGTGGCCCCACAGGAAAATCCCTGCGGACTCGGGTCCCGGGAGCGCGGGAGCGTGCGTAGCAGCTTGCGGCGTGCGCCCGAGTAATGGGGTTTGCCTCCTCCCGGGGCCCTCGGCTCTTCCACCCTCATCCTGCGCTGCGCCGCGGCCCGCGGAAGCCCTACCATCCGGCAGCGCTTCGGCTCGAGGCTGCTCCCGGGGCTGGAGGGTACGGCATGTAGGGGGCGCGCAGGAACCAAACTGACGAGCAGGAAGGGGAGGTCGAGGGTGGAAGTCGGAAAGGAGAAGGACAGAGCTGAGCGAGGGGCCGTGGAGGAACGCACCGGCTCAGAGCAAGCCTGGCGCCCCCTCGAAGACTGGCCGGCCGAGGGGCGTCCGGAGCTCCGCAAATTCCCGGGGCCGGCCCAGGCCGGAGCGCGGCGCCCACCGAACCTCAGGCGCCGTCAGGCAGCCGTGGGTCCCCGGAGCTCTCGGTCAAGCGCGGAGCAAATCGCCCTTTATGAACTGGAAGCGGGGCCCCGGCGCGCCCCTATCGCCGCGATATTCAGCCCTGCGACATGCGCTGACCTGCTGAGCCCTCGCCCCACACCCCCACTCGCCGGCCTTGACTCTGCACGTACCCGGGGAAGCCTCTGTGCATCCGTCCACCTCCTCTCACCGGCCCCCAAAGCCTTTTCATTCCCACCCAACCCCACCAACAGCTTCTAGTGGTAGTTCCAGACCCGTGTGTTTACTCTCCTCCAACACCCAACTCCCGGCCCTGCCTGCAGCCATTCCCCAGACCTAAAGATTGACTAACCGCCGCAGTTGCCCGAGATGACACGAGCCTCCCTCTCTGTGAGCCTCCTGAAGACTCGGAATGCGGCCACTTTCTTATACCCTGGGCACACACCAAAAAACGGACAATTCAAAATCACCGAACTGCATCTTTCTAAGCTTTGAAAACCTCTATCCAAGCCTGTGGCGAGGGGTATATTCTACTTTGATTTGGGGTTCTTTAAAAAAATTGGCGGGGAGGGGCAACTAAGTGGTGGTTATATATTCAAGTAAGTCTTTGTATAGCCCCCAAATTCACTCTACTACTCAGTCACTCAACCCGCAAACATCTCTGCCTGCCTGTGTGTCCGGAGTCATTCTATATTTGTCCACATCAAGTCCTAACCCCACAAAGGGATGGCTGTTTGCGACAGGCAGTTCACACCTGCCCGTTTCTCTTCTTCTGGGTGACCTGTGTCAGTCAATCTCCTCCTCAACTCGCCCCCAGAGAGTAATTACAAATTGTCTAGGGTGGTGGGAGAGGGGTGTAACTTAATAAATGAAGGTCCGCGGGAGGAAAGAAAGGACATTTCTTTTGAAACCTCTTAAGCATCTGTTCTGTTCCCCCTCTGGGCCTGAAGAGCATCCCATTCCTTACACTTGCCACCTACTGACACCAAATTTAAACACCTTTCTCTCAAAACTGAAGTAGCAGTAAAGAGCTATAAATGGGCAATGAACTCTTCAAGGATGAGGCTCCCCCCCCCCAAATACACTACAGGATGTGCACTGTAGTGTATTTGGGATGCAAAAGAGCATCACGTGGCTGAAATGCTGGAAAGTATAGATGCTGTGAAGCGGCCCCCCCCCCCCCCCCCGCCACTGACCCTGAAAACTACTAATGTATTTCATCCTGAGGTGTAGAAAAACAACTACCAAAAAGAAAGCTACAAGGGCGAATATTATTTGTTTTAGTGGCACCAAAAACACCAATCTCAGCAATTTACTAAATTAAAATCACAGTTCTTTAAACGTATTTAATGGTTCAAATTGTGTATTTGGTTTTAATTTAAATCTCTGGTAAAATTTACGGAAGACAGTGAAGTATGTTCCTTAAACAACTTCTTCATTTAAAAATAAATAATATAAATAGGCAACAAATGTTTTGAGATATCCACAATATTTGTGTTTCTTAGCCTGGCTTCTTCTATTACATAAAATAATGCACTACTCATTTTTTTTAAAGCGAATTAATGTCATCAGTTCAGAATCTTTACTATGGTAGTTTCCAGATATTCTTTTAAACAAAAACATATTTTTTCAACTCACAAGTAACAGAATATTTAAAGAACAAAGTTTCAATTTTCTTCCTCGTGTAAAATTTAGCAAACTCCAAGTGCATTCAATTTTGACAGCCCAGGGAAATGACCGCGCAATTTCCAGAAACTTTCCCAAAGATGCCCTCTAATTTCTCTCCTGACTTTAGCTCTATCTCTACCATCTTTTTCTTTTTAATTCTTCTATAGAAATTGAAACAAATAAAATCCGGTGAGGAAAGAAAACTATTTCTACAGTGATTTTAATTCACTTATTATTTCAGAGAAAATAATTAATATTCCAGTGAGGAATCCGCGAAAGTATAAGGGGAGAAGAAGAAGCATTTCATTCTTCGAATCGATAAACCTCCCTAGAGAACAGAAATTACCCGCGTTTTACGGAACTGCGTTAACTTTGGGTTTCCCTCCCAGATCTGAGTCAACTAAATATCGTGTTCCATAAAAGTGCTAGAATAGGTGGCTACATCTGTAGAGGTAAGAATCGTGGTTTTTTAGCGTGTCTAGGTGGATGAGCCTCTCTGTTGCTGGAGGATGCTTCGAGGACCAGGCTTGGGAGGAAAGGGGTTAAGTCAGACCCTGACTTTCTCCGCGCAGCGTGCCCCGTTTTGTCTGTTCAAGTCGACGTCGTCCAGCAAGAGCCAACCAATGGGCGGCCGGGAGCTCCCGGGACAGCCCAGTGAAGGGGCGTGGCCTGAGGCTGTCCCTCAGCAGTGAGGAATGACACCCGGGCGGGGGTGTGTGGGGGGGGTGGGCTACGGTGGAACTCTGAGGAAGGAAAGAGAGAAGAAACAGATAAAACCAAGACAAGGGGTAAAAGGGTGCCCCGAGCCTCTCGGAATCCAGCGGCCGTCGTCGCCGCCGCCGCTGGGGGTGGGCTCCGGAAGAGCCGGCCCAGCAGGGAAAGGAGACGACGATCCTGAAGCGAAATCCTGCAGGCGGGGAAGAGACAGAGGCGCAAAGAAAGTGACTCGGGCCGTGCACCCCGGAGGCGCTCAGGAGGGGACTGCAGCCGCAGAGGGGCCTCACTGATCCTCCCCCCAAGTCCTCCGAGGGCCAGACCCCGGCCCGCCCCTAAAGGCGCGAGGCGATGAGATAATCCAGCTGAGCTGCGAAAGGAGAACTTCTGGCGCTGGATTGGGGGGGAGGGGGTCTCTGGGCGGGGTGGGCCTCGGAAGTGGGAGTGAGGGTCGGCGCTGATCCGGGGCCAGAGGGGGGCGGAGGCTGCTGGGCAGCCCAGGAGTGGGCTGCAGGGGCCTCGCTCGCGGGGCTCACTCGCGCTGCGGCGGCCCGCGCGCTCCATTCAGCTCGGAGCTGCCCCGCGCCCCAGCCGCCCGCCCGGCCGGCCGCTCCGGCCCGCGGCGCAGATGGCTGTGCGCGGCGCCAACACCTTGACGCCCTTCTCCATCCAGGCGATCCTCAACAAGAAAGAGGAGCGCGGCGGGCTGCCCGCGACGGAGGGGCGCCCCGTACCCGGCGGTACAGCGGTGGCAGCGGCGCCCGCTGTCTGTTGCTGGCGGCTCTTTGGGGAGACAGACGCGGGCGCGCTGGGGGGCGCCGAGGACTCTCTACTGGCGTCGCCTCCTGGGACCAGAACGGCTGCGGGGCGGACCACGGAGAGCCCGGGAGGCTGGGATTCGGACTCGGCGCTGAGCGAGGAGAACGAGGGCGGGCGGCGCTGCGCGGACCCGCCGGGGGCCAGCGGGGCCTGCCGTACAGGGGCGACCCTGGGCCTCGGCCAGCCGGTCTGTGAGCTTCCCGCAGCCAAGGACCTGGAGGAGGAAGCCGCGGGCCGGAGCGACAGTGAGATGTCGGCCAGCGTCTCAGGTCGGCTAAGGCTTCGCGGGGAAGGGGGCCGGGCTGAGGGGCTGGGCAAGGAGAGCAACCACGCCGAGTGGGGTGGGCCTGCTGTTAGCACCTTGTTCCCTGGGCCCCCTGGTTAGCCAAGACCCTAAGCTCTGCGCATCGGCGCGGGCTGCTCTAAGCCTCTGGCAACTGAGCCCGAGAGAGGACCGAGAAACTCCTCAGAACGCTGCGTCCTGGGGTATAGCCTCAGACGACGTCGTGGGGCAGTGTGCTTTAGACCAGACTGGGAGAGAACCACTGCACCCTGGCTTTGAGTCCAGAGTCTGTCTCCAAATCCCCAAAATCGAGGAAAGGAAAGAGCGAGGGTCCCAGAAACCTCGGGTAGCCAGTATCCGGGCCCTGGCCCAGAGATCAGAGATGCTCCCAGCTCGAGGTCTCAGAGACCGCCCCGCAGCTCAAAGATAGGTAACGAGGGATAATTTCTTTTTTTTTCTTTTTACATCTTTATTGGGGTATAATTGCTTTACAATGGTGTGTTAGTTTCTGCCTTATAACAAAGTGAATCAGTTATACATATACATATGTCCCCATATCTCTTCCCTCTTGCGTCTCCCTCCCTCCCACCCTCCCTATCCCACCCCTCTAGGTGGTCACAAAGCACAGAGCTGATCTCCCTGTGCTATGCGGCTGCTTCTCACTAGCTATCTACCTTACGTTTGGTAGTGTATATATGTCCATGCCTCTCTCTCGCTTTGTCACAGCTTACCCTTCCCCCTCCCCATATCCTCAAGTCCATTCTCTAGTAGGTCTGTGTCTTACCCCTAGGTTCTTCATGACATTTTTTTTCTTAAATTCCATATATATGTGTTAGCATACGGTATTTGTCTTTCTCTTTCTGACTTACTTCACTCTGTATGACAGACTCTAGGTAACGGGGGATAATTTCAAGTGGGCCAAAGGCCAACCGAGCCCGAGCTTCGGGAGGAGGGTTTCTTTAGCTTTCCCAGACCCCAGGCCCAGGAGACCAGTGCCGGTCTGAGGACCCAAGAGCTGGAGGCAAACCCTGCAGCCAGCTGAAGGCAGAGGGGCTTGATTTAGGTCATCCCAGACTCAGCAGGGGGAGGAAACTCCTCAACCACGAGCTGGCTTGTCATTTGGTCAGAAAGACCCCCGTGCCTGCCCCGTCGGCTGGACGGTGCTGTAGGCCTCATGCTGGCCCCAAGCAAATATTATCTGCTGCAGGCCAGAGTGCTGGACCTCCCTGCTAGGGTTCTGCGGGGAGAGCGGGGAAGAGGCAGAGGAGCTGTCGTCAGATTAGGGTCCAAGGATTCGAAGCAGGGACACCCTTCTACCCTCAACCCCAGCCCTCCTTTCATTGCCTTTGTAAGAGAGAGGGAGAAGCCTACCCATGGCCTTGACTCAGCCTATTGCCATAGCCCTCCCACAATTCCGGGTGGATGGGGGCGTAAGACTCCGAATACTTCTGTCTCCAGGATCCATCTCCCCACTTTCTCTTTCCGCGCAGCCAGCAAGTGTGTGCTGTGACGATGCGTGTGTGAGTGTGAGTGTGGGGAGGCGGGTGAACCCAGGGAGGGTATCCGAAACGCCATCTAGAACCCCAGGGCTGAGGGCTGAGGGCTGAGGGCGGAGAAGGTGTGCGAGGATGCTCAGGCCCAATGCCCACATTGCTGCGAGGAGCCTGGAGCCCAGAGAAGGCAAGGAGCTGGCTCTTGGCTGCACAGCGTTGATACAGCGGCTGAGTTCGTTGCCGGCTCACAACAAGCTTAGCTGCAGGAAGCGAGTGGGACAGGGTTCTAAGACTTGCCTCCCGGACCCGCGGCTTCCAGGCCCACCCCACCACTCCGGCGGCATGAAAGGGTATTTCCGCCCCCCACCCCGACCACAGCGGTTGAGGCCGGACCTCACTCCTCTGCGGCACTGACAGTGTCTCGTTTCTGTTCTCACTGTGTCCACAGGCGACCGCAGCCCGAGGGTCGAGGACGACGGCGTTGGCACAGGAGGCGCACGCGTGCCCACGTTGTGCAGCGGCAGCGGCGGTGGGCCCGCGGGCGGCGCAGAGGAGGAGGAGGAGCCCGTGGCACCCAAGCCGCGCAAGAAGCGCTCGCGCGCCGCCTTCTCCCACGCACAGGTCTTCGAGCTGGAGCGCCGCTTCAACCACCAGCGCTACCTGTCCGGGCCCGAGCGCGCAGACCTGGCCGCGTCGCTGAAGCTTACCGAGACGCAGGTGAAGATCTGGTTCCAGAACCGTCGCTACAAGACCAAGCGCCGACAGATGGCCGCCGACCTACTGGCCTCGGCGCCCGCCGCCAAGAAGGTGGCAGTGAAGGTGCTGGTGCGCGACGACCAGAGACAGTACCTGCCCGGAGAGGTGCTGCGGCCTCCCTCGCTGCTGCCACTGCAGCCCTCCTACTATTACCCTTATTACTGCCTCCCCGGCTGGGCACTCTCCACGTGTGCGGCCGCCGCGGGCACCCAGTGAGCCGGCCTGGGATGAGGCAGCGAATGATCCCCGCGCCCCAGCTCCAGATGGGCGCTCATGGCTGTACAAGTTGTGCCCTGTACTGGGGAGCCCCGTGGAGGGGGCAGGTGGAGGATGAAATCCAGCCCTGGCTCTGCTCTCCAGGACGTGCGCCCTGGCAGCGGGATTGGGTCTACCCAGAGGGGGGCGCCTTTTTCTAGTTTGAACAGAGGCATCCTATGGCCTAGGGACCCTGTTCCTACCCCCCGCCCCACTTGCTTGGAAGCCCTTGGACATTATTTATTACCACCATAATGTTGGGTTTGGATTGTGTCTGCCTGGGGATGGCGTTTCCCAGAGAGGAGAGAACTCCTGGAGACCACACAAGCCTGAATCCCAGAATTTCAGGCCTGCCGGGAGCTTCGTGCGCTAGGCCACACTAGTTCATGGTATCCATGCTACCAATCTATGTGTATCTACATATCTATTATTTTTGGAAATTGCAATTGTTACAAAGGGGTTTAGAGCCCTGGCAGCCCCAAGGAGCCCCAGGCTAGGGGTTCATTGAACCATGAAATGTTTGGTTTGCGGGCCCTCCTCCCCACCCCTCCCCGGTGTCAGAGCTCAGGTGGGGGCGCCTGATTGGTTGCTGAATGTATGGAAGGGAGCCTCTGAGCACAGGGCAGGGCAAGGGCCCCGCATCTTCCCTCTCGGAGGTCCAGGCTGCGACCAACTGGGGGAGCTCCTGGGAGCCCCCGAACCAGGAGAGAGGAAACCCAGGAGTCCTTCGCAGAACCTTTCTTTCTTCCTTTCTTTTTCTTTTTCTTTCTTTCTTTCTTTCTTTCTTTCTTTCTTTCTTTCTTTCTTTCTTTCTTTCTCTTCCTTCCTTCCTTCCTTTCTTTCTTCCTCCCTTCCTCCCTTTCTTTCTTTCTTTCCTTCTTTCTTTCAGAGGTTAAAACTTATAGCACTTTTCAGTTGCTTGTATTCAAATGATGGTTATTTTTGTATTCAATGTGAATATCCTTGACCGGCCTTTCCTCGGCGTCCTCTGCAGTTCGGCCGCTGGGCCCAGTCTCTACCGTTTAGCCTCGGCGACTCCTGCGTCCTGACCCAGGATTCTCCCATCCCTGTCCCTGCAACCTAAGACAGGTGATCCTGTCAACCTCGTGTCAACCTCGCCGCTTGTCGCCTCCTTAAGGGCACTGTGCACTCAACTAGAGTATTAACTTTAAAAAGATTTGTGAAATTTGGAAGTTCTATTCGTTGTATTTTTTTTCCTTTAATTTATAAACTTTTAGTTTAACATGCCCTCCTGGACGCCGTGTTTTCTCTGAGCCTCTCTCTGTCCGGCTTTGGGGGAACCGGTAACGTGGGCTCATTTTCCCAACTTGTTTTCAGTCCAGGACAGGACACCTCGCTCCCCCCGGAAGTCTCCTCGCTGCTCACCCTCAGGAAGCATTTAAATCCGCGCAGCTCAGGGAATCGTCATTTCTGGGACTTTGCAGGAGTCACAGAGGAATCCCACTGAATCCGGAGCAAATACCTAGGATTCACGTTTTTACTCGTGGGCACTAGTATCAGAGTCTAGGAAGCAGCCATAGCTGAACCCGCTTCCAACTTCCATCCCCCACCCTAACCTTTTCACTCCTCCACCTGCCGGCATCCTCTTTGCTTTCGATTTTCTGAGAGTTTTCTCTAAGTGTTCCTGCCATTATTTCATTTCCAGAATAGGCAAAAACTCACTGGAATTCTGAAGCGGTTAGGGGAGACTGAGGAGCTAATAAGGTGTCTCCCGGGGAGGGTCACCTGTACTTTGACCCCTGCCGGGTGCAAATGACGCTGCACCTTGTTCCAAAGCACTTCCACTCACTCCCTCAGTGACACGTTGTCACTTGATCCGCACAGAAGCCCACCGTGGGAGCAGAGGATGGGCAGGGAGATGGTTATTTATTACTCCATTTTAAAGATGAACGCGCCTCGCCGGCGTTCCCCAGAATGATTCCCCAGATGCCAAGGATTCACCGGAGCAAAGCGCTCACCGCTACACGCCCCTCACATCGGGTCCGGGGAGAGCAAGCAAGAGTTAATGCCACACGGCAGGCGCCAAGGCCCCCGGTCCGTGGCCTCAGTCGGGAAAACACTGAAACCCAGACCCGGGCTACTTTCAATTTCACCGCAGCAGATAGGCCGCCTCGCCCTCCTCCTCCGCCTGCGATCTTTCCCAGCCTTGGACACTCCGGCCTTGGCACCCCAAAGGCCTTGGCCGGGCTTCTGCTACCCCTCAGCCCGGAGGGGGCCGAGAGTCGCGACAAAGGCTTTACGAAACGATTCCCGCTTCTGGAAACAGTGAGACGGCAAGGGAAAAGCAAACGCCCTCGGGAGATGCACACCCTAGCCCCCAAGTCCAACTACCTTCCAAAGGATTCCTGCAATCATTTTGTTTCTTTCTGACATGTTTTTAAAACTCCACTTTAATTTCATCATTACTCATGAATGCATTTTCCTTAAAGAAAGTTAGAAGTTTTCCAGTAATGCTAGAATCCCTCCTCTTCTCTCCAGAGATCGCCATTACTGCTGGGTTTGTTTTTTTTTTTTTTTTTGAGGGGGGCAGGGTTTTCTTCCCCTTCTGAAAACGTCAATTGTTTGTGGCTGCGTCCTAAGACTGTAGTTTGCTCTCCATCTTTGCGGATTTGGAATCCAGAGGACTGGGGAGTTTCTTCCGTAGGCCAGGCGTCGCCCCTTCCCTTCCTCGTTCCCTCTCCGTCTCCCTGCTTGGGTCAGTTCTACTGGGCTGGCTCGAGTCGCTCGGGAAAAATGACTCAAACGAATTCAGTTTGACCCGGATTGTTGCAGTTTCACTCTGAGCTGCTCCGCGGCTGGCGTTGGCGCGAACGCCGTTGAGATCTGATTCCAGGAGCTGGAGGCAGCCTCCGGGTCCAGCCCACCCTCCAAGGATTTCCCACCGCATTTCGTGACCCAAGATGTATGTCTTTACCTGGACCCCAGGCCGCAAATGCGGCTCCTGTTGGAAAGTTTCAGTATTACTTTCTTCGTTTCCTTTTCCTTCTCTACTCCCACCCGCGCCCTTTCTTTGAAGATGAGAAAGTTCTGCTTTCTGCCCGCCCTGCTTCCTGTCCAAGGAGATCTTCCTTCATCCACTCCCTGCGACCCGCTGAGCCCTCTGGGCCTTCTCAGGACCTGGTTGCCAGGAACAGTTGTCACCTGAGTCAGGTAGACTTTTGGTTTCATCATTCTCAATCCCTTTCAGCCCTTAGTGAATCTCAGACCTGGCCTTAAAGATCACTGGGTTCGACCCACACACTTAGATTGGGAGCAATGGCTGGGAAAGGGGACAGAACACGCTGTGACCCGTGCAGAAATCAGTTCCAAGAAATCAGGCTTAGACTAAAAATCTTGCTCTGGGCAGCAAATTTGGGATGATAGGCTACCAAATGTCACTGGTGTGTGTGTGTGTGTGTGTGTGTGTGTGTGTGTGTGTGTGTGTGTGTGTGTGTGTAACTCAAACTCCCGACCTGTTCACCATGGCGATCCCAAGGCGCATCTCACTCAAAGTAACTTGATTTGAGGGGTTCATGGACCCCCGGAGAGTATCTCTAAAGAGCTGGGTGAAGCAGGGAGAGTTTGGGGATAGATTCCATTTAAGAAAATAAAGGGCTTCCGGGCCACAGCGAATCCCGCTCCTCCACTCTAGCAAGGGAAAGAGGGTGACGGCGAATCTGACTTCATTTGAGAAAGTCGGAGGAGAGCTCAATACACATGTCCCCGCGCCTCTGAGAGGCAGCTTAGTGGTAGCGGTACCCCGAACCCCGAGAGGCTGGGCCCGAGGAAGAGCGGCATCTAGGGGACCGGGAAACTGGCAGAGTGTGTCAGAGCCACACCGAGCATCCCACAGAGGCAGGACCTCATCCAAGGCCTGCAGACGTCCGCGGGGTGGGGACCCCAACTGGCTACCAGAGCTCGGTCCGGCCAGGCCGATACTCCACCCGCGTTTCATCACCAGGAGAAAGGTAGAAACCAACCTCTCTCAAGTCCACGGAATTCACCTCGCCTTATAGCAGGGCTCCTGCCTCGAGGAAAGCTGAGCAGTGGGGAGAATCACACATTCCCGGGAACCAGAACACTGGTGGAGCAGCTTCTGGGTCCGAAGGAGTGGAGGGGAGCGAGGCAGACCTGTGCTGGGGCTCAGGCCTATGCCGAGGAGCTGCAGGGCTTCAGTCTCGCAGGCCACCAACCTCCCCCTGCTAACAGTCTTCGTTGGGAATCACATCGAGCTCCATGGGACCTGCTGGACCCAGCATATGCTTGAAAGAGCTGAGGGCAGGCGGGGCGGATTGATGCATCGCAGGTGTAGCCGTGCTACTGCAGAAGTCAGGCCACCAGTAAAAGTGTGAAGGCCGCACCGCCAGCGGCCAGGGAAACAGGAGCAGAGGCCGGAAGGAGCAGCCAAGCAATACATACCACCACCACCAACAATGATAACAATAACTATAACTCTATTCCTTTGTCTGGGACATTACAAGTGAAAAAGTGCTTCCTGCATCCTGTCCCTCCATAGTTCCTTGAGGCCGCCTTTTAGCTGGGTGGACATGACCTCCATTTTGCAGGTGGGGAAACTGAGGCTCAAAGACGCAATGTGACTTGCCCAAAGTCACAGGCCATTAAGAGGCCAAGTCAGAGTCATTCAAAGATTAGAAGCATATTTTAGGATTTGAGGCAGCAGGGTGAATTGTCCTTTAGCTTCAGAGCTAGCATTCCCCACGTTTGGTTTCAGGGTGGTTGGATCACAAGAGGGTGGGTGTGCTTTGAAAACCATTAAGCACTGTGCAGCTGGTGTGGACTTATTATTATTGTTGCCATGATTATTATTATTATGAACTTCTGGGCAATGCTGAATTGGCTGATCTTAAGCAATCTTCCTTGAACTCCTGCATCCTTCAGAGGTTTCTAAGTGCTCTGTGGTGTGCTCCACGAAGGGGCCCTCAGAGGGATAGATAACCTGGGCCTCCTCCAGTTTTCGAGTTTCCTGATAAATATGTTTTTGAAATGAAGACACGCCAAAACAGGGTTGCAAAAAGTGTATTATATTGTAAATGGTTACATCATGTAATAAATTGTCCCCCTGTAGTCATACATAGAAATTATTCAACATAAACTGGGTCGTTAAAAATCATTAAAGCATTTATTAAAAAAAAGATTACAAGCGGGGTGGTCCAGTGCGGGATCCAGGTTAAGTTGAACAATGAACTTATTTCAAACCTGTTGGGTGTATGAAGGAAGGGTCGAAAGTCCAAATTTAGGGCAATTCACGAATGTGAGAAATGTGGCAAACGGCCCTGCAGCCCCACACCCATCCCGAAGCGCTGTCGTTACTGTTGAAGTTTTTGGCTTTGAATCGGGCAGGGAAAGGCAGGAGCGTGGCTTCTGACCCACCCGGAGCTGACCTGGAACCCGCGGCCTGGGCGAACAGCCCCTCTCTATTCCTATTGGAATGTCAAGTTCAAAGGGGATATTCGGTAGCCGCGGGGGCGTCACCCCGGAGCCTCCAGCGAGGTAAGCTCGGTGCTGGGCTCCAAGGTCCCCCCACGCTTGCGTGAGTGTGCGTGACACACTCACCCGCGCAAGGCCCGCGCTCTCTCACACTCTTCCACCTACAAGCGGCCGGATTTTCTCCCTCCGCGCCCCCGCCCACAATCCCGGGTGCGGCCCGCAGCCGGGCGGTTAGTGCGCCGGCGAAGCCAAGAGCCCGTGGTCTCTGCACAGGCCTCACGGTCTCCAGAGAGCGTTTGCATCCCTCCCTGCTGTTTTTGCAATTGCAACTTTAGTTTTTGGCGTGAGGATCAGCGTAGGGGTTGCTCAAGGCCTCGGGGCTTCTTGGTGAGTCCTTTCCGGCTCGGCCCCCTCCCATCGCCACATTCAGGCCTCCTGGCTGAGCAGCGCTCCCTATGACTTGGACGTGCGCCCCGGCACTTAGGGAAATCCCGGCCCTGGAAATCTGGGATGCACAAGGTGAGAGCTTCTCTCTCCAGCCTGCATATTCGAGGGTGAGAAGTGGTCAAATCGGGCTCAATGGCCCCATAGATCTACAAAGTAATTCTGCTTCGGACCTGGAGTCCACAGGTGAGAAGCAGCTCTGCCACTCACTTCAATCTTAGGAAATTAATTTCTTTTCTCAGAATCTCTGTTTTAAAAATTAAATAAAGAAGAAGAAGAAGGAAAGAAAAGAGAGCTGTGAGATGCTCCTTCGGTTTTCTGGGTAGTGTTTGGGGTGTACACTCACCCCCGGCTTGAAGTGGAAGTAAGGACAAAGCCTTGCTATATTTTACTTTAAATAATGCCATCCCCTTTATAAGCAGTTTTTTTTTTTTTTTTTTGGCGGGGGGTGGGTGGAGTTGTTTTATTTTTACAAAGAATTTGGGTTCCCCAAGATGCTGTCTACAGGCCTCCCCAAGTTCCTTATCTTTGGGCCTCCTTTATCTGCTTCCCCGGCCTGGGTGGTCAGCTGTTTTGAAAAGTCCAACTTTTTCGATGCGAGGACTTCTCCCCACCCAGCAAGCTTGGGAGGGAGACCTGAGGCTATTCTGCTTCTGCGGCCGCGCTGAGCTCCAGAGAGACCCCTGTCCTTGGATGGAAACCACGACGCGTTAAGGAAAAAAAAAAAAAAAAAAATTAATGCCACAAGTGTTTTCTCTCCCGTGGTCCACCAGAAAGCAAGGGTGAGCGGCACGCTGTAAAACAAGAGCCAGTAAAGCCGCTTATTTTAATAAGCTTATTAACATTTTTGAATGGCTTCCCTTGTGCGCTCCAAGGCCCCCTCGGTGGCATGGCAGAGCTGTGCGGCCGGGATTTTTATGCACGGAGAAGCATACCCGCGCGCGGTGCCGCCGCTCTTGGCACCGGGGGCTGGCAGGGCGGGGGTGGCCGGGCGGCGCCCACAGTGCCAACTCTGGACCTGGGCGTCCCCGGCTTGTCCACGCCTTGCTGAGCGCCCTTAGCAAGACTGCGGCCTTCGGAGGATACAGGGCTGCGTGGGTTCAGAGGTTGCAAGGGAGCTTTCGAGACCCTAGATGTGACCCCAAATTGTACCCACAGCTTCGAAGGAGCTGGAAGATCTGAGGGTTTGTCCCGCTTTATCACATTTGTGCTTTGTTTTTGTAAAGGGTGCTGATGGAATTGATACTCCTCCCTGCACAGGTGTTGAGCGTATTCCTGCTGGCGTGGGCCGGCGTCCGGGCTTGGTCCAGCACATCCTGGACCCGGTGTGGGGATGTCACCAGGGTGACTGACTTCCAGGAATTCTTCCTCCTTAAGGAGGCCCGGGACGCTGCCCCTCTTCTTTCCGGGAGAAGTTGAGCGACGCGTCCTTGGCCCCTGGGACCGTGGGAAACGAAACTAGAGACACATAGAGACAGGTGGTGAGAAAGAGTAGAGAAGAGATGCGCGTGGACACAAGGCAGGTGAGGGAAAAAGCGGGCTCAACGGAAGCCCTCGCCAGGCGGTGAAGCGCTGTGTCTTTCAGGTCTCGGCTCACAGATCTCAGGCCTTCCCCGGCAACCCTCCCCGCAAGTTTCGATTAAAAATCCCTTCTAAGTCCGTCCCACTGTCCCGGTCCTTATTACTTGCTACAGTGATAAGTGATATTGGGCCCGTTGTCGTGCTCCGGCATAGTCTGGCCTGGCCTAGCAACCCTTGGGAGGGTGGAGCCGGGAGGGCTTGCGCCCGCGGTGTACCTAAGTGCTTAGTGCAGAGCCTGTCGCTCTGTGACTTTCAATACATACTTACTGGCCGGACTCCTGAATAAGGACCAAGATCCTCAGCTTTGTCCTTGTCTGTCCCCGCCACACCGCACCTGCACCTCGGGATCTGAGCGCCTGGCCACAGGCGCCGGCGCGAAGCTAGCGGAGGACAGGAGGGCCAGCGGAGCTTTCCTGAGCTTTGCTAAGTTCTTTTCCCCCGGCTGGCTGAGTGCACGCCCTGGGGAAAGGCCGAGCGTCAGAGCCGGCGTGCCTTGGGGTCAAGTTATGCCGCCTCAGGCTCAAGATTCTTCCCGGAGCCTGGGCAGCCCGCTTAGCTGCCAGCAAACTCCAGAATGCGTCTCAACCTCAGATTTGATCGTATTAAAATGCACATAAAATCTGACCAGCTAAGGGTTGACAAAACCAGGGCCCTGAATAAACGTTCTGTTTCCGGTTTATATGGGTGGGTGGGTGGGGAATGGTCCAGTTTCGGAATTGGACAGACGCTGTGGTTGGAGAGGGCCAGCTGGCCGGCAGAGCGCAGAGAACCAGGCGGGGGCGCGGGGAGGGGGGATGCGGAGAACACCCTTGGAGAGGTACAGGCGGTGGATCAGGTGGCGGGACTGAGCCCTCAGCGGCCCTCGGCAGAGAGGCTTCTCGAGACGCTTAGGGGTGAGCCCGGGCTAAGGCGCCGGGGTGCGGTTGACAGTGCTCCTAGTTGGGATAGCAGCTTTCCAGCGACTGTCCTAGCTCTTTGGACTCCCAGCTCAGGGCCTGGCACATAGTAAGCACTCAAAAGTTTTTTAGATTCCTACTGTATTGTACCTTATGCTTCAAAAGCGGATTCTCTGGGCCACTTCCGTTGAATCTCAAGGCAGGTAGTTCTGGTTCCGTGAGAAGGCACAGGGGTGGGAGAAGGTTGTGAGTCCAGGAGCGCTCAGCTGGAAAGGCCAAACCCAGGCCGAGATCTTTTTGATTCTTCAGAAGGGAAGGCAGTGAGAGCTTCCTCTTGAAAAACCCGATAGGAACAGAGCGTGGATTTGGAACCAGACCTTTCATGAAGATCGGGCTTAAGCTTCACTGCCAAAAATAGGGATAATTACCCCCCCCCATACACCCTACCCCTGGCAGTGATCATCTAAGAGTCCCGTGCTTCCTGGGCAGTAGGTGCCAGGAAGAGCTCATAACCTAACTGATAGTAAGGTTTGCAAAGTTAAACGAGGACATTTACCATTTAAAAAAATTATCTACAGAGATGGTAAGGGGTGGACAGGGAGTGTTGAGAGATAGTAAAAATCACCAAATGAGTAAGAACAGTCAACCCCTAATGGAAACTTTTGAGACAACAGGTTCCGTGCATCCTTTGCAACTGCAGTTATGGTTTTTAAATAAATTCAATACATAGACTTTTAAGGTTTAGAAAAGAAATACATTAATCTGCTTTCCAGTGGATTCCTTCTGTCCACAAGAACTTGCAGAAGAATTTCTTTAAAATAATTCTTTCCTAAGGTGTGCATTATTTATTTGATTAACAATAATTGTTTTCCATGCCATGCTGGTACTCATGTTTGTGGGAGACTGGTGTCCTGGTGGTTCAGTCCTGAGCGGAATGCACCCCCAGAACATGCCTGGGAAGACCCCCACAGGATACATACAGAGGCCAACGGGTGTCCTATCCTTCCCAGGTGCTGGGCCAGGAAGGACCTGGAAAGAAAGCTCCCAGGGGAATCCTAAACATAGAGTTTGGGGTGGGGGGCGGTGAAGAGAAAAATCTTTGTTGTGGAACGGCTGTCTGACTTTCTCTTTTTCCTTTTTTCTGTCCTCATTCATTCATTTGTTCAAATATTCAGCATTATTTGTTAGGTGCCTACTTTGTGCCAGGGATACAGAGGAGAAAGGCCCCACCCTGGTGGAGTTTACCGTCCAGTGGGAGACTGGGATAGAAGTGCCAAAAGGAAAATTAAGCAGGCTGTGTGTTAGAGCGGGAGATGCAGGGTATTATTTGGGAGGCTAGTCAAGGAAGGTCACTGAAATGTCAAATATTTTCAGGAGCGCTCACGGTGCGTGCCGATCGCTAGGGCTGGGTCACTGCCTTTCAGACTCCATGACAGGGTCCCTATTCCGGGCTAAGTCTCTGTCCCTTCTTTTCAGGTCCTTTCGGAGTCTTCCCTACTTTGCGTGTGCGTGGGGGCGGAGACCAGGCCGAGAGCTCCGAGTGCCCTTTTAAACACCCGCTGCATTCCGGGAGGCCTGCGGGAGGGTCTGGGAGGAGCAGCCCCGAGATCCGGGCGCCCTCGGGAGTCAGTGTCTGAGGTTCCCGATCACTAGCGCGCTGAGCCGCTGGAAAGTCCGAGAAGTTTCAGGAGGAGCTGGGGGGGCAGCTTCTCCTTCTTCCCAGACAGAAGCCCTCCAAGCCTGCGCGGGCCAATCACTGTCCTGGTAACCGGCGCTTTATTTAGCGCTTAATCTGTTTGCGCTTAAACCGTTTCCTTAAGTACTTTACGTGAATTATTTCATGCATTCTTCCAGGCAGCTCGATTACAGTTACCCGACGTTGGGGATCGACCCTACGCTGCGGCTCTCGCTGGAGGAGCTGGGGTTCGAACTAGACTGTCTGGCTCCAAACTACTCAGCGCTGGCCACATTTCCGTTCTGTTCCCCACCGCAGAGTCGCGGTGATGAGGATCCCATTTACAGAGAAGGAAAATGAGCCCCGGAGAGAGTAAGCTCAGTCAGGAGTCGAGCTGAATGGTTGACGTTCCTTAGCTCATTTCATTTTCACAATCTCTCTGAGAAGCGGAATTCGCGCGCCGGTAGCAAAGGAAGAAAGAGAACTCGATAAGGGATGGTTGGTTGGCCTTGGCTGTGCAGGTCGAAATGGCAGCGTGGTGTTAAGGCTTTGGAGGCAGGGCTAGCCTTGGCTCCCGCTTCTGCTTTTTCTCAGCTTCCAGGCCTTTGGATGAGTTCCCTAACCTCTGGCCCTCAGTGTCCCCATCAGAACAATGGAGACATAGGTTTGCTGGGAGATAAAAGGTGATAATGTAGGCAAAGCCCTTGGAGTTGGTTCTGGCATAACAGCAAATTCTCAGCAGTGATAAGGGTACAAGTCTGAACAGGAACCTGCCTTCCTAGACTCTCACCCTGGTCTTTCCTCCCTTCTTTTCCATTTGCAAAAGGAGGAGAATTTCCCCCAAACTCATTATTACAGAAGCATCAGGAGATAGTAAATTGCCTTTTTGTCTTCAGGGGATCTGAGACACGGACTGTAGAGGAACGCTTCTTAATCCAGTCTCCCTTTACTATGTTCCTCTCCTTGGTGACAGTGTGATTCCTGGCGACATGATCGATCCTTGTGGGCTGGTGGCTGGCACAGGCCCCAGGAAGGGTAGAGGACTCCACACCCCTTTTCCTATGCATTGTGATAGGGAGTGGTGTATAAGATCTACTGAAGGCACATCAGTTGCTGTGCGTTCACCCCTCCCCATTTTTTGAAGATTCTGGCTTCCTTTCTCAGGGCCTGATTGGAAAGAGCTTCTCAGTTTTGTTCACTCAACCCCAATCTCCAACCCCTCCCAACAAACACTGCAGCCCCCATCACCAAGGTCCCCAGCAGCAGAGACAGGGAGCTGCAGGAAGGGTAAAGGGATCTCACAGGTCCAAAGCACCTCTACTGCTCTGCTCTGACCATAGTTCATCTTGTTTCATCCTCAGGAGAATCCCAGGAAGTGGGTGGGATTATCTCTCCTTTACAGATACGGGAGCAAAGTTCAGGAGGGTCAAGTGACTAGGGCAGGGTCACACAGCTTGCAAGAGTTGAGCAGGGAACTCGCTCATGGGGCTTATAGGACTTCAGAGGTTCCAGCTACTGCCTGCGACACCTACATGCCCCACTCCCACTCCTAGGGTGGGGTCTGGCACTGGGCAAAGGAGGAGGAATCCCATGGGGAGCGAAGAAAGGGGTATTAATTCTCTGGGCGGTTTCCTATTAAGAAAACACCTCGCTCTGGCCTGCTTCTTCCCAGGGGCCGCTGCTCGGCCTCCTGAAGGCGAGGCCTGTATATTTGTAGTTTGATTCCACCCGTCAAGGCTAATTTCTCCCCACAACTTAATGGACTCGGCTTGACATGCGTAATGATTCCTAATCACGAACATTATTTTCGCTAGCGCGGAGACATGTTCCAGTTGTTGTGACAGATCGCGTTTCAGCCATAATGACGGAAAATTACCATTTCTAATTCTCCGGTTTTTGACACCTAAATCCACAGACCATATGTGGCAGCGGGAACTCTGGGCCCCTCGGTCCTCCCTCCCTGCCGTGGCAGAGATCTTGCGGTGTGGTGCTTCCACCCACCCCCCTGAGCCGCGCCCAAAGGGGTGGAGCGGCAGAGGCCCTTGGGATGGACCCGTCTTTTCTGGCCCCTCAGCCTTCCGACCCCTCCCTCCAACATGAGATGCCCAACCACTGATGACAAAAACTGGAACTTGGAAGGGGCCTCAGAGACTCATGGATTTTCAGGGACCCGTTATACAGATGGGGACACAGAGGGGAATGCAGCTAGTCCAGTATCTCATGGCTGGTAATTGGAGGCTAAGCTTTTCTCAGAACCGTTCCTGGAGTTCCCTAGCAGCGAATGTCCCTCAGCTGTCCAGAGGGAGACCTGGCTTGTTCCTTTATTTGCAAGCCTCAAAACCATCAGAGAGGCAAAGCTTTCTAGGGAAAATTGATGAGAGCTATTGCAGAGGAAAAAGTTGAGGCACAGAGAGGTTAAGTAAATCTCCCCAGATCACAGCCCTGGTAGAGATGGAGTTGGGCCCAGCACCACTGCTCTTAACTTCTTTCTAAGGTGCCACAATTCACCTTGACCTCTCACCCACCGTAGGTGTGAGGACATTGAGGCCAGCAGGCAGAAAGCTGAAGCCAAGATGCCCATGTCCATGCCCAGGTCTTGCTCACTTTAGAGGCCCCCCGGGAGGGATGCAGCGAACCCCACCATTGGCCAACACTCTCCAGCCTGCCTCAGGAGTCACTTCTGCACGCCTCCCAAACCCCCACTTCAGGCATGAGTCAGAGCGAGGCCCTGAGGATAGAAAAGGGAAGAGATAGAACCTCCACCAGGGGTTCAGAGTGAAAACTGCTCATCACACAGGCCTTTGGGACCTAATAGTGACCGATGCGCTCTGATCTAGGGAAGCAGGAAGGTTCATGGGGCATGAAGAGTGTCTGCTCAGAATTTACTAATTCTGCCTTGGGAATATGTCACAGAACCTCAGATTTATCATCCTCTGTAAAACCATGGTGAAAATGCCCACCTCCGAAAATGGTTGCGAAGTTGGTAGAGGCCTCCTGTCTAGGCACTGGGGACCTTCGCAGCGGCTCCATCCCACTCAGTCCCTAGAAGCCCCTGTGCCACACCCACGGTAATGGGTGGGGGAATGCTGCCAGTGCTAAGGGGCAGACCCCAATCAGGCAAGGAAGTGGCAAGCTTTCTTAAAGGGTTCGCTGAATCCCTGAAGGTTATCTGTCGTCCGTGGGAGGCCCTGAGCTGAGGGTGACGCGAGCGCGGAGAGGAGGTCGCGGGCGAGTCCTGGGTTCTCGGCGAAGTCCGCTCTGCGAGTAACCGCGTGAGTCTGCGGTTCTAAGCGCGCTCCTCCTCGCGCAGAAGCAGCGATGACCCAGCAGAGTCAACCAGAACAGGAGCCCATCCCGGAAACGGAGAGCTGGAGAAGAGAAATGACACGCCAAGGTCTGAAAGCTGGGCGCGGGGCTCCGCCTCCAAGTCCCCCATTCCCGCTATCCATGCGCCAGCTGGCCCTGGCGCGGTGCCTCCCCCTCGCGTCTGCCCCACGGTTCCACGCGGATGGCACCATGCAGGGCGCCTTTTCCTGCACCCAAGGTGTGCTGGGACCACGTTCTGTCACTACCGCAGGCTCGATTGTTGTTTCCAACTCAACGTCTTCGGAGTGCCCTGAGAGGCGGTGGGGTATAAATGCTAAAGTAGCTGGCTTCTCTGTAACACCTACCCCACACTACCCCCAAAGTCCGCCTTCGTTGGTTAAAAAGAAATGTCTTGGGAATACATTTTTTAGATAGAAATAAGTTGGAGGCTTCCACGGAAGGAGGTTGAAGATAATTAGCTATCAGGATAAACTAGGAGCCTTGCTCATGTCCTTGGCCGGCTTGAAGCCAAAATGGTCACGTCCAGGGAGATTCTGGGTTTCAGTTCCTTACTAAAAGTGAAAGAATAACAGATCCCCCCCCCCCCACACACACACTTTCCACAACAGAGAGCGCAAAGGAAAGGATGTTCATGAAAGGATTTTGTAACCAGAGGGTATGCAAAGAGCCTGTGGATGTAGTTATCTACAGGGGCTGCCCAGAGGCTGTGGAGAGCCCTCTTGGCCTTCCTGTCATTCAGGCTCCAGGCACAATCTGCATGGCTCAAACCTACAAGAGTTGCATAGCCTGTTAATTTTACCAACTTGGAGACTGAGGCCAAGCCTGAAGGGAGTGTCTCTCCTCTTTTCTTTAGGCTGCTTGAAGCTTTAGCTCATCAGAGAAACTCCATCAGAGAGGCCATCACTCTAATTGGGAAGAAAAAAGATGGCAGATAGTGGTGCAAAGACCTCTGAGCAAAGGGATCTTCCATTTTCGAATCCAGTACAGAATCATTTACAGGCCAGAGTACCTGGGAGTCAAACTCAGCTCTTCGTTTTACTGGCTGTATGACACTGACTTCGGTATGGTCAACTGTAATTGAGGGTAGCAATAGAACCTACCTCGTAGGGTTTCGCTGAACGTTAAATGAGTTAAAACTTGGAAATGGCTTAGAATAGTGCCTGGTATATATAAGTGCTCAATTACTGGTGTCTGGCATATAGTAACCAATCAATACATGTTAGCTGTTTTCAAAGACACCAGGGCTCACGTGGTAAGGAATCTCAGGCCTTTGCCTGGATTTAAACAAACAAATATAGAAGCCATCACAGACCAATGGAACCTAAAGACATCTGCAAAGAGATGCTTCAAGTGTTGCCTAGAATGGCAATTTGGATGGTGGTCTCTCCAGTCAGGGGCCTGGTTGTCAATTTCAGCTCTGCCACTTAATAGCCAGGTGACTTTAAACTAATAGATACTTAGTCTATTTGTGCCTCAGTCTCTTCTTTGTAAAATAAATTTTAAAAGATAGATGTAAAACATTTATCTCACTGCCTGACCCTCAGTAAGTGTTCAATACTGTTATCTCTTATTCCTTGTTGGTATATAAACTGCCCTTACCGACACTGCTAGTGTAGAGGGAGATGATGTAATTGGTTAATGTTCTGGTGACTGGGTGCGATTGCTCAGGGCCAAAGAGTTTAGGGATGATCTGAACTCAACACTGACATGACCACTGGGTGGCCTTGCCCCAGTCACAGCCTCTTTTGAGCCGCTGTCACCTCTACAAGGAGGATAATGATTTTCACTTAGCAGCAGAGGCTCCAGAATTTCCTAATAGGAAGGGCTCTGGGGTCTGGGGGCTTTGGAAGATTGCCTTAAAGCTGTTCTGGCAGAACAAGCAGGCTCTTGACTTAGATTGGATGTATACTTGTGATCCAGTGGAAGAGAGATTGCAGGCTTACTCTGCCCTTTTCTGCTCAGTTCATTCAAAGAGCTATGCTAATGTTCCCATCTCAGGTCTGTGGGTGGGGCAGACAGGGTGGATTAAAGTCTGATGGAGTGGGGAACTTGCTGCTTAGTCCTTCATAAAATGCCAGCAGAAGGGCAGAATTCATCTGGGGTTCACAAACTCTTCTTCTAGAGGACAATCTTGGTCAGAAATCCTGATCTAGGATTACTAGATCTTATGACCCACTTTTGATTTGCCTGCAAGGTACTAAAAGGCCCACAGGCTTCAGCAGCTATTTTGTAGATTTAGAATTAGAGCACGTAAAATGCTTGGCAATGTGCCTAGCATGCAGTACTGGAAAAATGGGAACCCTCTTTATCAAGTCAGATCATAAATGCCTGAAACGGCTTAAGCAGGACCTTCTGGGATATATTCACAAGAAGGCTCACGGTGCCTTTTTAAGTGTTCCAGGAAGAAGCTTTGCAAGGCCTGTGGTGCAACTTCTGTCCATTTCGCTAAGGACATCCTGAGGCTTACAGACCTTTCCTACTGGAATCTCCCTCAGATAGGAGGCTATCCTAGGGGTTCACTTCGGAAGAAGCTCGGCTCGGCCCGAGTCTCTTGGCGCTTGCTCCTTGGTTCCCCGGTGCCCAGCGCCGATGCTCAAGAAGGCTGGGGAGAGCTGTGCGGTAGCCCCACCAGCGGCTTCATTCGGGCGCTCTGCCTCTGCGCCGGCGGTTAGTTCTGGGGCATCTCGTACACGGCGGGTGCCCGGCGCACGGTTGGATCGCCTTGGCTCATAGCCAGGACTCCGAGGCCTGGGAGAGCCAGCAGGATCTCTGTGGTTTCGTCTTTCTGGTCCTGTAGGCAGGGGCCAAGGGTTGGCAACCGTCCGAGCACCTAGCTTGCGGGCTCCTCCATGCGTTCTTCACGTCTGCATCTCTTTGCTCTGATCCTTACAGAAAGGTTGTTGGCAAGTCGCGTGGACATCACGCTGCACTTTGAAACAGGATAATGAGAGTGACAGCTCACGATTTGTTGAGCTTTCGGTAGGGGCCAGCCACCATGACAAGCTCTCTATCTCTGCCCATTAAAACATTTGTAACACCTATTCTATGAGGGATGCATCGTTATCATCCCTATTTTACAGTTAAGAGAACTGAGGTACAAATAACTGAATTTCTTTGTGGGCTTACAGTTAACCACATGATGGAACCCGGATTCAAACCTTGGCAGCTCATGTCCGTAACCACGCCCCTATGCTTTTTGCTGAGTTTCTGGGGGCCAGAACAGTGCCTGACATTTGGTAGGCTTCTTTGAATATTTGTGGAAAGAGGAGGCATTGTTATCTTCATGTTATCGATGATGCAAGCGGACATAATTTCTGGGCCAACCCTGGCCAGGAAGGGGGTCAAGGCCGCTTTGGCGTGGTCTTCTCCCCTGCATCCCAGGTGGACTCGGGAATGGTAAAAGGCCACTAGCCTGATACATCCTGACTTCAGTACCCGGGTCCTTCCTTCCCAAGAGGAGCATGAGGGTTTGTGAGTTAGGTCTCTCCGCCTGGCGGGCAGAGGACGCTGATTTAGTTTTATTTCTTGAGCGCTCCAATAGGAAGGCTACCCCAGTACTCACCACCGACTCAGTGGTTCCCCACCCCCTGGCCCCCAAACACTGAGCCAGTCCAGGGTGCTGGAGGCCGAGGCGCGCTTAAGCTGGGAGAGTGTGGGTGGGACGAGTGGCGGGGTGGGCGGGGGGAACGGGACGATCCCAGGGTTCCCCTGGCACCGCAGACCGAAAGGATTAGGCCTTGAATCGGTCCCGGGCTTGTGGCTGGAGCAAACGGCACGGGTAGGGTGGGTGGGTGAGTGACGCAGGGAGGGCGTGGGTGGAGTGGAACCGGGCCGGGGGCGGAGGCCCCGCCCGGGTGGGATGGAATGGGGGTAGGGGCCGCGGGCGCGGCGTGGTTTGGTAGGGATTGGGTTGAGGGGTGCAGCCGGAGCCCTCGCGGAGGTCACCTGGCCCGGATGCGCAGGCACCAGCCAGGCCAGTGCCCCCTCTCCCCCTGTTACTTCCCTTTTGGCAGGGGTCGCCGCAGGTGAACCTGGCTGCAATCAGCCTCTGCCCTCTACGCTGGGCGCTCCTTCTCGGCCCCTGCAACAGCAGCCGCGTTTCCAGGATCGCCGGCAGTAAAGGCCGGGGAAGGGGGCAGGTGGAGGGGAAGTCGGTTCAAGCACTCGGGAGCCGCAGCGGTCGATCTCCCAAATCCTAGCAGTGCAGATCCCTGCCTGACGCTGCGCTGGTGCGGAGAGCCAGCCGCGCAGGGCCGCTTCCGCGTGGGGCCTTGGGTACCAGCAACCCGCTTTGTGCTGCAGGTCCTCCTGTAAGACAAGGCTTATGATGTCTCCCTCTTTCAGAAGCTGAAACGGTACAAAGGCGCAAAAAAGCTGTGGTTGGCGTTAGGGCCCAGCCAGCCTCCAACTTCAGCACGCGTAAAAATTCAGTGGGGAGTGTACTTGGTTTCAGTGGGTGAGGGTGAGGCCCAGGATCTGCATTTGTACCCCTCCGGGGGGCCTGGTGCACGCAGCTCAGGGACATCACAGGGAGACGCCAAGGCGGAGGCTGCGGGGCGGAGAGGCAAGGGGAGTGGAGTCTGGCCTCGGCTCGATCAGCTTGCCCTGAGACCCACTGTGCCAGGGGCACTGGGGACACAGGAACGGTCAAAGGCCTGCCCTCGAGAAAGTGGCAGATTAGCAGTGGAGAATCAGACCTGGGACCAGAACTCTTCGTTTAAGCCACTTACTCCAGCGGGGCCGCCACGCCGCGGTGTCTGCAGCACCGTTGCCCCGCCACGCGCGTCTGTTCCCCGGATCCTTCTCTGCCGCCAAGTCGCCTTGGAGCTGTCGAGTCTCCGGGCGGACGCCGTGCGGGGCTGGAGACAGTACTGAGGCTTTGCGGGGGGCTCTGAGGGCTTTGGCGAGCACCTTTGCAGACCCAGTCCGGCGACGAGGCCTTTTCCAGCTTGGAGGGTGGGAGGGAGGCGGTCGAGCCGCTGGGGAGCTTGGGAGCGTCGAGTTTTCCCTAACTCGGGTCTTGCGGAGGTTTGCCCCGAGGAACAGGAGCAAACTGGACCCCGCTGCAGCCGACTCGCGGAGAACAGGGGCACCGCTTCCTGCCAGCCTCGGGGAGGGTCACGTCAGGCTTCCCAAGCAGGCGGGTTTGCGCCCGGCCTTGCTGCCAGGAGAGCCACCTGTGGAGGCCATGGGCGAGAGTTGAGCTGAATCCACACCTGGAACGTACCCTTCCCCAGTTCCCTTCTCAAAGCCCTTTCCTTGCCCGTCTGAAATGAAGCGAGAGGCTCTGCCCCTCCCTTGGGTAGAAGTTAATGAAGTTGTCCGGGATTCACAAGCAAACAGTGTTTGCTCGCCTTTACCTATCCAGGTGAATTATTTGCGGTGACTTCTAATTTCCTTCCCCCAAAGAAAACCATGTCTTCCCACCTTTCCACTTTTTTTTCCCTTTAAGCTTAAATGCTTATGAAAAATTGATGGAAAAACATCTTCAGTGGCCTTTGGGTTCTCCTAGAAAAACAACCCAAACCCAGACCTCACTAGTAATAATGAAAACTTTAAAATTCAGCTTGTTATCCCAGGCTTCCCCAGTTTTCAAACTGACAACTCAAACATGTTTGGACTTCAAAATGTCAAACTTGATATCTGGCTCTTTTACAAAGATGGCTTGGCTGAGAAATGACTGAAAAGGTAAAATGCTACTTCCGACAGTTTTGGAGCTTTCCTTTATGTTTTGCTAATATCACTATCGGCTTGCTGAGTGACCATACTAGAACTGAAAGTTTTGTGTCAATATATTGGCAGTTTATAGAAAATAAAAAAGGTAGAGTATCAAGCTAATGAAATTTAGCAAGAATACTATTAGACTTTTCCCTTATTCATCATTCTCCCTTAGTTCTTTTATGTGGAATTCCATATAACATATAAACTATTTATATAAAAGTTTGCAGAGTGTTACATTAACCAAAAATACAGGGAATGGAACAATTAAGGAGCACATATAGGCATATTAATTACCCCACCTCGCCCATGAAGCTACATGTTCTACATGGCGTTTTTCATTACTACATGAGCTGTTAAATGTATAAAGTAGGTACATTTGTGGGCACATTAACACACTATGAGAACTTGAACTTGTTCATTTCCTGGTTTTTATGGGCCTGGTTGGGCTGTATGGGCTTGCTTTGCACATGCTCACATGCCCTGAGCTCACATTGACTTCTAGAGTCCCCCCTTCATGGTTGGAGGGAAACAAGTAGAAAATGACATAAACTGTATGGTTGAGTGTAAGCTGGCCAAATCTGTGTTGTATATGCCTAACATTAACTGCATCCCACAGTGGCCCTGACCCCAGGACAGAAGGAAGCCCTTGACCCATGAAACTGAGTCTGGGTGCTTTTCTTCAACCAGTTGTCTTTTCAGAGACCACATGGTAAGTCCATCATTACATTGGAGGTATTTTTTTTTTTTTTTTTTTTTTTTTGCCATTTGTTTGCCTCGGCTGTCCTCCCAACTTTACCTGACAAATATGAAACCTAAAATTAAGCTGCCCTGCTCCCTAAGCAGATTGCCCAGTTCTCTTCCTTAGTGCAAATGAGTTTGAAATAATTCTCACCTCTTCCCCACACAAAATGAGCCACCTGTGGTGCTTACCTCTGAGTTTCTATACTCCTTTATTCTCAATCATAAAATTGAAAATAACGTTAATAGGATAATTAGATACCTAGAATGGGTTACTCAGTAAAGAACAGGTAGATTGGTGTAGAAATAAATAATCTTGGGTCCTGATGGGTGTTGCAATGAATGAAATTAGTTTACATTATCTCTATTGAAAAGCACTGCTTATGTATTGAAGAGAACTGGAAAAAAAAAAAAAAACAACTGTACATACCCCTACCTTCCATATATTTTTTTTTCTTGGTTTTTTAAAAAATAAAAATCTAGCAAAAATGTAGCTTGTTTGACTCTGGAATTAGAATAAAGAACAAGACCAAGTTCTATTTTACAGTGGTCTTATGTAAAGAAAATTTAAAGTCAGCTTCAAGATAACTCTTGAAATAAATATTTAAAATACGATTTGGTTTACATGCAAAAGTCACAAGAAGGAAAATACCACAATTGTTTTTAAGATGGCAAAATCTTTGAAGAAAAGTGAAAAATGTCATTTGTCCTTTTTATGTCCTATTTACAGGAACAGATAACCAGATATTTTGAAGGGGAAAATATGGCATTTGGGTGTGTGTGAGAAAGTGTTTTATGAATGGTCAAGGTTTTCACATTTTGTCTGCTGAGTGCGGGCAGCTTATAATGGATGATTGAAGTCTGAACTGATAAAATTTTTAAACACAGGACTGGTCATTTTGGTCTAAAACGACTCCATATAATTTTTTAAAAAGGTCAAATCAAACATGGTGATAACAGCTACTATTTGAAAGCTTCTTGTGCTAGGCACCATGCTTGGTGTCCTATAAATATTATTTCATTTCCTCCTTATGAAAGTCTATGATATTATCCCCACTTAACAGATGAGAAGATTGAGCCTTTGCAAGTATAAGGAACTTCTTTACAGTCTTATAGATAGTAAATGGTGGAACTGGGATCAATTGACTGTAAGATCCAAATTTTAGTCACTACTTTAAGCTGCATCCCTCCATTGACATGAATAACCATGTTTCACTGAACAGTCTTGAATTCACGGAACCTTGTATTAAAAAAAAAAATGTTTACTAAATTAAATGGTTCAAGTTGAAATGGTAGAATTGGCTATGAACTTAGACTTTGAGAAAAATTACCTGGCTTTCAAGAAGGTGGTCTTATTTGCTAGGCCTAAAATGTTTTACTTTACTGTTCTGTTTTGAAATGTTATGTTTTGGAACAAAACCAGTGGTAAGGTTCAGAAATGGAGATGCCAATATAAAGGATGAAATACTGGAACTTTTTCAAGCTGTAAACTGGAGGGAGCTGAATTGGGGGAGTTAATATGTATATCAATTTTCATATCAGACAATTTCATATGTGTGATAGATTTCATGTGGCCTCTTTCTGTTGAAAACATATTTTTTTTAACATTTGTTTGCTAAAAAGTGTAACTCCAAGGGCCAAATTCCCTGGCTTGTGTACTGAAGATATTCAGCGTTTTGAGTGTTAAGAAGAGCTGCGAATTAATCCCCGGGAAAAATTCCTTCCATTTCCAAGTCTGCCAATGCAGGATTTTCAGAAAGGATAGTTGACCAAGGAAATTAAACTCCCTTTTACTATGCAGATGTCAAGAACGAGCATGGTCTTCAAAGAAAAGTTATGAAACACAAGAATTTGTTCTTCACTTTGAAACGTATTTTCTTCTTGGTGTTGGTATCTACATTAGTTTGAGTTTCCTATGAGAGTTTTAGTTTCTTTATTCTTTTGTTACTGTGTGGTACCGATTTTTTATAACCCAGGAGCAACATTATACAAAGAAAAATGAAAATTTCCATTACAATCTCTAATTCTCTAAAATTGAAAAAAAAGTAAACTGGAATTAACATACATGCCATTGAAGGTTGGAATTTTAAATTTGGTCTTAATAGTCCCAATACTTATAAATAGTAGAATTATTTTGCGGTTGAAGATTCTTTATTTAATAGTATTTATAGAATGTGGTGAACGCTGGTTGAGCAGGTTAATATGCTGCCTTTTTAATAGGGAGCTATTGCTACTGGCTTCCCTTCCATAAGGCATGCACTTGGTGTTGTTTTTCAGTGCTGTGAGTGCTAATGAAGGCCAATTTAAAGCAATTTTCTTGAAGATTGCTGTTCAGCCCCGTCTGACTTACAATTCCAAAACTTATGCCAGGCAGGAGGGTGTAGCGAGAGGTTAGTAAATACAATTATATTAATACTGGTGTTATTTTAGTTACTTAGAGCTTGGTTATCTTGAAGGCAACCAGTCAATTAATACACAGTTGATATTGTCAATGTATTCATTACACTAATAAGTCTCTCATTTAAGCAGACGTTGAAGCGCAGTGTTTGAGAAAGGGTGTGTAAGTACGTTCAGCTGAGCTTGCTCTGAGCTGATGAGTGAAGGCAAAAGATCCTCTTTTAAAACTCTAAACTGCAGTAGGTGAGTCATTGGCATGTGTTATCTTAGATATGTCACTGCTATGCTTACCACAAAATTATTCTATTGTCAGTGAAATTATTTTACTCTGTTATAGATATTATTTTTGTCCGTCTTTCCTGAGCAGGGTGTACTCTTTCAGAATGGACTTATTAACATGGGATCAGCTTGAGCTGAATGTCGTGAACGCACAGAATTCAGAATGAGGCTAGTTCAGTGATCTTTGCACAGCGAAAACTCAGTAGGGTCCCCTCTGGCTCAGTGACTTCATTATAAGGAAAATAAAAAAGAGAAAAGATGACTTTTCTACAGTCTTCTCTCAATTTTGTAGCCTCTCAGCCATTTTCAGGTTTCACTTTTCATTTTAAAAACAAAATTTCATAGGCTCCCTTCCAAACTATTTAATTCACTTCTGGCAACTAAAAAGAAAATGAGGCACAAATTGCTTTTGAAAACTTAGAAAGGTACCTACATTATTGAACATAATATCGCGTAGGACTTAATTGGGTATAATAAAATATTTTCTACCTTCAATTCCCTTGAGACCAAAATGAAAAATTTTCTGTAGGGGCAAAAGATAAAGATGATTTCAAATACAATGACTAAAAGGTAATTATATAAATAAGGTATTTTTGTTGTCTCTTATTTTTGAATTATGTCACCTTGTCTAAGACAGGATAAAAATTTCCAAGGAGGAAAATTTCAGGATATCTAATTTGCAGTCAGAACTAGTAGGTTGATATTTGTAAATTCTTTTGCAATTTTTGAGCTGTAAAATGGATATCATTTGATTTATCAAAGACATTTTGTGGGACTTAAATTGAAAAGAAAATGAATGATGAATGCTACATAAATTTTGGCATTTGAAGAAAATTACTTAACCTCTTTCTTCTGCAAGTCTCCATTTATATCAATATGTTACAATGTGCCCTTTTATATGACTGTCACAATTATAGAGATAAATGAAATTTAAAATGAGGTAATTTAATATTCAAGTTTAAGTCAGTAATTTTCATTTTGTTCAATAATTTAATTTTTATATTTGAATAATGATGAAGTTTCCACATTGGGCCTTATTTTCCCAGTTTGGTATTTTGACTTGCCTATAAAACAAATGCATTCTAAAAATTAAGACGTTGAGGTTGGCATTCAAACCTTCTTTGAATGTTAAGTGAGATATTTTTACAAGTGTAATGAACATTTTTCTGATGTTCATTTGAAAAGAATATTGGATTCATATTGATAGCAAACACTTTGAAGAGATTTTGTTAAAGTGTTGTCCTCTCTCTCAGAGTTGCCCTTTGTCTTTCCATTTACGTGGAGAATAAGGAAGTGTGTATAATTTATTACTATTAAGGAACTTTATGAATGGCCTTTCTCATATTTCCCTCTTGGAAGCCATTAGATAATCTGTTTTTGTAATATTGAGTCAAACATTTGGTTTCATATTTTTTTTCAGAACAGACTACACATAATCATAAGATTATTAGACATCTCATAATTTTTAGAGGTGTCTTAAACCCATGCACGTTTACTCCTATGCTGGTTCCTAAAGTTACAATCTTTAATTCTTGTTCTTAAAAGCAAACAAACAAACAAAAATGTTACCCAAGATGCACATAAAACATGCATTAGAGGCATTTCCTACTCTATGTTTTTTTATTATCCCTCTACCTTACCACCCACCAGCGTTGTGGATTTAAGAGAGTCGACATAATTGAGTAAGTAAATTACCAAAAACCCAGGCAGCTGCTGCAGACACCTAGCAATTGGCTGTTCCGTGGTTCTAATGTTCTCGTATTAGCACATTAAAACCAGCAGAAAGGGGGCTCTTAATTACGCTTGCTTTATGGGAGCACAATAAATTCTTTTTGTTGACCTTACTGCACACTCAATGGTGTTTTTGTGCAGTGTTGAATTAAGAGATATCAAAAGTCATAGATTGAAGGATTATTCTGAGTATTTAAGGAACGAGTAAGTAGGTAGTAATGAACCCCCAATACAACCAAATCTGCTTGTCTCAATGCTAAAGTACCAGTTATTCAACATTTCAAACTGACAGCTTGTAAATGTAAATTTTATTAAATGCACAGCAATAAAAATTTGTAGGTTTCTGTCACTTTGAATTTCAGTGGCTCAAAATGAGGCCTCTAGCCTTTTAAATCACAGCAGGTAAAAGCAGAGCTCTCAAGCATTCAGCATTTTAAACTGGAAGCTTTTTTAGGTTTTACTGTGTGCATTTTCTCACATAATATCCTTTGCAGGATTCAAGAATGGATGTGTTATGTCACTTAACAGGCCTGCATTTTCCATCGCCTTCATATCACAGTTCACAAAATGTTTCTCTTACATTCAGAGAGGGCAGAGAGAGAGTGGGAGAGAGAGATTTTAAAAGAAATAAATTACAGAGATAAAAAGAAAAAATAAATTAAGAAAAATAAGAAAGTGTATCAAATAATATGTATTGATGCTTTTGTTTTTAAATTGGTCAAGCTCATTCTCATGGAGATAATGGAAAATATAAACTGTCATGTAAAATAAGGATATAATGAGAAAAAATTATGGGAAATAAAATCTTGGTGAAGATTTCCTGACGATTTCTAAAACGTAGAAGGAAAATTAAAAACATGCATATTTCAAGGCTCAGTTTATTGGGCAAAATGATAATTTGTGCTTCATTTAAGGAAAGCCCAAATCTAGATTTAAATGACAATTGTTTTCTATGTTCTAACTTTACTTAATAACAGAAGCATTTCATTTCTCTATTTATTGTCCTACAGAGAAGCAGTCTCAATTGATACCTGACAAATATCAGAGTTTAAACAGTAATTGAATATGCAGTTTGTCAAGTAATATTACTTTACCTTGGTGAATATTGTTGCTATAAATGACTTTTCTGATGAGACTTAGGAGAAAGCATTTGGCCACCTGTGGTTGTTAAATATCCCCCTGGCACTTTTTGTAAGAGTTGAAGTTTTACCCTGTGTTTTGGCCACATTCCAGTTTGGGCTAATGGCATTCGTCCTTTCCAAGTTTCCTTTGCAGTTTTAATTGGGTCTGACCCTTTTCTTCACTTTAAGGAGCACCCCCCCCCCCAAAAAAAATTCCCATTCTGGCAGAAAGAGAGGAGAGAGTCGTCCTTCTTTGGCTAAATTTCTGGAGAGTATTACAATGTTCTGTACATTATCAAAGTAGTTGAGGGTGAATTTCAACACTCTGTATATATAAGTACTAGAGGGCTTTAGCATTTATAAAGTAAAAATATTATTTGCTGCATGCATAGAATCTTTCTTCAAAAGATTTTACTTTTAGGGCACTTTAGCGGATGATGTAAAGCAGTTAACTTCAGAGTTTCAACAGCTTATTTTTTAAATGGTGGAAATCAAGAATGTTTTATCATAATTCATATGTATTTAAAAATTATGATTACCAAGATAATAATCACATTTTGAGGGGCTAATTTTCCTTTCTATATTAAAAGTCAAAGTCCTTTCTCAAAGATGTGTGTGGATCAGCTAACGTGTACTTGAAGCTGTTTTAATTTTAATACCTCTTGCTGTTGCTGTATCTACTGAATCAAAACTAGAGTTTGTATACACGACATATCAGTCGACCGGTTCTTAAGGTTTCCTTAGCTAATACGTTTAAATTTGAGAGGCAGTCACTTTTGAGAATATTTCTATTTCTGGTTTCTCATCTTCCCCTATCACTTCTGGTTAGATCTGCTGCCAAGGTCAACTCCTTCTCTTGTTAGAATTACCAACATTTTGGTGCATAGATAGCTATCCAAGGGAGGGAGGTGGAATAAAAATAGAATGGCCTTAAAATCATGGAATTTCAGAGTTGGAATTTTGGAGCTCACATTTAGTCACTTTATTTTAATCTACTTCATGGTTTTTTTTCTTTTTCTTTTAAATTACATATGTGGCATGTGACTGTTAAAAATACATAAATTATATACAGTAAAAGAATTTACTCTCTCCTCCCCTATCTTGCTCCCCCTCAATCCTAGAACCTTCCCAGTGGTAATTACTGATATTACTTTGGTGTTGGTCCTTCCAAACACAAATGCATCTTTGTACATAATTTTGTTTTGTATGATTTATTTCAAACAAATGGAATCACACCATACCGCAATATATTTTTTTCACTTCGTAATATTATCTAAAGAGCTTTCTATATTTGTACATATAGATATACCTAATTCTTTTCGCTGGGGCTTGTAAATCCATACTATGAAGCACCTCCCAACTGTTGATTATTTCATTATTATAACCAGGTCCCTTGCCCCTCTTTATATACATGGGAGATTATTGCTCTAGAGTAAGTACCTATGGACGGTGCTGCAATTCTCTTATTTTATAATTGAGGTACCCAGGGTCCTTGGAGATCAAGTGATTCATCTAAGGACACACAGTTTTGACAAAGCCAGGACCAAAGCCCAGGTCTCCTCATTTTTAGTCTACTGACCTTTCTGTGATACCATATATGGTGGCTATTCTGGTGCTCTGCCCAGATCCTTTCTTCATGGTAAATGCTCTCTTCCTCAGAGGCTGGGGCATCAGCTCTGACAGCTCACAGCTGCATCCAGCACAAAGAATTGTCCTTAGCTGTAGGAAACTGCTTTGGCCAAGGTTATGCCCCCCTCCCAGAGAGTGTCTCATGGTTTTTGATTGACTGATTCAGAAATACTAAGACTTGGCTCCCTTGTTTCAGTTTGAGACAACTCTGAAGAGCTATCCCAGCTCCAGAGCACTTTGTAGGATGGGCTGAGGCCTCAGCTGCATTCAGGGTCAGTTGCATTTAGGGTCAGCTTCTCACTCCACCCAATCCAGACTTTATTACAGAAGTGGGCTTAGAGAACTCACCAATAAACCTTCTGCATGCAGTTCTCTGTTTCAAAATCTATTTCCAGGGAACTCAATCCAAGACACCATATGGCTTCATATATATCTTCCCCAAATGTGAATTTGGAAGTTCAGAGGCAGAACAAGAAATGATTCAAAACTAGAGATTCAATTCTGAGATGATTCAGTTCAAAACTGGGGAGTGTCAACGGAATCACTAATTCCTATAGGCTCTAGGACTAAGTCTAAACATTTAAGGCTAAGCATTGCACATAATCAGCACTAGAAGAAAAGGTATAGAAAGGGAAGAAGGAATGAAGGGGAAGATGTAGAGATGAGAAAAGCTGCTTCGAATACTTTTTGAGAAGAGAGAGGATAAACATTGATAAATAGATTAATAAGGATGGAGAAATTTTCACCAGTTCCTTTTAGGTATAGGACTATCTTTTAGGGATAATACAGTGATTACTGTGATGCTCTTATTTCCCAATTCCCCCCTCCACCCCACCCTACACTCAACCCCAATATGCAGATATAGGCTGGCACCAAGAGCACAGAGGATAAAGGAGGAAAAATCTAAAGTTCTAAGGGAAATTAGGAAGAAGGAAAAAAAAAGCTGAGTGTTGTCTAAAGAAAGAGACAAAAGGAGAGACCCAGGTAGAAAGAAGGCTGAAACATAAGTTTTGAAGGACAAGAATGTCTAAAGGGAGATCTGTCAACTTGTTCCCTATGAACTATGAAATTTAAGCCATCTTCCCCTCACCCTTTCTCAAATGAGCATCCTCCCTTATCAAGGACCCTGTCTGTGACCCTGCCCCCCAGTTCCAGTTGGTTAGACCTGGAATGGACCCCCGAACTGAACCAAACCAGTCAGATTCTCTCCAGTAATTTGGAATAGGGATTCAGAGACAAAGAATTCACTTTTGTATGCGATTAGAATTACAGTCATGTAAGCCTGAGGGCTGAGGCATGGCTGTCTTCCAAGATGGGGCAAGAAAGCAAAGAGTACCAGGCTAGGGCTTCCCTGGTGGCGCAGTGGTTGGGAGTCCGCCTGCAGATGCAGGGAGCGCGGGTTCGTGCCCCGGTCTGGGAAGATCCCGCATGCCGTGGAGCGGTTGGACCCGTGAGCCATGGCCGCTGAGCCTGTGCGTCCGGAGCCTGTGCTCCGCAACGGGAGAGGCCACGGTGGTGAGAGGCCCACGTACCGCAAAAAAAAAAAAAAAAAAAAAAAAAAAAAAAAAAAAAAAGAATACCAGGCTAAATAGAGTGGGATAGATAATATGCAAAGAGAGAAATAAATAAATACGAGAGATAGAGTTTCTCTCTTCCTTAAGGATTTCTAGGTCTTGCTTAAAGTCCTCCTTTGAAACTTAGTTCCGTTCTCGTCCTTTGGTTCTATAGAACACTCCTGTATCCCAGTAACAAATTACTAAGTCTAATTCAAGTTACTGTCTACTACTTTAATCAAAAGAGTTTTCCATTTCTGGGGACTTAACCAAAGGAAACAAAAACACTAACTTGAAAAGATATATGCACCCCCGTGTTCATTGCAGCATTACTTATCATAGCAAGACATGGAAACAACCTAAGAGTCTATCACAGGATGAATGGATAAAAAAGATGTGACATGTACATATATTTTATATATATATATATATATATATATAGGAATATTATTCAGCCATAAAAAAGAAGGAAAGCTTGCCACTTGTGACAACATGGATGAACATGGAAGGCATTATACTAACTGAAATAAGTCAGACAGAGTGAGACAAATAGTACTGTATGATCTCACTTATATGTGGAATCTTTAAAAATAAATAAATATAAAAGAACAGAGCTCATAGATACAGATTGGTGGTTGCCAAAGTTGGCAGGTGGATGGGTGAAGGGTGTCCAAAGGTACATACTTCCAGTTATAAAATAAATAATCCTAGAGATGTAATACACAGCATGGTGACCATAGTTAATAATACGGTGTTGTATATTTGAAATTTGCTAAGAGAGTAGATCTTAAAAGTTCTCATCACAAGAAAAAAAATTGTAACTATAGTGATGGAAGTAACTAGACTTACCATGGTGATCATTTCATAATATATACAATATAGAATCACTATGTTATACACCTGAAACTAATATGATGTTTTATGTCAATTATATCTCAAGTAAAAGAGCTTTAACTAAGAATATTCGTATCAGAAGTTGGACTGCGAACAATAGCCCTTTGGAGAAGAGAATTGCAGAATTGGCTCAGTTGAAGTGATATAAAAGGGGGTGAATAATAAAGATTTCTCCAGAGTGGGACAGGAATGTAGCTTGATTTTGTTATTTGCAGTGCTACAAATATGATTAATCATGTTTAGAGAGGGGAGAATTAAAATGCCAAGGGAAAACCATTTAACAAAATCCCATAGAGATCAATAGAGAAAAGAACTGGACATGGAAAGAAAAATCCAGTGTTTATCAGGTAAAAGCGTTCAGGAAATGAATTGACAACAATCTTTATGTCTTCAGATGAAGAAAATATTAGGAAGAAGTAAAGCAAATTTTCCATTTAAATATGATTAAATACAAGCACTTATAAATGAAAAAGTAAAATGTAGCATGGTGTATATAGTATTTGTGTAAAAAAAAAAAAAAAGGAGGGATTGTGTATTCATTTCCCAGGGCTGCATAACAAAATACCACAGACTGAGTGGCTTAAGATAACAGAAATTTATTCTTTTATGGTTCTGAAGGTTAAAAGTCCAAAATCAGGGTGTCCCCAGGGCCATGCTCCCTCTACAGGCTGTAAAGGTGAATCTATCCTTGCCTCTTCCAGCTTTGGGTGGCTTTAGGCATTCCTTGGCTTGTGGCAGCATCACTCCAATCTCTGCCTGCATCTTCACATGGCCTTCTTCTCTCTCTGTGTCTCTGTGTCTTCACGTGGTATTGCTTTCTCTGTTTCTTTCCTCTTCTTATAAGGATATCAGTTTTACTGGATTAAAGGCTCATGACAATGACCTCACCTTAACTCGATTACATCTGCAAAGACCCCATTTCCAAGTAAGATCACATCCACAGATGCTGGGGGTTAGGACTTCAACATATCTTTCTGGAGGGGGACAATTCAACACAAAACAGACTCTGTATAAATATATATTTACTTATTCAGTAGACAAATGTTTTTCAGACTGGGGTTATTGTAGATCATATCTTCAAAAAGAGGGCTGCAACAATGTCTCCCATCCTAGCTACCCTTCTGTAGTGTTATTTACCACTCTCCCATTGGTAATTCCCCTCCCCTGGATTCCAGCTAGCCTTGGTGACTTGCTGTAATCAAAAGAATGCAGCAAAAGTGTCATCATACATCTTCTGAGGCTCTGTCAGAAAAAAATTTGCAATTTCTACCTAGGTCTTGAGAATGCATGCTTGCTGGTCACACCTTCTTAGGATGCCCCCTCTGGGAACACAGCCACTATCCTGTGGGAAGCCCAAGACACATTGAGAAGCCACATGTAGATACTCCAGTTGACAGTCTGAGCTGAGCCAAGTCTTCAAGCCATTCTAGCACAGGATCCAGACATTGATCAAAGAGTGCTCCAGATTACTCCAGATCCAAGGCATTTGTGCCATTCCCAGTCATCTGAGTCTTCCCAGCTGTAGCCCCAGACAATGCAAAACACAGACAAGCCATTCCTGCTGTGCTCTGCCCCAAATCCTGATAAACAGAATCCCTGAACATAATAAAACGGTGGTTGTTTTACACCCTTAGTTTGTGGTGATTTGTTATGCTGTGACAATAATTGGAATAGTGGGTCATAACTCACTAATGGTTTGTAAGATGAACTTAGTGGGGCACTAAAATTAAACTAAAATTTTTGTATTCTATATTTTGACATTTTTATTTAAAAATGTAAACAACATAAATTTGCTATTAAAAGTGATCATTTTGTCGCTGTGATTTGGAAGACTGTGTTCGAAAGATATAGTTATTCAAATGTAGTAGACAGCAGAAAGATGTGCAGAGAAATCCACAAACTCAAGGATAAATGTGTGAAAGAGAACTTTTGACAGTGGAAAAAAGGGAAAGAAAAGTAAATGTTTGTTATGGGAACAAACCCATTACACCAGTTTGCATGGACAGCTAGAGGATAAGAGGAATGATTTCTTTTTTCTTTTCAAAATTTTTGTTGAAGTATAGTTGATTTACAATATTGTATAAGTTTAAGTGTACAGCACAGTGATTCAGTTATACACACACACACACACACACACACACACACACACACACGTTTCAGATTCTTTTCCTTTATAGGTTATTACATAATACTGAGTATAGTTCCCTGTGCTATACAGTAGGTCCTTGTTGGTTATCTATTTTTTACATAGTAGTGTGTATACGTAATCCCAGCCTCCTAATTTATCCCTTCCCCCACCCCTTTCCCCTTTGGTAACCATAAATTTGTTTTCTGTGTCTGTGAGTAAGAGGAATGCTTTCTTGATAGGCTACGAATATGAATACTGGCAAAAAGCAACAGTTTAGCACAGGTGTTAAAAAGAACTCTGATAGTAGACTGGGCTTCATTTTAATCTCTTCTCCACTATTTGCATCTGGGTAACCCTAGAAAAATTATATCATGAATCTAAAATTCAGTACTTTTGCCTGTAAAATGGCAATTATGATAGTACCGACTTCACAGAGTTGTTAAGAAATTACATAAGTTAATGTGCATTGACTAGCAAAGGGTCTAGTCCATATAATGAGCTCAAGTAGATAAGTAAGAAGTAGAAAACTCAATACATTAGCTTGGTTCTAAATAACTGAGCAAAGTTAGTTGGTATGGTGGGCAGAATTCTAAGATGGTCCTCAAGAACCCTACCCCCGATTGATACAACCTGTATGTGACTATGATGGGAAAGTCACTCCCATGACTAGGTTAGATTATGTGGCACAGATGACTTAAAGAATAGGAGATTATCCTGGGTAGGTCTGACCTAATCAGATGAACCCTGAGAAGGGCTCTTCCTAAAGCAAGAAATTTGAAGCAAGATGGATTTGATGCGGGGAAGGTTCTTGGTTGCTGGCTTTGGAGTGGAGGGAACCAAACAAGAAGGAATGCAGATGGGCTCTGGGAACTAACAACTTATCTGTGATTATATCAATGCCAGATAATGACAGAGTTGTTTCTTCATTTCTGATCATTATAATTACTTCTTTTTCTTGAGTTATGGTGCTAGCTAGGTTTGCCAGTACATCAATAAATAATATCAATGATAGTAGAAATCTTCTTTCCAAGCTCAAATGGAAACTTTGAACTATTTAATACAAAGTGTAATATTTGCTATAGGCTTTCTGTAAATTTCTTTATCAAAATAAGGGAGTTCTTTTCTATTTCCAGTTTGTTAAAATGATTTTTTTAAATCATGAAAGGATGTTGGATTCTATTGAATTATAATCTCTTCCTTTATCTACTGAGATGGTCATAATTTTTATCCTTTAATCCTCAAATGTAGCGTATTACATTATTTAATTTTATAGTGTCAAACCAGCCTTGAATTCCTCGAATAAGCTCTACTTTATCATGACTTTAGACCATTTTACTCCATTTATGCCTTCCTCTCCCAGACCTATTTGTTGTTATTATCGTGTTTTTTAGTTCTACCCTTTTAAACACTATAGGATATTATTATTATTGTTATTAGTTTATAAACTCAGTGTTCCTTTGTTTACCCACATATTGATCACTTTCTTTGTTCTTCTTACATATTAGTCCATATGGAATCATTTTCCTGCCTAAAGTGCATCCTTTAAAATTTTCTTTAGAGTGACTCTAATAGTGGTAAATAATTGTTGTTAGCTTAATTTATCTCCTTCTTTGTATAATATTATTTCTGTGTATAGAAATCTAGCCTGACAATTATTTTCTTGTAGGACATTGAAGAACCCAATTGCTAGTCTTTGGACTTCCACTATGGCTGTTGAGAATTCAAGGGTCAATATGACACTCCTTTAATGATAACCTAATTTTAAGACACTCTCTTTGCCTTCGAACTTCTGCATTTCCACAGGGTGTATCTGGATGTGGATTTATTTTTATTTAACTTGTTTGAGATTTGTTGCAATTCTTGAAGCAGTGGATGAATGTCTTTCAAAAGTTCTTGGAAAACTCTCACCCCTTATCAGTAAAAATATTGCACCTGCCCTGTTTTCTCTTTCATTGTGTTCTAGAGCTCAGATTAGATATTTGATAAACGATTTCACTTTATCCAATGTTTTTCAATGTTTATTTTATATTTTTCACCTTTTTTCTTTCTGTGCTGCATTCTGGATGCTGTCATCTGGACTATCTTATTCACAAATTATTTTTTCAATTGTGTGAAATACGTGTGTTGTGTTTTTAATGTCAATTATTTTAATTTTCATGTTAAGAAATATTACTTGATTTCTTAGTGTCTGCTATGTTATTTTTAATAAATTCCTCTTCCATGCAAAAATATTCAAGTTTTCAGACTTGCCTTTTAATTCTTTAAACATAGTAAGCATATTTTTTCATAATTTGTGTTAATAATTTCATTATATTAATTATTTTAGGTCTGTTTATACTGTTATTTCAGCTGATTGTCATTTACAGTACCTTATTTCCTTGTGTTCTGAGTTACCTTTGTGAACTGCTCATTTTTTCATGGAAAGTTAGTTGTGGGGATGCTTTGTAGCATAGGATAAGGGTGCCGTCCTCCAGGGATGATTTGTTTTTGTTTCTTCCATGTGCCTAGGAGCACTAAGATTGCAGGCTCATTTTAAGCTAAATTAATAGTTTGAATTTTATCAGTTATATAAGTTGTGTGTGTTTTCCCTCATAGCTTGCCCTTTAACTTTGTTTACAGTGTTTTTTTTTTTGTTTGTTTTGTTTTTGCAGTACGCGGGCCTCTCACTGTTGTGGCCTCTCCCGTTGCGGAGCACAGGCTCCGGACGCGCAGGCTCAGTGGCCATGGCTCACGGGCCTAGCCGCTCCGCAGCATGTGGGATCTTCCCAGACCAGGGTATGAACCCGTGTCCCCTGCATCGGCAAGTGGACTCTCAACCACTGCGCCACCAGGGAAGCTCTACAGTGTTTTTTATTGAACTATAGTTTGGGGTTTTTTTTAATCTTAAGGGGAGCATTACATTTTTTTGTAATTTTGTTTTTATTCCTTAAGAGCCTCTTTCCTACTCCAAGTCATATGTTCTATATTTTCATCTAAAATATTAAAAAGTTTTGATTTTCATAATTGTAAATTATTTTATTTATAGTATAATATAGAAAATTTATTATTTTTTAATGAATATCCAGTAGTCCAAGCATGATTTACTAAATAGTTCATCCTCTCCTCTCTGATTTGAAATATTATGTTTCCATGTATGTATGAGTCTGTTTCTGGGCTCTGCATTCTATTCCAGTAGTGCCTTTACCTCTACAATGTCTGCATGCCTCATTCTTCCTTTTCAAAATTACTTGGACATTTAGGATTACCTTGTCAAGTACCACATTAAAACCTGTTTGAAAATTAATTGAAATTGGGTAGTATTTATGTAGACTTGGAGCTGTTTTACAGTAATAACTTTAAAAAATACTGTCTTTCATCTATGAACATAGCCTATATATCTTCATTTATTTCTTTGAGATGTGTTATAATTTTCTCAACAAAATTTTTGAACATCTTCTATGTCTCATTACCTTATCAATTTTTTGTGTGTTTGTGAATGGTGTCTTTTTTTTTTCTTTATAATTTCCAGTTTATTTAGCTGGTCTAGAAATATCATTATTTTTGTGTGTGTTAACTTTGTAACCAGCAATCTTAATGAACCCTTTTTAGTACTATGAGTTTATTAGAAGATTTAGTTGGCTTTTCTATGCAGTAGATCATGTCATCTACAAAGACAGTTTTGTATTTACTTTTTAATATTTATTAAGATAGAAAGTGATAAAAACTCTCATCAAAGTGGGTACCAAGGGAACATATCTCAACATAATAAAGGCTTTGTGACAAACCCATAACTAACATCATACTCAATGGTGAAAAGCTGAAAGCCTTTCCTCTAAATTCAGGAAAAAGATGAGGATGCCCACTCTCACCACTTCTATTTAACATTATATTGGAAGTCCTAGCCACAGCAATCAGAAAAGAAAAAGAAATAAAAGGCATCCAAATTGGAAAAGAAGAAGTAAAACTGTCACTATCTGCAGATGACATGATACTTTAAATCAAAAACCCTAAAGTCTCCACCCAAAACTTATTAGAACCAGTAAATGAATCCAGCAAAGTTGCAGGATACAGGATTAATATACAGAAATCTGGTGCTTTTCTATACACTATCAGAAAGAGAAAGTAAAAAAAAAAAATTCCATTTAAAATTACATCTAAAAGAATGAAATACCTAGGAATAAACTTAACCAAGGATGTGAAAGACCTATACTCTGAAAACTATGAAACACTGATGAAGGAAATTGAAGATGATACAAAGAAATGGAAAGATATCTCATGCTCTTGGATTGGAAGAATTAATATTGTTAAAATGGCCATACTGCCCAAAGCAATCTATAGACTTAATGCAATCCCTATCAAAGTACTCATAACATTTTTCAGAGAACTAGAACAAATAATCCTAAAGTTCATATGGAACCACAAAATACCTCGAACTGCCAAAGCAATCTTGAGAAAAAAGAACAAAGCTGGTGGTATCATGCTCCCAAACTTCAGACTATACTACAAAGTTACGGTAATCAAAACAGCATGGTACTGGCATAAAAATAGACATATAGCCCAGTGGAACAGAACAGAGAGCCCAGAAATAAACCCACAGACCTATAGTCAATTAATCTAAGACAAATGAGGCAAGAATATACAGTGGAGAAAAGACAGTCTCTTCAACAAATAGTACTGGGAAAACCAGACAGCTACATGTAAAACAATGAGATTAGAACATTTCCTCACACCATATACAAAATAAACTCAAACTGGATTAAAAACTTAAATGTAAGACTTGAAACCACAAAACTATAAGGGAGCATAGGCAAAACATTCTTTGACATAAATCATAGCGATATTTTTCTGGATCTGTCCCCTAAGGCAAAAGAAATAAAAGCAAAAATAACAGATGAGACCTAATTAAAATCTCTTGAACAGCAAAGGAAACCAATGACAAAGTGAAAAGACAGCCTTTAGAATGGGAGAAAGTATTTGCAAAGGATATAACCTACTGGGGTTAATATTCCAAAATATATAAACAGCTCATACAACTCAATATCCAAAAAAAAACCCAACCAATCAAAAATGGGTATAAGATCTGTATAGACATTTTTCCAAAGAAGACATATGGATGGCTAACAAGCACATGAAAAGATGCTCAACAATGCAATTATCAGAGAAATACAAATCAAAACAACAGTAAAATATCACCGCACATCTGTCAGAATGGCTATCATCAAAAAGTCTACAGATAGGGCTTCCCTGGTGGCGCAAGTGGTTGGGAGTCCGCCTGCCGATGCAGGGGACGCGGGTTCGTGCCCCGGTCTGGGAAGATCCCACATGCCGCGGAGTGGCTGGGCCCGTGAGCCATGGCCGCTGAGCCTGCGCGTCCGGAGCCTGTGCTCCGCAACGGGAGAGGCCACAACAGTGAGAGGCCCCCATACCACAAAAAAAAAAAAAAAAAAAAAAAAAAGTCTACAGATAAATGTTGGAGATGATGTGGAGAAAAGGGAACCCTTGTGCACTGTTGATGGGAATGTAAATTGGTGCAGCCACCATGGAAAACAGTATGGAGCTTCCTCAAAAAACTGAAAATAGAGCTACCATATGATCCAGTAATGCCACTCCTGAGTATATATCCAGAAAAAAATGAAAACACTAATTTGAAAAAGATTTATAATACACAAGATATGGAAGCAACCCAAGTGCCCATCAACAGACAAATGGATAAAGAAGTTGTGGTATATATATATATATATATATACACAATGTAATATTACTCAGCCCTACAAAGAATAAAGTCCTGCCATTGGTGGCAGCATGGATGGACCTAGAGAATATTATGCTTAGTGAAATCAGTCAGACAGAGAAAGACAAATACTATATGATATCATTATATATGGAATCTGAAAAATAATACAAATGAAATATATGCAAAACAGAAACAGACTCATAGATATAGGAAACAAACTAGTGGTTACCAAAGGGGAGAGAGAAAGGGGCAGGAACAAATAGGGGTTATGGGATTAAGAGATGCAAACTACTATGTATAAAATAGATTAGCAGCTAGGATATATTGTACAGCACAGGGAATTATAGCCATTATCTTGTAATAACTTTTAATGGAGTACAATCTGTTAAAATACTGAACCACAATGCTGTATACCTGAAACTAATATAATATTATAAATCAACTATACTTCAATGAAAATGCTTTAATATTTAGTGTAATGTTTATTGAAAGGTTTGAGAGTAATTTTGTATCAGATTAAGGAAGTTCCCTTCTATTCCTCATTTTCTAAGAGGGATTGTTTTCTTTTTCTAAATCATAAATGAATATGGACTCGTTGAATGTGCTTTTGTTCTCTGTAATTTTGAAAAAAGTTAAATTATTTTGTCTTTTCAAGACCTGAAGTCATTTATGCCTATAGTTTCATTTCTATCTACTGCTTTAACTTTCTGATTCGACATGATTTGTATCTTGAATTCTATTTTATACTTTATTCAATCTTATATGTACATAGTAGAGGAAATTACCTCAAATCAAGTTTCAATGAATTTATTTTTAATTTTTTGGCTGCGTTGGGTCTTCGTTGCTGTGCGCGGGCTTTCTCTAGTTGGGCGAGTGGGGGCTACTCTTCATTGCGGTGCACGGGCTTCTCATTGCAGTGGCTTCTCTTGTGGGGGAGCATGGGCTCTAGGCATGTAGGCTTCAGTAGTTGCAGCACATGGGCTCAGTAGTTGTGTCACACAGGTTTATTTGCTCCGTGGCATGTGGGATCTTCCCGGACCAGGGCTCAAACTTGTGTCCCCTGCACTGGCAGTCGGATTCTCAACCACTGCACCACCAGGGAAGTCCCCAAAAGCTTTTAGAAGTGTTTTAACTAGGAGTCTGATTGCTAGGTGTAGTGAGTTGAATGGTGGCCTCTAAAAAGATATGTCCACATCCTAACCTCTGAAACCTGCAAATGTAACCTTATTTGAAAAGGTGTCTTTACAGATGTAATTATGTTAAGGATCGCAAGACAAGATCATCCTAGATTATCTAGGTGAGCTCTCAATCCAATGACAATAGTCCTTCTAAGAGACATACAGAGGTCTTCTTCTCCTCCAAGAAATGCACAGAGCTACCAGAAGCTAGAAGAGGCAGGAAGGATTCTTCACTAGAGTTTTCAGAAAGAGTGTGGTTCTATGGACAACTTGATTTTGGACTTCTGACCTCCAGAACGGTGAAACAATACATTTCTGTTGGGGCAATTTTTTATGATATCCCTAGAAAACTAATACCATTCTGGTTATTAAATCTTTTTCTATTTTATATGTTTCAAACGTCTTCTATGAGCCTGTCTCTTGTCTTTTAGTGGAATATGGGTGATCATCATCTTTTTTCACACATTCAGTCTCATTGTCTTCCAAAATGTCTCTGAGTGTTTTCCAGAAAAATTTGAAGAGTTTTTTTTCTGAAATTAAGGTAAAGGTGGAGTCATAGTAGCGGTGTGGAAAGGTATGTTTCTTATTAAAGGCACTGACAGCAGGGAAGTTAACATTGTCTCTTGGCAAAAACACAAATCAGCTTCGTAGCTGATATAACATTATTGACAAGTGTTAAAAGTGATGGAAGTGATGAAAGACTGTACTTTCACATGGCATACATGGAAAACTTTTTTTTAAAATAAATTTATTTTATTTATTTCTTTTTGGCTCCGTTGGGTCTTCGTTGCTGTGCATGGGCTTTCTCTAGTTGTGGTGAGCGGGAGTTACTCTTCGTTGTGGTGCACAGGCTTCTCGTGGTGGTGGCTTCTCTTGTTGCAGAGCATGGGCTCTAGGCATGCGGGCTTCAGTAGTTGTGGCACTCGGGCTCAGTAGTTGTAGCAACTAAGCACGGGCTTAGTTGCTCTGCGGCATGTGGGATCTTCCCGACCAGGACTTGAACCCGTGTTCCCTACATTGGCAGGCGGATTCTTAACCACTATGCCACCAAGGAAGCCCATGGACAATGTTTTTATTATCCTAGAAGGATCAGAGAGGGAAAATAAATCTGTAAGAGTTGAAAGTAGCTGAAGTCTACAAATTTAGCATGTGCTCAGGTGAAAAATTCTGTGTGCATTCATGTGTGTGTGTTGTAAAGTGCCATTATTTACAGTATTCAAGATGTAGACTTTTGTAATTTCCTGTTTAGTTTTCTTAGTCTGAGATATAACTTTTTTTAAATAAATATTTCCCTTTAGAATGACTTAAATATATCAGACAGATAATATGGTGCCACTATTAATACATGACTATTCAGTAGCTCAGAAATTAAGTGCATTATATATAAATAGAAAATTATTTTCAAGATTTCTAGGATGGTCCTACATTGTCATTACTCTCTGAAAGCATGGCTCTTCCCCCACCTTGGGTCACCAGTAGAAGACCTTCACATGGATTCCCATCAATAAGTATTTTTCTCATTGACTAAAAAAAATTGATATTTTGGGTGAGAGCTTTGGAGAGGAGAAGCTGGAGTCTCTTAGCTTAGCGTATAATGCAGTACAGTTCAGAGACAGGTATGGTCCCCTCAAGTACTTCAGCTTGACCTGAACTACTGGAGTTCAGCTTCAACATAATTGCAGCACAGCAAGGAGTCCCTTCTGGAAACCAGCTGCTTGATCAGGGATTCATTTATCAGGAGGATTATGACTCCAAACATTTTTCTAAACTGTTGTGGCCATTTAAAAAGGAAAAAAAAAAAAGAGGAGTCTGGGGAACTAATTAGGAAGGAGTGGCTCCCCTCCGAGTCTTGACCTTAACCCCACTGAGAAAGTATGGGATTTACTTTACCTAAGTAAGGAAAGAACATAAATAGTTGGCAAAAATGCTCTGTGGTATGAGTTCCGGCAAGTCATGAATTGGCCTGATACAGACTGGGAGAGAGAGAGGAAACAAAACACAAGAGAAACTCCAAAGACTTTAAAAATAACAATTAAATGTATCATTATAACATATTATTATTTTGTACTTTCCTGATTACAAGAAAATAAACCAATGTGAGTCTGTGACTAGTATATAAAATATAATATGAAAAAAATGTTTTTGGTCTTTGTCAGGTTATGAAGTGTTACCACAATGAGTCTGGGTATCACTTTCTATTATTCCATTTAGTAGATTGTGTTTTCTCTATCTGCATTTTAATGTCTCATTAGTTTTGGAAAATCCTCAGGCTTAACCTTGTAGAATATTGTTTCTTCCACATTATTTGCTCCTCTTTCTCCAGCTCTAATTGTGTTACACCTTCTTATCTTATTTTCCATGTTTCTTAAACCCTCTTTCATTTAAAAAAAAATCTCCTGATATATTTGTGTTACATTCTGGGTAATGTCATTATTTCTATCTTCCAGTTACTGAGCTATTTCAAATGTACTACTTAATCCACTCACTAAGATTTTCATTTCAGTGATTGTAACTTTCACTTCTTAAGGTTCCATTTAAAAAAAAACAGTGTAATTTCTTGAAAGTCTTTAGTTTTGTGTTGGGAGGACTTTATATAGTTTGCAAAACTGCTAGAAGCAGAAATTTAGCCTCTTTTCAAGTCTGTCTCTGCTGTATTAAGTAAACTGTAGGATAAATGAAGATATAATAGCTAGAAAGCTCAAATCAACAAAAACAAGTACTTGTAGCTCCTTGTATAGTCTAGAGTTCTTTAAAATACTGGCCTTTAATTTGATCTTCATAGTACTCTTGTGAGGTGCTTACTCTTATTTCCATTGCTGAAGCTAAGAGACTTACCCAAGGCCTCCAAGCTAGTAATAAGTAGAGCTGAAATTAAACTCATGTTTTATGACTCATTTTATTCCATACTTTTTCAGTATATATTAAATAATTTTTATGTTTATGCCATGGGGTAATAGAGTGTTGGGTAATTAGGGAAAGGTGTACTTTGTTCCAGTATATCATAATTAACTTTTCTTTGAAAAAAGCTACTTAGGTTCAGTCCAAGATAACTCAAAATGTTTCCTGAGTAGAAGACAACGGATTTTCAGACCTGCCTTATTTTCTTCATTTCCATGTTTCCTTACTATTTCTTTCTATATTTCTACCCCTGTTTTTAGGGTCTTATGTTCTGTAAAGCAATTAATAAATTGTAGTTTATAATAATTTAAGATCTACTACTTTTTAGTTTGTTGGATCACTATGAGGATGAAATTAGATCATGTATATTCACGTTCCTCATAAAGTGTCTGGTTCCTAATGGGCACTCAAAAAAAGAGGAATTCTTTTAAATGCAAAGATAGCATAAATACTAATCCCATGAAGTCATAATTCCATTTTGTATCCCTCACAACGTGTATCAGTCAGGGTTCTGCAGAGAAAAAGAACCATTAGCGTGTGTGTGTGTGTGTGTGTGTGTGTGTGTGTGTGCGCGCACGTGCGCACGTGCACATGTGTGTGCATAGAGAGACACAGAGAGATTGACTTTATAGAATTGGTCCACGTGATTGTGGAAGACTGGCACATCTGAAATTTTTAAGGTTGGCCAGCAGGCTGGAAACTCAGGCAGGATTTCTATGTTGCAGTCTTGAGGTAGAGTCTCTGCACCAGGAAACTTCAGTGTTTCAAAATTAACCATCATACAGCATATAGTATTAATCCATGGCTCTTCACGTTCAGGGACTATATCAAATGTTTTTATTGAATTCAGTTATATTTTTAGAAAAATGTTTCTCACATATCACACCAAAGTTTAATTTATCCATATTTAGTCAGAAAGCTTACTCTCTGTTTACTCACCTTCCAAAAAAGATATTTTAAAAATATTAGCATCACTGGTTTAACCGTATAGCTTGCCATGGTGACTTTGTTTTATAGGCAAAACTCATTTACATGTTTATATGCTAATGTGCTTATTTGATATCAAAATGAGACACTTTAATAATAGGCTCTAACATAGATTTGTTGTTGTACTAAGCATTGTATGCATACATATATTATTGATAAGCTTTATAACAACCCTATGAAGAAAGTATATTACTATAATCTCTATTTTATAGATGAGGAAACTGAAACTCATAGAATTTAAATTACTTTTTCAAGGTCATAAACATGACTTCAAATAAAAATCAGATCTCTGAATCTAGGCCAGTGCTTTAACCACTCTGCTTGCATAGCTCTTAACGTTCTTATTATACTAATTTATTTTAGTTATAATGACAGAAGCACTGAGAAAACTTTAAATACATTCTGAATCAAAACACTTGTGTACCAATAGATTGGACTCTCCATATACGTAAGTAGAAATTTAAGTCTTTTTCATATGAACTTTGTATAATGAAGATTTAAGTGTTGAAAATCAGCTTCTTAACTGCTTTTGAGATTTCGTTCTCTCCTGGAATTTTTTAAAGTAGAGTTTCTGAAATAATGTTTTATACAACATTAGTTCTATATGATATCAGTAAAATATTACTTTGGTCAAATAAGTTTGGGAAATTTTGAGTTAAAAAAGTCCAAAGAGAGTGTTTATTGCAATATTTCTCAGAGTATGTTATGCTCAAGTGCATTGTCACTTTCCAAAAGTGGGGTAGCTATAGCTGTTTCCAAACTTTATTTGAACAGCAATTCATGGGACTAGTGTCCCAAAGAACTTGCTTTTGGGGAATGCTATCCCAAAGTTAAGATAATATTTTATAATATCATCTTACTTGTCTGAATGTCTGAAATCTAATTTTCAAAACATAGATAAACTGGAAACCCAGATGATCCAGCTAAGGGGCCATCACAGGTAAAGCAGTTATGCTATAGAGGAAAGCTGTGTAAAACAAGGTTTCTGAAGGGGTCACAGTAAAGGATAATATGTCTTGGAGAACATTTGTACCACTGCCAGTCCATGGAATCTGGAAATGCAGAGTTTCCTTAAAACTTACTGAGTTCTCTATGCTAGTTCTTGATGGTCAGGGAAATTCACATCCCCAAAGCTTCCACAATCAAGTTTCAAATAACATTTTGCATTTATACCATAACTTCTAATTTTTCGAAACATTTCCACACGTATTACCTTATTTAACCATGCCAGACTCACTGGTAAGTTGTGACAGGTCTGGTTTTCACAGCTGTGGAGGTGATTTGAGAACTCTCCTGCTTTACAAATTTTGGGTTTTGTCTGGAGCTATGCTTTAGGAATCAATGAAGCACATCCCCAAGCAATGAGGCAGAACTGTGGACAGCTGGGAAATTGAAGCTCACACACCAGCCTGGGGTTCTTTTTCAAACAAGATTTTTTTTTTTCTTTTCAAACAAAGGGTCTTAGATGATTATGAAACTAACAGGGTTTCTAAATTAGTGGGATCTTCTTATCACGCAAAGTTCTCATCTGCTCACTGTGAAAAGGACTATAGGTAACTATTTAGTCTTTTGTTGTTATTCATGTATTTTTTCATGTTTCCTTTTTCTGATTACAACACACATTCATGTACACTGTAAAAAATTCTTAAAATACAGGGATTACGCTGGTGGAGCAGTAGTTAAAAATCTGCCTGCCAATGCAGGGGACGGGTTCAAGCCCTGGTCCGGGAAGATCCCACATGCCACAGAGCACCTAAAGCCCGTGTGCCACAACTACTGAGCCTGCGCTTTAGAGTCTGCAAGCCACAACTACTGAACCTGCCTGTTACAACTACTGAAGCCCACACGCCTAGAGCCCGTGCACCGCAGCAAAGAGTAGCCGCCGCTCACCGCAACTAGAGAAAGACCGCACACAGCAATGAAGACCCAACGCAGCCAAAAATAAATAAATGAATGAATAAATAAATTTATTTTAAAAATTCATAAAATACAGAAATACATAACATGAAAAGTGATAGTTCTCTATAATCTTGCTACTATTAACGGCTATAAATAACTTGTCTTATATTCTTCTAGATTTAATTTTACTATGCATTTACCATCAACCACATATGTGTATATTTATAATTTTAATTTAAGAATAACATATAGAAAATTGCACTAATTTTAAGATTATACCTTAGTGAAGTATAAGAAAGTGGACAAACTCATATCTCCACCAGATAAGAAAGTGGACAAAGTCATATTTCCACCAGCCAAGTAAAAAACAAAATAGAGTGATTCCAGTACTCTGAAAGCTTCCCTTGTGCCCTGGTCTTCATCATTACCCACTTCTTCCTCCCCAGAGGTAAGCATTGTTTTGACTTCTAATACCATAGGGTTTTTTTTTTTTTCAACTTTATATAAATGGAATCATGGAGGATGTACTCATTCATGTCTGGATTCTTTCATTCTATGTTGTATCGATTAGACTTCTTCCATATTGTAACATGTAGCAATTTTCATTGCTGCATGATAACCCATTGTGTGAATATACTACAATTCAATTGTTGATGAATATTTGGATATTTTCCAGTTTTAGAGTATTATAAATAATGATGCTATGAACATTCTTGTGCATGTCTTTGTATGCCTCTTGCTTGGATAGATACTAAGAAATGAAATTATTGGACTATAGGACATATATATATATATATATATATATATATATCCATCTTTATTAGATGATGCCAAACAGGTTGCTGAAGGGGTTACAGAAATTTATACTCCGACCAGCAGTGCATGGAATGTTAATGGCTCCACATCTTCAAAACCTGGGCAACATCAGTCTGTAATTTTATAGCCATTCTGGTGAGGGTGTAGTGGTAGCTCATTGTAGTTTTCCTTGGCATTTACCTGATTATTATTTCTTTCTCACTGTCTTTGTGCCCTTCCTTCCAGATATTATCTTCTGATTCATTTTCTGCCTTATTATTTCTCTCTTCAACTCTGTCTAAACTGCTACTAAACTTACTGATTGGGATAATTTCTGTTATTATGTTGCTAATTTCCACTTGGTTCTCTTTTACATTTTCAACTTCTTGACCAAATTCTCAGTCTTGTCATATAAACCCTTACACATACCAGCTATTTAATGACCATGTTTTATATCTCCATTATCTGGATCTCTGTGGGTTACTTCTATTGTTCACAATTTCTCTTGATTTTCAGTCACCAAGTCTCACTGCTCATATACCAAGTTTCTGATTGTTAGATATTGATGATGAAAAACTGTAGAGATAATTTGATACTCATGCAGAGAGAAAAGAGATTTGTTTCCAGTAGTTCACCTAGGAGCACTAGCAACCCAGATCATCTTAGTTCAATGAGGAATTGAGGTAGCACAAAAATTGGCTTCAATTTCTGTGGAGGTGATGTATTTCCAGTTCACCCGCCCTAACTCCTAAGATGTAGCTTTTCAGGAACTTCTTAACCCAAAGAATGGGGGTTGGTTTATAAAGGTTCCTGCTTTGTGATGTGCCTTGACCTTCATTGTTTACCCTTTCTTCTCCCAGCTCTATGAGACTGTGAAAAATGCTACTTATCCTGTCTCTCATCTCTGTTCTTGAACCAGCAGATACCTCCTGGGGAGAGTGGTCCTCAATGCTGTCTTCTGATCTTTGGGCTTCCTTCCTCTTAGCCCTATACTTACTCATGTCATAATTTGGTAATTCTCTGATAATTTCACATAGATTAAAAAATACTATGTGTAGCTTTTCTAGTTTTCCTCATCTAATCTTTTTGTGGAAGCTTATATGATCCTAATGGTACCTTTGGCACATGAATGTTTAAAATTTTATGTACACATATTATAAGTATTTAATATTTTGACTGAGCTTCATGCCATGCTTACATGAGTTACTTCTACTCCAGGCTATAAATATTTACCTATTTTTTTCCTAGTTTGTTATGGCTTCAAAAATGTTTTAATTTCATGTGGAATTCACTTTGGAGTAAGGGATGAGGTAGACTTTAGTTTTAAAAAATAACACCATGAGCAACACCATGTTTTCCCCACTGATTAGAAATAAACTTCCCCCCTTACTATCCGCTTAATTTCTTGATATATTGGAATATTTCTAAACTTTTCTGTTGAAGGAATACAGCTATTTATTCCAGTACCTACTCTACATAATTTTAATTATGATAGTTTAATAATATTTAAAAAATCTGGAAGTTCTAACCTCTTTCCAATACTTAAAAATTAGGCAGTTACCACTTATTTTTCTTCTAGATTTAGCTTTGGACTGAATTGTGTCCAAAATCTGTTTTAGTCAGCTTGTACTGCCATAATAAAATACTGTGGACTGCACGGCTTAAATAACAGAAATTTATTTTTGGAGTCTAGAAGTCCTAGATCAAGATTTAGCAGGGTCAGTTTCCAGTGTGGGCTCTCTTCCTGCCTTGCAGATGACTGCCTTCTTGCTATGTTCTCACATGGCCTTTCCACAGTATGTGTGGGTGTAAAGAGAGATCGCTTTCTCTCTCTCTCTTCTTGTAAGGCCACCAGTTCTGTGGGATTAGGACTCACCCTTATGATCTCATTTAACCTTAATTATCTCCTGAAAGCCCTGTCTCCAGATACAGTCACATTGGGGGTAAAGTCTTCAACATATGAATTTGGGGGCGGGATATACAATTCGTATGTTGAAGACTTAATCCCCAATGTGACGTTCTTCTCCTATTCCATCCACATTCTTATTCCCATCTTGAGGTTACCATTAACTAGAATTTTAGTTTACTATTATACTTTTGGATAATTTTTGCCATATATGTTCATACATGGATGTATATACATTTAGTTTTGAGCTCTTGTTTTAGAGCTTTATAAATATGGTATCATGCTCTATGTAATCTTTTATGATTAGCATTTTTTTACTCCATGTTATATTTCTAAATTTAATCCAGGTAGCTGTAATTCATTTTTCCCTGCTGCATAATATCTCCATATGTGAATATGCCAAAATCTATTCATTTTGCTGTTGAAGGACCTTTGGATGATTTCTCAAATGAAATGAGCTTATGAAAATTCTTGTACATTTCTTCTGGTGCATTTATGTATGGGATTTTTCAGGGAATATATCTAGGAGTAGAATTGTTAGACCCCAGGTTAGGGAGATCTTTAACTTTACAAAATAATGAAAAATTGTTTTCTAAAATGGTTCCATGCACTCTCCACAAGAAATGTATGAGTTCCTGTTGGTCCACATCCTCCTCAACAATTGGTGTTGTGTTGGTTGTAAAGGTTTTGTCTTTAAGCTCCAAACCCACCTTCTGTACTGACTTACCTAGTACTCTGAAAACGACATTGCTCTTTTTCTAGCTTGCTTCCTTTTAGTTTTTGCCAATGGCAAGGGGCACTAGAGGGAGTTTGGAAAGTAGGAAGAGACAGAAGGGGCTTTCTTTTCTGTTTGTGTGATATTTTCCAATTGATGTTCTTCCAACAATGGCATTTCACCTCAGTAGCAGAAGCTGGTTATAAGGGTGGTTATTTCCAGTTTCCAGCTTTTTCTACACTCCTAGAATCAGCCTCATTGTACTCACTTAGAGGCACCAAAAGCAGTGGAACAGTTTTCTCTCCTCAGAAGTGAGTTCCAGCTCTGTGTAGTCCCTCTACTGATCTTCAGAAGCACAGCCAGTAGCAGCTAGTGGAGGTCCTTCCTCAGAATTTTGACTCTTAGTTCCTTGAGTCCTTCCTCTACATTCCTGAAGAACAGCAGCAGTGAGGCAAAAGTCTGAATCCCACCTCCTCAGGCCTTCTCCTTCAAGCTTTAATGTTAGGGTAGCCCCTGACCTCTTCCCTGGGTTCTTCAGTGTTAAGGGTAGTAACTGCTTCCTATAGTAACTAACTTTGTGTTACTGCAGTGTTCCCTTTCTGTTTTTTATTTTTATTTTTTTTTCAGTCTTTTAATACCATAGAACCAATTCCCTATATTAAATTCTCTCTGATGACATAACTATGTGGTTTCTATTTTCTTGGCTGATAAAGATATTATTGGACTTCTTAATTTTTGCTAATGTACTGGATATAAAATGGTATCTCATTAAGCTCTGTTTTGTGTGTGTTTCTCGGTTACATTAAGAAGGCTGAACTTTTTTTGGATAAGTTTATTGAACATACATGTTTCCTTTTCTGTGAAATGCCTTTCATGTTGTTTGTTCATTTTTCTATTGGATTTTTTTCTTATTGATTTGTACTTCTCTGTATGTTCAGAATATCAATTGGTTGTACATTTTATGTATTGAAAAAATCTTCTCCTAATTTGTGACTTACACTTTCACTTTCTTTATGGTATCTTTTGATCAGGGAGTTTTTTATTTTAATGTGAATTTCTTTATATTATTCTTGATTGTTAATTATTTTGGTCTTGTTCAAGAAATCCTCTATCCCAAGATAAGAAAGATAATCACCTCAAATTATTTAACTTCTGTTTTTCACATTTAGATTCTTAATTCCACTGGAATTGTGTGTGTGTGTGTGTGTGTGTGATGAAATGTAGGAGTTCCAGTTTCAATTCTTTTCATATATGCTTTCCAACTATCTCCCCTTTTTATCTACTGTCATATGTAATCTGTCATATATCAAAGTTCCAAGCATGTGAGAGCCTATTTCATGGCTCTCCATTTTGTTATAATGGTCAGTTTGTCTATTCCTGAAACAATAAATACACTACATCTTAATTATTATAACTTTATGTGATATCTTAATATCTGGTAAAGCAAGTATTTTTGTTCTTTTTCTAGAATATCTTTGAAATCTTGGATCTTTGCCTTCCAGATGCATCATTTCAAATTCCATGAAAAATTTTATTGGAATTGCATTGTCTCTGTACATCACTTGGTAGAACTGATATATTTACAATATTGTATTTCTATGCATAGACATGGGATAGCTCTTCATTTATTTAGTATTTATTTAATTTCTTTCAATGTTTTGTAATTTCTTTCCATACAATATTTTAAGATGAATTCCTAAGTACTGCAATTGTAATTAGTATCTTTTAGAAAAATTATATTGTCTGTTGATGATCTTTTCATTTCTTGCCCCTTCCCTTAATTTTCCTCACGTGTTTATTCTTTCAGATAAAATTTAGCATTGTCTGTCAATGAAAAAAAGTTAGGGAGGTTTTGATTGAAAGTGAGTTTAATCTGTTTGTGTGGAACTGACATCTTTATAATGCTGAACAGAACACTACGTGTAAACTGAAGTTTCAGTAGAGACCACTAGTTACAATAGGTGAAACACTCCATGAGCAAATCAACAAATGTAGATGTTAAAAAGGTATATCCAAAAGTCAGCTTCATGATTATTAAATGCTCCAATCATCTCAAGACTATAAAATGTAGATAGAAGAATTTGTGTGTGTGAGGAGAGTGCTATTTGTGAACTGGGATTTCCTTTGGAGGAGTGGGCTAAAGAGCATTATTCATAACATCCCCAAACCTGAAACAATCTCAATGTCCATCAGCAGCAGAGTAGAAAACTAAGTTGTGGTTAATTCATATGATGGAATAATGTACAGCAATGAAAAAGTACAAACTACTGCTATATATAATAACATGGATGTCTCTCACAGACATAATATTTAGTGAAAAGAGTCATTACATACCAAAGAGTACATATTATATGGAGTATATTTCTATAAAGTTCAAAAACAGGTAAAACTAATTTATAGTGCTAGAGGTCACAATTGTAGTTACCTTTGAGGAGGTAATGACTTGAGAGATGTCACAAGGGAGCTTGCTGGATTCTGAATTGTTCTATATCTTGGTCTAGGTCATGGTTACACACACACACACACACACACACACACACGTATATATGTGTGTGTGTGTGTGTGTGTGTGTGTGTATATATATGTATATATATATATATACCATCAAGGGAGAAGAGGATTTCAGGAAGAGAGGCTTATTTTTGTTCTCTAGGAGTTTAATAAACCAATAAATTTTGGGGCTCATTTCTATATTCTTCTTAGGTTTTCAGCAGAACTACAGCAATATCAAGTGTACAAGCTGGGAGCATGACCATTATTTTCCCTTACTCAATATATTTTTTCTTTTTTGTTTTTTTTCTTTTTCATTGAGGTGACATTGGTTTATAACATTATACAAGTTACGTGTGTACATTTTGACTTCTATATATACTACAGCATGTCCACCACTAAAAATTTAGTTTCCATCCCTTACCATACACTTGATCCCCTTTAACCATTTCACCCTCCCCCTCCCTGCCACCCTCCTCGCCCTGCCCCTTCCCATCTGGTAATCACCAGTCTGTTCTCTGTATTTACGTGTTTGCTTTTGTTTGGTTTGTTCATTTATTTTGTTTTGTTTGTTTCTCATATTCCACATATGGGTGAAATCATATGGTATTTGTCTTTTTCCATCTGACTTATTTCACTTGGTGTAATACCCTTAAGGTCCATTCATGTTGTCAGAAATGGAGAGATTTCATCTTTTTTTAATGACTGAGTAATATTCCACTTGTGACATTTATCTCACATCTTCTTTATTGGTTCATCCATTGATGGACACTTAATTTGATTCCATGTCTTGACTATTGTAAATAATGCTGCGATGAACACAGGAGTGCATATATCTTTTCTTAGTGTTTTTGTTTTTCTTGGATAAATACCCAGAATTGCTGCATGGGGGGTGGTGGTGGTGGTATGAATTGGGAGATTGGGATTGGCATATATACAATAATATGTATAAAATAGATAACTAATAAGAACCTGCTGTATAAAATATAAAATTAAATTTAAAAAAAAGATTAAAAAAATACCCAGAACTGGGTACTTCTAGTCTTAATTTTTTGAGGAATCTCCATACTGTTTTTCATAGTGGCCACACCATAAAAAATGTATGAGGAGGACTTCCCTGGTGGCGCAGTGGTTGAGAGTCTGCCTGCAAATGCAGGGGACACGGGTTCGAGCCCTGGTCTGGGAGGATCCCACGTGCCGCCAAGCAACTAGTCCTGTGAGCCACAACTACTGAGCCTGTGCTCTAGAGCCCACGTGCCACAACTGCTGAAGCCCGTGCGCCTAGAGCCCTGGATCTGCAGCAGGAGAAGCCACCACAGTGAGAGGTCCACGCACCGCAACGAAGAGTAGCCCCCGCTCACTGCAACTAGAGAAAGCCCATGCACAGCAACGAACACCCAACAACGAAGACCCAATGCAGCCAAAAAAACCAAAAATTTAACAACAAAACTATTACCAAAAAAATGTATGAGGGTTTTTTTTTCTCCACATCCTTAACAACACTTGTTATTTCTTCCCTTTTTGATAATAGCCATTCTAACAGGTGTGAGGTGATATCTCATTGTGGTTTTGATTTGCATTTCCCTAATAATTAGTGATCTTAATCATATTTTATCTTTATTTCCAAATCCCTATTTACTTAGAATTTTAGTCCTAAGCTCTGAATCTTCAAAATTATGAAATATTGGAAAAAAGTGAAAGAAAACTGACAGATGACTATTGGATTTGTTGAGATGATAGCAGAGATCCATGGTTTTTAAAATCAGTTTACTTGCTGATCCACTTAGTATTTTCTCATATTCATTAGTGATGAATAAAAATGTTTGGATATTTTTACTCTTTATCCCAACCATTGGCTGTTTTAGTACCTTTTTTACTTGAATCTGACATTTTCCTGTTGATTTATTAAATTTTTATGTTCCTCCTTGTGTTAGTTTCCTGTGGTCATTGTAATAAATGACCATAACCTTGGTGCTTAAGACAACATAAATTTATTCTCTCACAGTTTTGGAGGCTGGAAGCCCTAAATCAGTGTTCACTGGACTGAAGTCAAGGTGTTGTCAGGCCTGCACTCTCTCTGGAGGCTCCAGGGAGAGAATTCATTCCCAGCCTCTTCCAGCTGCCGGTGGTTGCCAGCATTCCTTGGCATGTGGCTCCATCACTCAAGTCTCTGCTTCTGTGGTCACACTGCCTTCTCTTTTCCTGTCTGGGTCAAACAGAAAACAGGGACTGGGACCTGATATCTTTAGTCTACTATACCTCCCCACCAAACTGCAAGTTCCATGGGAGCAGAGCCCTTGTATGTGTGTGCTCATTGCTCAGAAGAGTTGGGAGCAAGAATGCCTGGCACACAGTAGGCATTCACTTAGTATTTGTCAAAGCAATCATTAATTATAGGGAATCAATTTGAAGAGCTTCCTTTAGAGTCAGGAATTTCTGTTTTATTCCAGAAGTCACATCCAATACCATTAGTTGGAATTTTTAGTGAGAGACTTCAGCTCATTTCAGAAAGAATATTCTAATAACGAGGCCTATCTGTCCATAGTCCAAGTTACTTCATGAGGGAATAAACTCCTTGAATCAGGATATATTCCAACAAAGATTGTTTTGTCACCTGTTAGGGATACTAGAAACTATATTTTAAAGTTAGGTGGGAAGGCGGTTTTACAGATAGCAGACAGGTTTATCTTGTGTAACTAATCTTACTTCTTTCTATCTAAAGAACCCCAATTCTTTTTGAAATTTCCAGAATTCTTATCTAAGTTTTTTTTTTTTTTTTTTTTACCCCACATCTCGCAGCTTGTGGGATCTTAATTCCCTGACCAGGGATTGAACCCGGACTCTCGGCTGTGAGAATGCGAAGTCCTAACCACTGGACTGCCAGAGAATTCCTTCTAAGCACTTTGTTAAGGTATTAGTTTTAAGACCACTGAAAAAGATTCCCATTTCTCTTTAATTTATATATATATGGCTCCTAGTCTTCAAATCTAATTTTCAACATGGAATCTTGTGATAGATGTGAAAATATGGTCATTAAAAGAACGCAATTGGCTTTTTGTTTCATGTAGCAATACTGTCTCAGGGATGAATCCATATCCAAATAAATGATGTCTCTCCATCAAAGCCGTTGTCCAGGAAATTGGTGATTACAAAATGCAAAGTTTGAAATAACACATGAAAGTCACTTAAATGGCCTTAAGTAAACCTAGTTTTTAGTCAAATATTTGTGCCAATTGGGATGTTTTTGTCTGCAAGTAATGGAATACATCACTAAAGTACCTTAGATTTATTCCCCATAACAAGAAGCCTGGAAGGTAGGGTGTTGAAGGCTGTAGCTGCTCCAAGAATTATGTCCTCACCCAAATAATCACAGCAAAGGAAGGAAGGGGGAGAGCCTTCCTTCTGCATCTCTTGTATTCTTTCTTTTCTTCTTTTCTTAAATCAGAGAGGAAAATCTTTCCCAGATGTTTCCCAAAGGACATCCTCTTCTGTCTCATTGGTCAAACTGGGTCACATAACCATTTCCATTACGAGTGGAAAAGCCAATTGCTGCCACATTAACTGACCTCATGGACAAGAAGGGGTTAAATCTGTCCTCATTAAAAACAGATTCCTCAACCTAACATTTACAATGGACTTTGCAAAGCTCTTTCACTTAACTTTTTCTTCTAATTCTCATTAACACATCCAGTGATGTAGAAAGTTGGTGGTGGTGATGGTGGTGGTGGTGGGGAGTAGGGAAAGAACTGGGAACTGGTAGAACTGGAACTGGAAGAACTGGAAACAACTGGGTGTCGACTATTGTGGATAACCTTATCTACAGATGAAGGGACTGAAGCTCTGCATAGGAATCCTGTTTAAGATAACCTGGGTAGAAAGCAGTGATGCTCCAATATGGACCATGTCTAATGGTGATGATGAGGGTGCTTATTATATGCCAGGCATTGTGCTATGTTACTTTACAGTGATTACTTCATTTAATTCTCAACCCTACGAAGGAGGTAGTGCCTCTATTTGATAGATAAGGAAATTGTGGCTCAAGGTCACACATCTAATAAGCGCAGGTCTGTGATTAGAACTTCAGTGCTGCTGCCAGGGATGGGTACTTCTTTAAACTGTACTGCTTTCCCATTTGAATTCCCATATTCTTTCCAGGACTATTGCCTCTGAGCTAAGCTCTTTGTGACTTAAGCTTCCTCATCTGTAAAATGACATAATTCTACCTACTTTATAGGGTTCCCATGAGGAGTGAACGTGAATCCACGAAAAGTAATTAACAAGGAGACAAATATAGTAGTCTGGCATTAATATTGTGGAACTTGAGCTTCCCTGGTGGCACAGTGGTTGAGAGTCCGCCTGACGATGCAGGGAACACGGGTTCGTGCCCCTGTCCGGGAAGATCCCTACATGCCGCAGAGCGGCTGGGCCCGTGAACCTTGGCCGCTGAGCCTGCGCGTCCGGAGCCTGTGCTCCGCAACGGGAGAGGACACAACAGTGAGAGGCCCGAGTACCGCAAAAAAAAAAAAAAAGAAAAAAAAATATATTTATTTATATTTATTTATATAGTGGAATTTATCTCATTATATTTAAATTTCCAATTATGTCTTTTACCTACGCTACTAGACTGAGATCATCCATCCAGGACAGCAGTTCCCAAACTTTTGAGGCTCAAGGCCCCCTCTACACTCTTAAGAATTATTGTGTACCCCAAATAGTTTTTGTTTATGTAAGTTGTAGCTTTCATTACTGCATCGAAATGAATACTGAGAAATGTTTGCTCCCTTAGCTGTCAGAGTGATATACACATCATGCATCCTCTGGAAAACCTCTACTTATACTTGTGAGAACATGAACGTGAGAAAGGAAAAAAATTAAATGAATTATTAGGAAAATAGTTTTGACTTTATTGGAACCCTCAGGGTTCCCTGGATCATACTTTGAGAACTGCTGCTCTAGCTTAAGTGCTTCGTGAATGATCAGATTCCGCTGTTTGGACGAGGAAACCCAAGGTCTGAGAGGAGGAAACAAAGCAGCACCAGAGCTACGTTCCACGCCTCGCGCCGCCCGGCAGCCTCGCTGTGCAGCAGCTACGTCCTTAGCAACCGCCCCCTCCTCCACCAAGTCGCCGCTCTTCCCGGGGCGCGAACCCCGGCGCCCACACTGCTGCAGAGGCCCCTCCCTAGCTTGTTCCGCCTGGCAACCTGCGTCTCCGGCGCCCTGAGGCAGGCCCTGCCCCGCTGCCTCTCATGTGTCCTGCCTTCCATGGCAACCGCGGCGCGCGGCCACGGCGTCACCCCACCCTCCCTCCTCGTCGGGCTAAACCATTCGCTTCAGGAACCTTCACAGGGGGAGATGGAAACAAGGGAATTTAATAGAACGTCTGCGCGGTACTCTGACCCCGTTTTTCTACCTAGCTTAAGTTATACACATCTTTTTTTCTCTTGCCAAATGTCCCTGCGAGTGTGGCGCAGTGTCTCGCCTGCTCGGTTCGAACGCCTCCTTTTCCCAAGCCTGCGGATGGGTCGGCCCGCCAGGAAGGCTAGCGGTCTGCGCGGGTTGGCACAGATGCGGGGGAGCGCGCCCGACGTCGCGCTCAGGGGGCGGGGCCAACGCGCAAAGGGTAGGGGAGGCGGGCAAGATGGCTTCTGGCGAGTGATTCTGCCCGGATACCTCCGGCGACCGCTGAGACACCGGGACGGGGGGTGCTGCCCCCACTGCTGCCCTTCTTCCTCTCCCCCGCCCCCAGAGACCCCCCTCCTTCCCTTCCTCCTTCTACCTCGGTGGGGAGGGAGGGGAGGTGGGCCTGGTTCCTGGGACACCATGTCGGACTCAGAGGAGGAGAGCCAGGACCGGCAACTGAAAATCGTCGTGCTGGGGGACGGCACCTCCGGGAAGGTCAGTCCTCGAGCGGGCCCGCCGTGCCAGGCCTGCAGGAACCCCGGCCGGCTCTGGCGTCCTCCAGCCTCCTCCCCGCCCCCCCCGGCGTCGCCTTATGTCCCCGAGCCCCGGGGCGTCTGGGCTTGGGCCCGCGAGGTCGTGGCCTGGGGTTCGACACTAATAGGCGCTTGGTGAAGTCCGTCGAGAGCTGTCCAGCTCCTCTTAAATTAAAAAAAAAAAAAAAAAAAGTCATTGCCTAACCCCTGCCTGGATCTCGAACTCCTACTTCTTTAAGACACGAGCCAGTATCGTCTCCCTGGGAAGCTTTCCAGCTTCTCGCCTCTGAGGACTGGCAAGGATCTGCCAAGGCACCTTACCTCTTTTTACTTTAGTCCAGGTCACACTTTGCTCCTTTCCCCCCGTTTACCGTTTCTGATGGCTCCACTGTACTGGGATCTCCCAAGAACTTGACGCTGGAATCAGATTCCTTGGGTGAGAGAATTGGGGCTCCATCACTTACTCGTCGGATCATTGGAGGGCAAATTGCTATCCTGTTTGTACTTCATCTGTAAGATGGGTATATTGATAGGGGTCTCCTCGAAGGGTGAAGTGTGCAAATCCACATTAAATATGAAAATCTATATAAAGCTTTCATAACATGGTGTGCACTCAGTAAATGTTAGTTGCACTTTTAGAGCATCATATTTGTTCATCTCTGTTCCCAGCACAGCACCTGTCAACACAAACATTCATTCAACAAATATCTATTGAACTCCTATTCTGGACTGGTTGCTGAGGGCAGAGCTGCTAACATGACAGAGGGGATCATTGCCTTAAAGTCTGTCTTTCAGTGACAGTTGGTTGAATGAATGAGAGTGAGTGCGTGAGAATATCTGGCAGCCAGTCCCCTTACCTCGTAGGCACAGGTCTTTAACCCAGGGTTGTGGAGCTCCTGAGGTGGAATAAACATTGCCCGGTGCTTGCTCTTTGGAGATGGTCCATAAGATCTTAAAGGGTTCTTGATCCACGCCCCAAATAAGGTGAAAAGCCTCTGCCCGGCCAACCTTCACACCTGTCGCTCCTATCAATGGCGCCAACACTGTTTCTGGGAATATTGTTAGAGTTTGTCTCCTTTCTTCTTCCATCCGCTTTCTCAACTAGAGGCTTCAGAAACACTGGTTATTATTGTTACCAGTTTCCCGTTTTCGGCTTCACGTTTTCATGTTCCTGGTGTAGTTTGGACCCTGGTTCCTATGGTGACGACTGCTCGATACATCTTCCCTGGCAGTTGGCACTGCACAGCTGCTCCTGTCTTTCGTTCTGAGATTTGAGTTCCTAGGGCCCTAGGGAAAGGTGTCATTCATATGCAGGATTTGGAGGATTCTTGTTAATTTCTTTCTTGCCATCCCTGATATTTTGTTATTGATTTTTATTATTGAGGAAAAACAACTTAATATGCTCTGATTACTTTTAAACATTTTGAGGAAGAAAAGAACTTGGGATCACTTTTCTTTATAAAGTATTATATGACTTTTTGTACACTTGTAACAACTTTTTGAATGGATGAGTTGTTTTAAATGAATCAGCATTGTTTCTAACACCCTTATTCAGTAAAAATTTTAAGTTCTATTTTTATAGTTTTCTCATTCGTATTTTCTTTTGAATGTCTTCTAATTTTTCATTTCCTAAATCTTTTTATGGTGAACTCATAACTGAATTTATTTCCTGTTTAAAACTATAATGACTGTCTATAACACTAATACATGTATAAAAAGACACAAAAATTTTCCATTATCTTACATTCTATCATAATTCTTTAAATTTTTGTTAATTTTTTTCCCCAATATTCATCCATTATCATACATGTATTTCTCTGTTGAAATTTGTTCATAATTTCTATCTAGGTTTTTCATCTAGCCTGTCATACATTTTCCTCTTGTTACTAATTTAGTGTGAATAATTATGATTTTTCATCTCTGTCAAAAATTTTATCTAGTGTACAACAAAGCGTACTTTTTTCCTTCTATATTATTGAATTAGGATTATCATTCTGCTTCAAAGGATAACAGTGATACTGTTTATGGCATTCTGATTTAGTCTTTGTCATCTTGACTAATCTATTTTAAAATTGTAAAGATTGTTTTCTGCCAGAAATTTCTGGATACCAGCATCAGAAATCTAACCTTTTTTCATTATTCATATATCAACTTTTGTTTTTTTCCATACCCTGTTCAGTTTTCAGATTATTGCCGTATTATTGGCAGCTACCAACATTCCCATTCTGTTTCTTTTACTGTTCTTTTCTATTATGAATTCAGCCTCTCTTTCATTCTTACTTGTATCCTGATTTAACTCCTGGCCATTTTTTCTAGTATCAGTTTTTCTTGCTAGTTCTAACTCAGGGCATTTTTATACACCCTTACAAAAGCAATAGAATGTTGAGATGACCACTAACAGTTTATTCAAGAGAAATTTAGCTCCTTTTGCTATTAACACGTGTTTCTGTTTCTTTCCTGTTTTGAGTCATACTTTGGATTTTATTATATACTTCTTAAGATTTTTTTTTTGAGGCAAAATATTCTTTTATGGTGTCTTTTCAGTATTAGTAAATGTAGTACGGTTAAAAATTGTTAGCAAAAGTTCGCCAAACAAAAAAACTATAAAGAATCAGAAAAAAAGAGTTACAGATATGAAAGATGGTTGTTCTCTTCATAATTGTTTAAAAAGGATATTTATACAATGACTTCTGAGAAATTATTGAATGAGAAAGATAGCATAATATCTAGATAATTGAAGAGGATGTGCCTCCTTCCCACTGATTCAGTTGATTTTCTGATTAATTTTTATAGTGAGATGTCTGGAGATGGTATAAGAACCCATTTTAATATTCTTTGTTTGCAATGACCTATACTTTTGACAGATTGTACTCTATTCCAATTGAAAATTCTAGCTTTATGTTTGCCTCAAAAGTGTGAGACTTTCAAAATCTAGAAGTCCGATTTTTAGGAAAAGAAACACTAAGCTGAAGTTACATGTGCCTTGAGTTTGTCTTAGATTTATAAAGGTGTTTCAGCCATCCATATATTAAACATTTTGAAATATCTGTAATAGTATAAGTAGTGTTAATTATTTTTCTCTAGAACTCTGAGCCTCTTCACAGATGATTTTGTGCTCTAAGTTAAATAAGCTCAATGGCATAAACAAGGCTAAATGAAAAAAGGATTTAAAAAAGAATGCTTACTTTTTTTTCCCTAATCTCTTAGTTTTTATATTATCAAGGAAGCCAAATGAATTTTCATTTTGGTGTAGTGAGTTTATTTCTCAGAGTCTAGCAGAACATCTTTCTTATGGTGCTCAATAAATATTTGACCAAATATTTTAGTGATTTCTTACAAATGCTGAGTATTTAAATATTAAAAGAATTGACGTTAGTGTGTGCAAATTGCCATTTATATGAAAAATATGGTTCTTATGTCAAAGGGATTTTAGGTCTTTTTGTTTAAAGGAATTGAAGTTTGGCCAAGTTTTCTTTTGCACTACTGTACTTATGTTGTAATTAATTATAGTAAGCTATCTTGGAAATTTTATCTTAGTTTTCATTATTTAGGAATTGACATCTAATTTTAACTTTCAAAATAAGAAAGAGCTATTTTTCCTTAACTTTAGGAATCTGTCTTGAAGAGCATAAAAGCTTCATGAAACTCCCTTTCTCTTCTTTTTGGGGAAGTCTACAAATAAATAAATAATACATTTAAAATGTTTAAGAAGCTTTTGAGTTATTGAGTTATTTCAGTTGTTACTCGATTATTCTTTTGCTTTGGTAAGAAATGGTATCCTAAAGAAACTCTAGAGTTTTGAATGTAACTTAGAGTTGTTATTTAAAAAATGTATATATATATTTGTTCTGGTTATAATATTCTTGTGACTTTTAAGCTTTATGGTTCTTGGATGGACTATATTTATTTTTGTCTGCTTAATATTAAAAATATCAACTTCTTAATTTAAAAGATAAATATTATCAGTCATTCTATAGAATAATTTTCATTTAACAAATTTTAAAAATAAATTTATTTATTTATATTTAATTTTTGGCTGTGTTGGGTCTTTGTTGTGGTGCGGTGGCTTCTCTTGTTGCAGAGCACGGACTGTAGGCGCGTGGGCTCACTAGTTGTGGCATGCGGGCTCTAGAGAGCAGGCGCAGTAGTTGTGGTGCACGGGCTTAGTTGCTCCATGGCATGTGGGATCTTCCCGGACCAGGGCTCGAACCCGTGTCCCCTGCACTGGCAGGCGGATTCCCAACCACTGCGCCACCAGGGAAGTACAACATTTTTAATATAGAGAAAAATTAGACATATTTCTTGTGGGGGGAGAAAAGAAAGGAAATTCTATAAACGGGCTTTCCTCTCCTTAATTAGTTCTACTTCTTATTGGCTGAGGGCACAAACTACTCAGATGTTTAACCTCAGAAATGAAACATCTCTGAAAGTTGTATTGAACTGATATATAGGGACATATAAGATTCAGATCTTTAATCATGTTGGTTTAGTTTTCTCTGTTGATAATTCTCAAATTCGAATTTCCAGCAAGGTGTAGGGAGCTTGACAATTGGGATTGAAAGAGATTTAGCTGATTAGTCTGTTGTTGCCACTGATAGCTGGTTGGCAAGTGAAATTTACCTGGTGGAATGTTAAGTCCCTCTTCCCCTTGTAACTGATTAGAACTGCTTAAAGTTGCTTGATGGATTAATGGGAGTATAAATATTAAGATTACTTAATAAGATTTAGTAGTGATTTTATGTTTACATTTCTAAAACAAAGACATTAATTTTGATATTCTGTGCATCAATTTTTTAGACCTCCTTAGCTACGTGTTTTGCTCAAGAAACTTTTGGGAAACAGTACAAACAAACTATAGGACTGGATTTCTTTTTGAGAAGAATAATGTTACCAGGTAAGAGACTAAAATGTATTAACATAGAAAATTGTCCATATCTGACAATAAGGGACATAAGCAGAAATGTGTAAAATAAATTTTGGGGCTGTTTGTATGTGAAAATATATATAATCAGTAAATCTATCTTAGGGAGGTTAACTTTCATCAGCATCTACCATGAAGACATACTGTCCATGTGTGTAAGGAAAAAGTTTATATCCTCCCCACTCTCCCAGTGTTTCTGACCACTGCACATTTCTTGTGGATAAACAATAGTTGCTTATAAAATTCTAAAGTTAAAAACAAAATCAAATGCCATGTAATTATCAACAGGTATTGTATGAACTAAATGTGAGAAGACTGGAAAGGATTATTTTTTTAAATATTATTTTGATTAACCTCTGCTTCAGTTTTTTGTTTGAGAGAAAGTTGGAACAGAAGTATAATGTAGCTATGGAACTTCTGTGCTCTAATATGTGAATGCTGTTTTATGCAAGGCAGCATGAAATTGCTGGCATTTAATAGACCACTAAAATTTAGGGTCCCTAGGCACTCATAAAAATACAGTTTGAGCATTCAAGATGTTTCAGTTCACCATGCAAAGAAACTATTTAGATGCCAGTTGCAGCACATTTTGTGGGAAATACAGGGAAATAATAACAAAAAAAGAGTGGTTTCTGTTTTAAGTTAGTTTCTGAACAATTGGGGCTTTAAAATGCTCTGTCTATTCACTTGTGCTTAAATTATATGTTTAAAGTATTTTATTAAAAGCAGTTTATCTTGATTGACTTCATAAACTAGTCCATCTTTCTCCTCTCTGAGGAAACACATTTGAATAAAAACAGTTGCAAGTGTAGTGTCAGATTCATATACTGGAACGTGAGTGATATAGTGGGAAACGGTTTAATAAATTATGATATTTTTGAAAATGTTAACCTCTCAAATGCTCCATCTATCAGACAACTCTATGAATGTTTTAGAACAGCTAATGAAAACTCTTGGTAATTGAAGGTATTCTGCATATCTCACTAGTAATATACTCTCTTATATTTTGTGATGGTTGGTATTCGGCTACCAATGAAAAATAAATTAGAAGATATAGCTTGAGAAAAGAATTCCAGTTTGCCATTACTAAGTTATTATTCATAAAGAGGTTTAATGAGAAACGTGTATTTTGTTTCATTTGTATTTTCTTTTAATGTATTCAAAACTGAAAATCTCATTTTTATTATTCTCACTCTTATGGATAGGTTAATACTGCTTTCAGAATATTTACAACAGTCACTAGTAGAATACATGTACAAATCCCATAATATACATACTGAAAACTTATTTTGCAACAGTTTTTTCAGAGATGCCAGTTGTACACAGAGAGCCTCAAAGTGTATTTAATTACTGACTGTTTTGTTTTCGATGATAATTAGCAAAAGCACTAACTTTCTATGTTATTAATATTGTTTAATTTTTCTGATTTTTCAGTTCAAAGACTTAAAGGAGCAAGCATCTACGCAAACATTAAAAACATTTTAAGACTGGTTTTGGACATTTTATATATGTAATATATATGATAATTTCTGATTTTTTGCACAATACTACTGATTTTTAAATTTTGATGACTTTGTAAAAAATATTTGGTATTTTTGAAATCCAAATTTATAATATATTTTAGAGTTAGAAAGTACTTAGGTTAAAAATAACATTAGGAAATATATACTCTTAATGAATATATATTTTAATTTTCCTGATTAAGGTTTTATTTTGATGGACAGAGTTCCAGAAAAATATCTCTTTTTATAAAACGGCAGTTGGTTTTATTCTATTTAATTGACTCAAAATTGTGGTAGAAATTTCAGTAAGAAAAAAATTTTTAATGTAACTTGATTTTATATTAATAGGTACATTAAGAAATGAGGTTAATAAATTAAAAGGTTTATATTATACCCTTTATATACTTTAACTTTAATTCATTGTGTCCAAGGATTAATATTTGTATCATTTGCTAAAACATTACAGGCAGCATTAATTGAATTTATGGTACAGCAGCATAGGAGGCAAATCTAATATTTGTTAGTATTCTAGTAAGTCTTCTGTCCATTCAGATTGTTAGAGGTGTAATACCTCCTGTTCATCTATTGACATTCTCTTCATGCAAGTTTTCAAGGTCATTACTCTGCAAATACTCATCCATGTTAGTATATTTCATGATCTGGTATGCTGTATAGTCTGGATGCAACCACTGTGCAGATTTTACTGCTTAAAATAGTGTATCTGTTAGTCAGAGATTCTGCTGATAGAGCTTCTTAAGAGCCTTAGTCAAAATACTTTCAGGAAGCTTGTGGGTACAGTCAGTAAACAGTGTTCTACTGTGAAAAGGATTTCTAAGTCTTTAGTACAAGAAGTGGGCAGACTTGTGTTTTTAGTTCCATCTTGACTATGCAGCACTTTAAGTAAGGTTAACCAAGGCACCAAGTGTACTTTTACAAGGTCACTGTTGAATCCTCTTGGTGGCTTTGATTCATACCAAAAGCAACTTACCTGTATTTTGTCACCTCATTTATTTATTTTTTTCCCTAGTTAAATGTCATTGCTTACAGAAGAGCAGGAATTTTCTAGTATTTTGCATTTGGGATTAGATTGCTGACAGTTTCCTCCTTAACATTCTTTATTAGTTACAAATTTATATTAGATGGATTCTTGGTTTTTAAAAATTTTTCAATGTTGATTATTTGAAAATTCTTATATAGCTTTATAGGCATGTCATTTTGAAAATATACTGGAAGCCTTCATATGTTTTTGTTTGCAAAAACTAAAAGGAATATTAATTTGAATTCTATATTATTTTGTTTCCCAAATAGGAAACTCCCATTTATTTTTATTTTTATGTGTTAATAAGCCTAAAATTCACATGTGGAAGTTAAAAATACTTTTCTAGATACATGAAATAACTATGAAGTCAATATCATTTGTTGTAGCTATAACGATAGCAAAATTTTATTTTTTGGCTAGCATTGTGTATTAGTGGGTTATTAGTAGTGCATAGCTATTTTTATCTGAGGCACTAGAATATGTGTATTAAAGAAAAACAAGCCAAGAACAACAAACAGTGTTTATTTGGAAAAGTATGGATTTAAAAAATATCCTCAGCACACAAATATAAACCTCTCAGGTGGGAGATAGTTATAAACGATTTAGAGTCAGTCTTGAAATGATGTAGTCAGAATTTGAAAACATGTAATGAAGATCATGTTTCTAAAGTTACAGATAGGATAGGATCTAAATATCATAAGTAAATATCAGAAATTAAAGGAAAAAAGCTTCATATTTCTTGATATGAAGTTAAGTGATAGGATTTATTGACCTTGAAGAAAATGGGATTAAATGCCCTTTATTAAGTGTTGCCTAAAATCTTACTTAAAAAAGTTAATATTGTTGAGTACTGTTTTTTTTAGTAAACAAATAACAAGAATTTTGAGAGTAAAATGAACAGAGTACTGCCTGTTTATCTAGGGGCTTCTGAAACTATTTGATATACTTATAGTGTCGACTAGCCCTTTCTCACCTGCTTAATTTGAGACAGCATTGTAGGAGAGTGAATTTTGAGTATCGAAAAATTTAGATTTTTAAGATATTGGGTTTACATAAGTTGTTGCGTAAGTATTAGTCTGTGACGTTTTGATTTTTTTATTCATAGACCTTTAAGAACATTTCGGTCATTACTCTGTGAGCGTTGAAAGTGTGTATATTTGGGAATGATGACGGGTAATGAACTTCAGTAGCTCTCATTAATGCTAATGGAAGTTGCTCATGTAAATCCTCTGCAGGTTGGCAGATGGAACAGACCTACATCCAAATAATGGAAAGATTGTAATACAGACCCAACAAGACTTAGAGTTAAGGGTAAAACTTGGCTGCTTAATCCAGTGTCGTACTTTCTTTTCAGTTGCAACGTTGAATGGTGTGACTAACATTCTCCAGTTTTAGTGTTTTGCATTGGCATAAAAATTCATATCTATATAATCCTTTTCTGGTTTGTATTTGAAGTGAGACTAGTTTCTTAGTGTCTAAGTTTTTGAGTTTTCCTGATTTGCAAATCATTCAGAAAGATACATTTTTGGTGTGGGAGCTCATTTTGAAGGTACTAGTTGAGATTTTGTCTGCCTTTGGGAGAAAGCTGCATAATTTTATTAGGAGAAATAGTTTGAAATGTTAAACTGTAAAGCATATCGAACTTGATCTTTAAATTTTGTAATTGCATTGATAATAGAGAATAACATAATTTTTTTAACAAGTAAATATTTTGCAAAATGGACAAAAGAATTTTAAAGATTGCCCTTTAGTATTTTAGAATGCTTTTATATGTTTGTATGGGGAAGAGATTTGTTAGACTATTTTATGAGGGCTTTGAAGCACATATTATAATTTGTTTCAGTGGAACGCTTTGAACAGGTATAAATGCATCATAATATTTAGTGATATACTGGGTATGTAACCTACATCAGTTCTGAAGAGGGCTGTCAAAACGTTCATATTTTATAGGTTAAATTTCAAAACATATAATTTTAAAATTATGTTCACTATTGTATATAGTAGCTGACATTCAAATTTAAAAATTCATTGAAGTTGAAACTGTGGGACCATTTTTGTAGTCTATTAGTAATCTGTGAGTTTTAGAACCTATGGAGTTTAGAACTTACAGGAAAATTCATTATGTGTAATAAGGTACATTAGTATATAAAGTTCACTTTTAATTTTTTTTTTTTTTTTTTTTTTTTTGCGGTACGCGGGCCTCTCACTGCTGCGGCCCCTCCCACTGCGGAGCACAGGCTCCGGACGCGCAGGCCCAGCGGCCATGGCTTACGGGCCCAGCCGCTCCGCGGCACGTGGGATCTTCCCGGACCGCGGCACGAACCCGTGTCCCCTGCATCGGCAGGCGGACTCTCAACCACTGCGCCACCAGGGAAGCCCACTTTTAATTTTTAAATTATATATCTTATTCCACATATAAGTGCTTTATTTTATGCCCTGTTTAAGAAAAGAAATTCTTTAAGGTTTAAGAAGTTTGTGAATTAAAGCTTTTTTTATTTTCTTCTGTTTTGAAGGTGATTATAAATGTGGTTTCATGGAAATGGGGTAAAGTGTAAATCTAAATTTCCCACTGTTATCTCTTTTGACAACATTATTTCACAATTCCAAATATGTGACCATGCGAACATGCAGAATAAAAGACAAATTAGGTTCAGAGTTTATCACTGTGACTTAATGTTCTGTGAAACTGTATTCAATTGTTATATTGTTCCTTAACTTTTTTTGTATTCTTAGTTTTATATTCATTTTTTTGTACTCTAGGAAACTTGAATGTTACTCTTCAAGTTTGGGACATAGGAGGGCAGACAATAGGAGGCAAGATGTTGGATAAATATATCTATGGAGCACAGGTATGAAACAAATTGTATGATTATTCCAGTACTGAAGATACTCTCCTTACAAACACACAAGCAGGTACACACACACATACATGCTCTTTCTACCTTGATTTTTATCTGATATGTAAGGAGGCTGATTTTACATTTGTGCTAATCCTTTGATTTCATCCTCCCCCAAAATCATGCTTGGAATGATTTGGGTCAGGGAACTGGATGACTCTAATAGCTTTCATATGCTACTTATATTACTAATACTATTATTGTCAGCAGTTGAATACATGCCGTGATAAATGATATTTTGATATTTAGTAACTGATTTGGTTCTATGGACGACTTACAGAATATATAAATTGAATGATAAATATTAGAGAGGAAAATTTAATTTCATTTTAAGTTGTAAGGACAAAAAGCATACATATATGCCTATATATTTTTGTGCCATGAATTAGTCTATTAAATACTTATAGTTCTTCAGATTTAACAGATATATCAATATATTGTATCAGAAAGCTAAATATGACTAATTATATATATGAAGCACATACAGCATTTTAACATGATACTCATGTGTGGTGTCTTTTCAGAAGAAAATCTATGTAGAGTAAGAAAACCACTTGAATGATTATATAACAAAAATTCTTTGGTATATTAGCTTATATAGACATAATTTATAAGTTTTAAAATTAAATTATACAAATAGAAAATATACATAGTAGTAATATACTTAACAAATTAATTACTGACATGCTGTTTATTTTTGCTTTTCTACTTTGAGTTAGTGTGTATCTTTCATATGATCATGAGGTATTGGGGGGATAATATTCATAATCCTCACTTAGTTTTTTATTGGAGTTCGATATTTTAAGTTGAGAATCATAACATGGTTATGTGGAGCTGGGTTGCTCATAAGAAATGAATCTAGAAGATGAAGACAGAATATTAAGCACTCTGCTGTATGAAGTTTGATACTTAACAAATACCATTGCCTTAATTTTGGATGGAAAATAGATTCTGAATTATAAAATATTCAGAGAAGGATGAGGCTCATATGGTTCTTAATCATGTATAAAGGCCCTAGGGTTTTGTTTTTTGCGTTATTGATATATAGATTGGGCTCTGAGAACCTTCTTTGCCTCTTCTTCTACATTGTTCTTTGTCTCCTGGAAAATATTTCTGCTCACTTAACATTTTCAGTTGTGACCATATGACTTAATATTTTATGACTGTTCATTTTTCTCTTAAAAAATATTTCTCAGGTTTTTGTGTCTGGCTTTTTCATTGTTGTTTGTTTCTGTTTTAAACTGATTATGTTTAAAGTAGATATTAAGCTAAAGAAAAGTTGCTGGACAGAGATTTGTGGGAAGCCACAGTCCTTGTTTCATTCACCTAGTTGGTAAAATGGGATTTGAAAATAACAATCTCTTTCCTCTTTGCTCCATTAAAATCTATCTTCATAGACACATATTGGATTTAAAAAAAATGAAAACTAGATTAGTCAAGCTTCTAATGATATTTGACTCTGAATGTCAAATAGATTAGCTTTTTATGGTTTATAGATATATCTAAAGTTAGTGGAGAATGGGAAGTTTTTATGCATTTCAGAGTAAATAATAATAAAACATTCAATTAATACATTTTTTTCACTTAAAAATTAGGGGAATGTAATGTTTATGGGTTAGACTCTTAATTTTACCTTACTTTAAATCATTAAAAAATTTATTGTTTGATTTATAGAAAATTTAAATTTATTAATATAAAATTATTATATAAAAATTAGTGTTGATATGACAGTCACATAATATAAAATTAACAATTTTTACAGTATATAACCAGTGGTATATAGTACATTCATAATGTTGTGTGACCATCCTGTCAAATCATTTCTTTACAGTGTATGTTTTATGCTATTACATAGCTGCTTAAAGTCAGCAGACATTAATGGGCAAATTTGTAGAAATTTAAAAAAATTCCATCATTTTTGAGGATACTTGAGTTTAGTGAAATGTCTGTTCTTTTCTAATGTACTTCACATCTTGGGAGAAAGAGAATGTCACATGAGATTTCTGTTTCGAAGGTACATGTTGATTTTTTTCTCTTTTGACAGTGTCTTACATTGTTTATACTTTACAATCTCTGTAAATCATATACCCTGTTTTATTAAAAAACAATGTAATAAAGTATTTCTAGGAATTTCATGAACATTTTCATGAAATTGTCCCAGGAAAGTAGGAATTTTGAGATGATAAAATGAGTTGTCATAAATTTTCTCTGCTTTCCAGAGATTCTAAATTAAATGCTATGTAAAATGCAGTTAAGTACATTTGCCACTAGTTTCTTTTGTTAAAATACATGTAAATTTTTTACCCAGGCCAGAGAAGCTCAGACTACAGTTCACTACCATAAATTGGGAGAAACGTTACTTTTAAAAAAACAGTGCTTTCATAAACATTTTAATAGCTTTTAATAATTTTATATAATTACGTAACTATTCTTCAAAGTGGATCTATACTGTTTCTAGAGTTGTTGTAGATGCTGTACATTGCCCATCTCACGAATACTTTGGATTTTTGTGCACATGCTACACGACAGAAATCTTTGAGAAGTGTTTTGACAAGCTGTTTTGAGGACATCAGTATAATGTCTTATTTAGGATTTTGTTTTAGGTTCTCTAACTTATGTAATGTGTATGGAAAGAATTATCTTACACATATCTGGGCTATTAAGCTATGTGAATTCATTTTTCTAAAGCATTTCTTATCCAGGAAGAAGCTTATTTGTAGGCTGGAATTAACTTAGCTTCAAATAAAACTGACTATTTTACCCTCTTCACTTTTTCCCCACCAGTTGCATTAAATTTTAGTGGTAGTATATTGAATAGTGTTGGTTGAAACAATATTGAATAGACACCGAAGAAAGAATTAGTGAGGTATTTTGTCAGAAACTAGTTCTAAGAATTGAAGTATGTCCCAGTTAAATTCCCAGAGTTTAAATTAACTTAAAATTTTCTAGGAGTCTTCAGAAAGATGTTATAGGCTATTTTTCATAGTGGTTACAAGCAAACACACAGTACATAGTGTTTAGTGCCCTGTAACCTGTGGCTAACAGAGGCTAATAACAAGCCTCAGAGAAGGACTGGATGTTTCATTTTTGTAGCTCTTTCCGTCCTGGAATCTAAGTGGTTTGCAAACACTGCCCTACTGAGTATAAACTCAATGAAGTGTACTCATTTGTGAGGTAGAACATAACTACTATTGTGTACCAGTGCCCCACACAGATGAGCCACCCTGTTAACCACCAACAAAAGCCTGTGGTGCCAGTATGACAACTGGGGAGAGAGCATATCTCAAAGTTGGACTCCCTGAGACTCTCTGCTGTCTTTTACCATGAATTTTTTCATTGGATATTTGTCAACTTATAACTTATTATATTTACAGACCTCTCTTGCATTAGTGTTCCTTCTTACAGGTTGTACTTACACAGCAAAGTACAGTATATGTTGTTACGACTATTGTATAATCTATATGATTTAATTCATTTGTATATATAATTAAAAACTAAAGTAGATTATTTGTTGTACAAATCAAGGAGAAAAAAATACCTGTATTTTGGAAATGGGTAACTTTCACTAAATTGTATGTACTGTATCTGTTAAATTTTAGAACTAAATTTTGAAATACCTTATAATACTGTTAAGTGTTGCCACAGTGTTTGTTCCTTCAAGACTGCTGTCAGTTATTCCTTTGAAAATGGTATCCATTTGGTTTACTGACTCATCATGCTTACTAGATATGGTGATAAGTGAAATAGATGAAAACAAAGTACTATATAATATTATGTAATATTTACTAAAAGTCTTAAGGTTTATAAAGAGAAGCGGTGGTAATATCTTTTGGCAGTTGTGGGGGCGAGGTGGGGAAAGCGAAGTTAAGGCATAGAAGATGGAGGAAATTTTTGTGAAGAATTCAAAGATGTAGAAGGATTTATTAAACTTGAAGTCTCATTTCCAAAAGTCATGGCAGAAAGGTTTAGAAAGAGGAGCAGGTGGAGGGTAAATTAGGAAGAGGAAGCACAGGACAGTATGGGGATGAAGACATAGCAGAAGGATAAATGGTGGATAGGTGATAAAAGAGGGTATCAGGGACATGAGATATGGTGGTGGGTTTGGATGGCCACAAGATTGCCAAGAAACAGTTATTTCCAGCAGTTCCCCGTAGATTCTTCTTAGACTTGAGTTGTTGCCAAGATGTGTTGCATTTCCGAGGGAGTTGTACTTTCTGATAGTTTTTTGAAAGGAATCAGAAGAGAACTGGATTGATTGATGGGGTGAGAGACTCAGGGGTTTGAGGGTACTTATATTATAGGCTCCCAAAGAGATGAGTACTTAGAGGTCTGGCTTTGGTGTGCTGAAGCTGGTGGGTAGAGGCCCTGGGAGTCCATGGCAGCTTGTATGAGTTTTGGTAGTTTGTGTGTTTCAAAGAAGTGGTTCATTTCATCTTTGTTTTCAAATTTTGGGCTATGGAGTTGTTCATATTATTCCTTCATTATTTTTTTAATGTCTGTGGGAATCAGTAGTCATGACCCCTCATTAATTTGTGCCTTCTCTTTCTTTATCTTTCTGTCTCTCTGACTCTGTCTCTGTCTCTCTTTTTGGTTAATCTGGCTAGAGGTTACCAACTTTTGGTTTTTATTAATTTTCTCTGTTGTTTTCCTCTTTCCAGTTTCATTGATCTCTGCTCTAATTTTTATTATTACTATTTTTTTCTGCTTGCAGGAAGTTTAAATTGCTCTTCTTCTTCAGTTTTCTAAAGTGGAAGCTTAGATTTTTGATGTTTCTTCTCTTCTGATATATTCATTCAGTGCTCTACATTTTCCTCGAAGTACTGTTTTTGCTGTATCTTCAAGTTTTGATAGGTTGTATTTTATTTAAGATATTTTAAACTTCTCTTGAGGCTTCTTTTTTGACCCAGGTGTTATTAGAAGTATGTTGTTTAATTTCAAAATATTTTGAGTTTTTCCAGCTTTTTCTATTATTGATTTCTGATAATTCCATTGTAATCTAAGAACATGCTTGGTATGATTTCTATTCTTATAAATTTGTCAAGGTGTGTTTTATGGTCCAGAATGTAGTCTATCTGGTGAATGTTTCATATGAGCTTGAGAAGAGGGTACATTTTAATGTTGTTGGATGGACTGTTTTATAAATGTCAATTAGATGAAGCTGATTGTTACTGCTGTTCAGGTCAACTTACTGATTTTCTACTTGCTTGATACATCAATTAATGAAAAAGGGGTGTTGAAATCTCCAACTATATTAGTGGATCTGTGGATTTTGAATTCCTTCAAGTTCTATCAGTTTTGGGCTCCATATTTTGATACTCTGTTATTAAGTGTATATACACAAAGGATTGTTATGTTTTCTTGGAAAATTAACCCCTTTACCATTATGCCAATCTTTATACCTCATGATTTCCCTTATTCTGAAGTCTGCTTTGTCTGAAATTAATATAGCTACTCCAGCTTTCTTTTCACTTCTTTTAGCATGGTATTTCTTTATCCCTTAACTTTTAACCTGTGTCTTTATATTTAAAGCGTGTTTCCTGTAGGCAACATATAGTTGAGTCTTGGTTTTTCATCCACTCTGACAATATTTTTTAATTGGTATATTTGGACCATTCACATTTAAAGTGATTATTGATATAGTTGGATTCATATCTTTCATGTTTGTTTTCTGATCCTTGTGCTTGCTTCCCTCCCCCTCCCCTTTTCTCTTTCTTTTCTGATTTTTTGAGCATTTTATCTCTTAGTCTGTCAATTATACTAAAACTTTGTTTTTTAAGCAATTGCCCTAGAGTTTGCAATATACATCTTATACTAATCTAAGTCCACCTTCATATGATACTACATTGCTTCCTGTGTAGTTCATAAAATATTTCATAAAAGAATATTCTCAGTTCATCCCTCCTGTCCCTGATGGCATCACTGTCATTCATTTCTCTTTTCCATATGCTATAATCACTCAATACCTCGTTACTGTTATTAAATATTTATATTTTAGATTAATTAAGAATAAGAAAAATTAATGATTTTCTTTTACCTTTTCTTGTTCCGTCTCTGATACGCTTCCTTTCTTTATGTAGAACTGAGCTTCTGACCTGTATCATTTCCTTCTTCTTGAAGAACCTCTTTTAACGTTTCTTCCAGAGAAGGTCTTCTGGCTATGAATTCCCTCAGTTTTTGTTTATCTGAGAAAGTCTTTATTCCTCCTTACTTAGAAAAGGATTTTTTACGTCTAGAATTTTAGATTGGTCCTTTTCTTCAACACCTTAAAAATTTCACTCCATTCTTTTCTTACTTGCTTAGTTTCCCATGAGAAATTCTCTATAATTCTTATCCTTGTTGGTCTATAGATAGGGTATTCCCTCCCTCCCCTTGGCTTCCACCCCCTACCTTTTCTCAAGATTTTCTCTTTGTGTTTTGTTTTATGGAGTTTAAGTATATGATGTCTAGGTGTAGATGTTTTGGTATTTATCCTACTTGATGTTCTCTGAGATTCCTGGATCTGTGGATGGTGTCTAATTAATTTTGGCAATTTCTTGGCCATTATTACTTCAGATATTTCTTAAGTTCCATTTTCTCTTCTCCTTCTGGTATTCCAGTTCCATGTGTCATATACATTCAGAATTGTCCCATAGTTCTTTTGTATTCTATTTTATTCATTCTTTTTTCTCTTTACATTTCAGTTTTGAAAGTTTCTAAATCTTATCCTAAAGCTGGCTGTTTCTTTCCTAGGTTGTATCCAGTCTCCTGATGAGCTCATCAATGGCCTTATTTCTGTTATAGTATTTTTGATATCTAGCATTTCCTTTTTATTATTCATTAATGTTTCCATCTCTTTGTGTATATTACCCACCGTTCTTTCATGTTGTCTACCTTTTCCATTAGAATCTTTAAAATGTTAATTACATTTATTTTAAATTCCTGTTCTGATCACTCCAAAATCTGATTTGAATCTGATTCTAATGTTTGCTTTTTCTCTTCAAACTTCCTTTTAGTGTGCCTTTTAATTTTGTGTTGAAAACTAGACATGATGTATCGAGTAATAAGAACTCAAATAAATAGGCTTTTAGTGTGAGGTTTTATGTTAATTTGGTCAGAAGTTGGTCTGTGTTTAATGTTTGCTGAATCTTTAGATGGCAGAGCCATCAAATTCCTCTAATATCCTTGTGTTTTTCCTCCCCTGTCTTTTTGGGCATCTCAAAGAACTCTTCCTTAGTTGGAGTTTGTGTCTTGCAGCTCTTTCAAATGTAATCTACTATTATACTGGAGCCCTATTGGTGTGTTAAAGTATGGAAGAGGGGAAACATTCTATACTCTTATGATTAAGTCACAGCCTTGTGTGACTTAAGCATCTGTGTCCCTGGGCTGTGACCTTCTTAGGTATTTCTTAGCTTTTCTCATTTAGGTGAGACAGGATGACTAGAAGGGGCTGGAGTTGGAAAATGCCATTCTCTCATGTGGTAGAAGACTCTGAGATTTTTTCCTGGAGAGGATGCCATTTTACACATAATGCTCTAGGCATATTTTACAATGATTACTTTCTCTCTTCTCATGCCAGAGCCATGAGGGGATTTTTCTTGTCTCTTCACCATGAGGATCTTGTGGGGTTCCTAGAGGTAAAACACATGAAAGTCTGGGGGTATCCCAAAGACTGTGTCCCTCAGGAGTTTCTCATCTTCAAGCTAGCCCACACTCAGCCTCCAACAATTCATCAAAATGACCATTTAAATGTTTCTACTATTTACTGGCTCTAGTGGCTTTTGTTCCAGATAAGCAGATTTTGGCTGTGACTCTCTGGATTCACCCATCACTCCGGATTTCAGGGTGGCAGTTTGCCCTGCAAACTCAACTCTCTGTTGTGTCCAAGAAAAGTCATGGATTTTCAGTTTGTCCAGCTATTTTCTTATTGTAAGAACAGATGTGATGACTTCCAAGCTCTTTACATGTCTGAGCTGAAACTGAAAGTCCTAGAACTTCTTTTGTATGTTAATGTCTTTGGTTTTCTCATTTCTCCTTCTCAGTTTTTAACCAGATGAGTGTAGGTCAAAACTGGTACAAAATTGTCATATTAGGAGCAAAGAATAAAAATCATAATTTTTGCATTAAATGGTATTGAGAAATGGATATATGAACTGATAGATGTTTGGGTTGGTAGATAGCTAGATTAATGAAAAGGTGTTTATCCTTCTATCTTTCTTATGATTCCTGGACAATTCATAGGTATTGCTGACTGAAGAATATTGGGATATATCAGTTTAGATGAGAAATTGGCAAACTTCCTTGAAAAACCAGATAGAAAATATTTTAGGTTTTGCAGGTCAGACTGTCTCTGCTGCAGCTGCTCAACTCTGCCATTATAGTGCAAAAGCAGCCATTGATAATACTTAAGTGAGTGTGACTATGTTTAAATAAAAGTTTATTTACAAATATAGGCTATGAGCTGGATTTGACCTGGGGGCCATAGTTTACCAACTCCTGGTCTAGATCAGTGATAGTTAATTTTTATTCTATAGCTCTGGCCTAGTACTGATTATCAAGAGATGCTGGCCATGTTTTACTTGCATATTCTATTATGTTCAGATATTGAACCATGTTGTGATGAATATTTTAATATATTAGTTAGAAGGGTTCTAAAAATTTTAAGGTTTAAGAGGCACCATAGGTCAAGGCTCAGTTTATGAGAGTGAAAACAATCTCATGTTTGCCCTGAAAATGTGATTCATATTTATTCAGAATAATAATAAAAAAGTTCCCAGTAAGTGTGTAGTTTGTTGGTTTTAAATTGTCTATTTTTATTACTTTACATAATCAGTTAGGCATGACAGGTATTATGAAAGTGAATGACAGAAGCATTGCCCAAGATCAGTAGACGGTAGAGCCAGGACTACAATCCAAAGGCAATCTGACTTCTAGGGCAGAGCTCTTTCAACATAATATATTGTATCACTCATGTCAACTGGAGGTGGAGTCAATAGATTGAATATTAGCTTTGTTCACAGGCTAATTCTGGGACATTATTCTTAATAAGAAAAGTAGGATTATGTTCATTATTTCAAATAATTCTGTGCTGGGCATTATTTCAAAGCATTTGGGAAGGCAGAAATAGATTTATAAATTACTAAAATAAATCAGACAAACAATTTTGCATAAAAATTATGGAATAATTAAGTTGAAAGGGATATAGAGTGTTTAATTCAATGATCTAACTTTAGAGGCAAATAACTTGAGACCCAGAGAAGCTAAGTGACTTGGGGGCCAGTGTAGTTTAATAAAAGAGCATGCAGTATATGTAAATTAAACCATCATGCTGTATGCCTTAAACTTGTACAGTGATGCATGTCAACTATTTCTTAATAAAACTGGAAGAAAAGAGCATAGTACTGGAAGTTCATAATAGTAGTAAGCTAGAGCCACATTGGGAGAGTCAGTTGTTAAATTTTCAGGAATTTTTGTGAGCCGGTTATTGAATATATTCATGATTAAAAATATATATAAAAACTCATAAATTATATTAAAAACAAAGATTTATATGATCAAAATGCATCACTTACTGATTATTTTACTATATATTTGTGTTGTTTACGCTCTTGAGGTTATTTATATCTAGTGTATCTGTATGGTGGAAGTGCTGTGTAGTGGTGTCCTACCCAACTCTGTTCAGTGAAGTGACATTGATAGCTTTAAAATGACCACGGGAGTATTTACACTATAGAAATTGGCAGATGCTACAAGTAACACTCTCTCATCCCTTCCCCACTGCTGCCATGCCTCAAGCTGGTTAATTAATATTTACTAGCATATCATTGGCCATGACTTCTGTGTTATATACTTGTCTGTTTATGTGCCTGGCTTTGCTGCAAGACTGTGAGTTCCTTGAGGTTGTTCCTCATATCCCTGGTACCCAGCACAATGCTTGGCATATAGTTGGCAGACAAATTTTTGTAGACTGAATGGGTGGACTTTATATTCATTCAGTCCTCGATTCAAATCCTGGCTCCATGTGACTTTGTGTTTATTAGTAAAATGAGGATAATAATACCAGTCTTGCATGATTTTTGTGAGGATTAATGAAAAGATCCAGATATCTGTCTGGTACATAGTAGGTGTAAAAAAGTAGTCAACATTTATGATTATAACTTAAGAAGAAGGAGACATAAATGCCATTAGGGCCAGCCTTAAATATGCAGAGAGCTTTGTATTAAGTATTTGACTACAAATTGGATGAGAATCAAGAATGTGGCAGTGTTATTTTTGTGAGTGTACATACTTCTTCTCCTTCCCACACAAAATAATGGGATATATTAAAAGGAATATGATATATAAGAGGCAGGAAGCAATCCCTCTGTTGTATTTGGCTTTGTTCAGGCTCTTATTACAGTATCATGTCCAGTTTTACATTGCTCATTTTAAAGAGGATGTCAAAAAACTATATGTAGCATGTCCTGGGAAGAACCAACAACTATGATTAAAGGGATAGAAAATAGGTCCTTTGAGGCAAGTTTAAGGAATTGAGTTTGTTTATTCTGGAAAGGAGATGGTGAAGGAGTTACTTAACTATTTTCAAGTACATGAAGGGTTATTATAAGGAGGACACTCTCATGTTGTTCTGCAAATGCACAGAGGACCGAAAGAGGAAATCGACTTATTTCATTTAAAGAAAATTGTGTTAAACACTGAAATTGACTGTCAGGGGATGTCATGGAATCTCCATTTTTGAAAATATTTAAAAAGAGCAGCAGCAGATGGTTATTTATTGAAAGGTTTAAATGTTTGACCTCATGAAAGTGACAGGCAGAATTGTAGACCTTGAAGCTTTTTTCACCTCTATGATATGATTTTCTTACATTTTATTGAAACTTACCAAGCATATCCCAGATATCTCATTGGAAAACCACTTACAGTTTGAGAAAATTATTCTTTAGCTTGCATTGTATCTTAATTGCTGGATTTATCTTGAATGAAGACATTCAGTATTATCTGTCTGCTAATACCTAAATTGAAGTCAGATACAAACAGTCCACGTTTGTACTTTTTATACTCTATTCAACATATCTATTAACAGTGTTCATTATTAATATTTTTTAAAGTAGTATATTATAAATATTCTGTAACTCTTTTGCGACAGGGAATCCTCTTGGTATATGATATTACAAATTATCAAAGCTTTGAGAATTTAGAAGATTGGTATTCTGTGGTGAAGAAAGTGAGTGAGGAGTCTGAAACTCAGCCACTGGTTGCCTTGGTGGGCAATAAAAGTAAGTTATTAATGTTTATTTATATATAGGAAACTTTATTTGTCTACCCTGTAGTTTTTATTCCTAAAAAAAAAATGATGTTTGGAAACATAAATAGATACTGTTTTCCTGGAGTGAGCAAGTTGAGGAGAAAATTCCTAAAGATGTGTACAGTCTTTTCAATAACAGTTTGATGCTTGATCTATCGTAACTGCTCTGCCACTTTGGCCAATTCCTTGTTAAGGTAAGTTCTGTTCTGCAGTGTGTGTGTGTTTTGGCTTCCTGTTGTCTAAGGAAGCAGTGTGGACTATTAAGAACAGCAACACAGCTGCAGATTTTATGATATTACACTGCAGCTTCAGCTCTGCCCCAGAGATTTTGAGAGATACATTTCATTAAATGATACCCTGTTCTAGGGAAGGAAGCAGTGTCTGCATGGAATTTTGTGTGCATTGTTCCTTGCTCTCAGCGCTCATAAACTTCCTTTTCTAAATTTTTGAGGTTTGTTCCTAAATATAGATTTTTTTTTTTGAGAAAGAGTATATTGGGAGAGGAGTGGTGCTTGGTAAAAATGATGGATAAGTAATTTTTGAGATCTGTCTCTTGGGCTATGATATACAGCATATAAAAATTATAAGACTGAATTCAGTACAGGATTATTATTTGGTTCATAGTCCTGCAATGCATTTACCCTGGTAAAGGGGACCTTAATAAGAGTTTTCAAATATATAAGATATGATATTACCTAATCTTCTACAACCTACTTGAGGTCAGAAAAAGAGAAAATGAATTTAAATTATACCATGGAGGATTCAGGTCAGGCACTGTTTCCTGACTATAAGCTTTGTTAAATCAATACCCAAGTATACTACCAAGAGAATTATCTTCTCCAAAAGTCTTTAAAAATGCAGTGCATTTTTTTTGTCCATAATTGTTTAGGAAATAGTACTTCCTGAAGGACCAAGCCATGATTTCTTCATTATGTGGTTTTGCACACTTAGATGAACATTTAATAAATCCAAGCCTTACTTCAAAACCATTACAAAACAGGTGTGAATATCATTTCTCTGAAGAGTTAAAAATATAAATTTTATAATACTTTCTAGAAAACAGTATCACATATCACAAAATGGATGGCTTGGCTAAAAGAAACTTTTTTTTTTTTAAAGCTTTAGTTAAATTTTGCTCATCTATTTTTTAGATCTAATTGAGTGAATCAGATGCTTTTCAATTCATTGAAATCCCCCTTTACAAATCATAAGTTTTGATGAGCTTTGGTTCTGTTTCTGAGTGCAGCTTTTCATTTTAGGAGATAATTTGTTAGTCATTCGTCATGTCACCAAAGCATTGTTTTATATTATAGTTAGATTTGTGCTTTATTGGAGGTTTCCCGTCACCTTTTGGGAAATTATAGAGTAAGGGAGTGATGGGGGTTGGGATTTGTTTTCATTTCTTTCAGGATATAATCTAACTACATCTGGAGTAATGGTGTAGTGGTGCACAATTATATACATTATGTTATGTGTTTATGCTATCCTGTGAGGCCTCCGCCATTGGTCACTGTCTAAGACAGGATGTCAGGCTAGATGGGCTGTTGGACTGTGCTGGTGATGCCATTCCTGGGTTTCAAAAACAAACATTTATATAATTATATGAATTTATGCACAAAACTGTTACAGTGTTATGTTTGAGATATAATTGCATGAAAGTCAAAAGAATTTTTTCACTTTTGGTTTAGCTCTAACCCCTTTCTTGTATTTATAATACTTTCTTTCAGAATATGATCATATAATAGAGTATGCAGACACACAGAATGTTACATGTGTAAAATTAAGTGATTAGAGATGAACATTTTCCTGGATATTATTTACTGCTCTCTGTCACCGGCCCAGTTTCATATGATCAATATGATCATGTAGTGAATGATCTTACAATTTGTGTTTACATGTTGATGTTACATTATAGTAGTATGCACTCATTTTCTTTTTTGGGAATATATTAAAAAGCAAAGACTTTTTTTTTGAGCAACACCAAACTAATTAAAGAGATTTTATTAAGAGTTTCTATATCAAGGGCCTCATGAAACATTGGAACGTTTTCCAAGTCAAGGAAGCAGCTCCCAGATTCAGAGAATGTTCTAGATGGCAAGGCTTTCACAGTTGTTTCATCTGACTTTTTTCATTCATCAGATGAGTGTTATATTTGTTCAGTCTATTGTTTCTTTTTATTCCTCTTTTTCTGCTTTCTCTTGAGTTAACTGATCATTTATTATTACATTTTATTTCACCTATTAACTTATACATATTATATATTTATATATTATATTTTTAGTTGTTTCCTTAAGATGTTCACTATACAGCCTTAATTAGTCTACCTTCAAATAATAGTATATCTCTTCGTGTGTAGTATAAGGAACTTAAACATTAGTGTTTAATTACCTCCCGCCCCAATCCTTTGTGTTATTATTGTCAGATATATTTTTACATATTCTATAAATAATTTTTGCTTTAAACAGTCATTTAGCTTTTAAGAGCAATTAAAAATAAGAAAAAAGGTACATTTTATTTTACATTTACTTATTACATTGCCAGCACTCTTTATTTATCTGTTTAGATCCAAGAGTCTGTTTGATAGCAGATTCTGCTTGAAGAACTTCCTTTAACATTTCTTTTAGAGTAGATCTATTGACAATGAATTTCCTCAATTAAAAGCAAAGACTTTAGATACTGGTTAAAGGCAAAGCAAAAGAAGCATGATGGGAAGACGTTTGAAGCTGAATTATTATGATCATTATCTATATACAGAGTCATCATCTGCCTAAATGATCTTTTAAAAATTCGTTATTCTGTCCTATTCTTTGCTTGAATAGAAAGCATATGTTGAAAAGAAATATGTGTAGGCTATGAAAATATTGGCAGCAGTAGCCAACTTTTAGCCAAAGTTTAGCAAAAAGATGGGATACAGAGAAAATTTCCATACAAAGAGTGTGTGAATTTGTTCCATAGTAAGAGCTTATAATTAGTAAGTTATAAAATCATGTACTTTTTATTAAAATATGGTAAACTCTCAGAAATTTGGGCTGAGGATTGAGAATAGTTTTAGGTAAAGATGAATTACAGGTTTATTTTTGTAAAGATTACATTTTATTATGGTTTAACTAGTGTAGGTTAATGATATAGGCAGCAGAGGAAGGGACTTGCTTTAATGAAATAGAATTGATAATTAGTAAGTTAATTATTTCAGTATATAATACTTAAAAGTATATAATATATTTGACCCTTGAACAACACAGGGGTTAGGGGCATAGTTCCTTCCTGCAGTCAAAAATCCACGTTTAACTTATAGTCATCCCTCTGTAAACTCTGTTCCTCCTTATTCACGGTTCTGCATCCATGGATTGAATCAACTTCGGATCATGTAGTACTGTAGTATTTACTATTGAAAAAAAAAATCTGCATGTAAGTGGACCTGCACAGTTCAAACCGCTGTTGTTCAAGGGTCAACTGTACTTAAAACAAATTAATTTATTTTATTTTATATTCAATTCTAAAACGTTATAAAACAGTAGTGTTATTTCTTTGTACTGTTTAAGATTTTAAATGAAGTATTGAGTCGTGGTTAAGATCAGAGGGTTTTAAATTTAGACAGACTTTGCTTACAAGCCCAATTTCTTCACTTATCGGCAGTGTAACATCAGACAAGTTATGTCTTTAAGTCTCAATTTCTTCATCTGGAAATGAGGATAATGGTTTCTGTCTGATAAAGTTGGTTTAAGGATTAAATGAACTATTACATAAAAACACCTGGAACACATCTCCTGTACACTGTAAGTGCTCAATAACTATTAGTTATTATTATTAATCATAATAGCCTTTTAAAAGCATGGACTATAGTTTCAGTTAGAAAGATCACAAGTTACAAATTAGTACAGTTGACATAGATATTTTACAAAAGTAGCCTGAAGAAAATGGTTCCTAGGGAATTCCTTGGTCACCATCTTATTCCTTGCTTTTTACCACGATAGTTCTCATGCTGTGTGTTGGGTAGGGCAATTCATTCAGAAAACATTGTCGAGTGCCAGCTATGTGTATTCAGCTAGCCATTGTTAATTTGTGCAAAGGTTGAACCACAGAGAGTGCTTAAGGAGTGATTGGGACCTGCTAATCTGGGTCTTAATTTTATTCTTTTTCTCTACCATCTTCAAGTTTTCTAGGAATTTGACTTTCTTTTGCTTTGTCTGGTTGTTGGGATTAATAAATTATGTTCAAATTTCCATGGAAGGCCCTACTTTTCCCTAGTGAGGTAAAAAAATATTCCTGGTAGTAACTTTCAAAATGGGAAAGAGGGAGGATTCCCCTGGCGGCGCATTGGTTAAGAATCTGCCTGCCAATGCAGGGGACACGGGTTCAAGCTCTGGTCCGGGAAGATCCCACATGCTGCGGAGCAACTAAGCCTGTGTGCCACAACTACTGAGCCTGCGCTCTAGAGCCTGTGAGCCACAACTACTGAGCCCGCGTCCCACAGCTACTGAAGCCTGTGCACCTAGAACCCATGCTCCACAACAAAGAGAAGCCACCGCAATGAGAAGCCTGCGCACCACAACGAAGAGTAGCCCCCGCTCACCGCATCTAGAGAAAGCCTGTGCACAGCAACAAAGACCCAATGCAGCCAAAAAAATAAAAATAAAAAAAATTATTAAAAAAAATGGGAAAGGGGTAAGTCATCTACTTATTCTGTGTGTTTTGTGGACGTTCCATTGGAGTTTGATGATGTCTGCAGCTCCAAGTACAGTGCGTTGTCTGATCGGCTATGAATATAGCCACATAAGCACCTGGAAACAATTATATTACCATCTAAGGCAACTTCTGCACCAGGCTTAATACCTGATTTCCTGGCCTTGAAGGTCTTGCTCTCCCAGCATCGGGGCACTCTCACTTGATCAGAACCTGTGCTGCAGAACCTAGGGATTTTCAATATATGACCACTTATTACAGGCTTATTACAGGTGCACCTGACCATGGCCCAACACATAATCATCCACTCTCATGTGAACTATGGCATTAGCTTCCTAACTCTTCCTCCTGCTCTTAGCTTTGATCTCCTAAATCCAGTTCCCAAATGGCAAATCATACTGTATGACTTCTCTCCTTAAAACCCTCTAGTGCTTTCTCATCACACTAGAATGAAATCCAAACTCCTTATCCAATTTCATCAAGCACAGGGTTATCTGGCTCCTACCTACATCTCAGACCTCATTTTCTACTAAATGCTCCCTTGTCCACTATATGTGTAAGGCACATTTGTCTTGGCTGGCTCCATTTTGTCATTTGGATCTCATCTTAAATGTCATCTCCTCAGAGTTACCTTCTTTGACCACTCAAATCTAAACGAGTCATCAAGTCCCTTTTTGTCAGGACGTTCTGTTTCAGTTATTTGCATAGTCTCATTGTCATCTGATATCATTTCTTGTTTGTTTCTTGTCTGTCTAAGCTCTGTGAAAGCTAGGGACCTCATCACTTAGAACAATCTCTGAATGAATGAATACCAAATGAGTGAATAAAAGCCTTTTCAGGAAGACTCTCTTGAAATTAAAAGTGTATATGGCCTGGGATATGTTATTCAGGGAAAATGGTTTTCTTAATAAGTAGGTAACAGAGAACTTATTAGATGGCCTTCAGGCCCAACTGGCCTAGTGAATTCCACTCTGGTGAATAATGTCAGAGTTTCTTAAGAAACACATTGAAGTTATATTATGCTGGGTCATGTTAGAGATAAAATGTCATAGATTTTATATCATGACTTTAGGTTAAATAAATCTAAAAAAATTAAGAATTTTGCTTCATTTTCTTGTGACTTTTACATACTGGTAGAAACTTACACTTTCAACTTTTTATTTACAAATTTTAAATTTGTGTGTTTAATTTAAAAATCAGAGTCTGCACTCAAATACACGTTTAGTTTTTCTTTTAGTGTTTCAGGGAAAGTTCAGATTAAAATGAAATGAACACTCAGGAATATTAATTTTTTAAAGATTAATTTTATATTCAATCCATGTTTTATAACCACATGGCATTTTAATTTGTCATTTTGTTATTTTCTATCTTTAAGCTGTTATGTTTTCCTACTATCTGATCCATCACCTAGTTTCTCCCCTGACTAGCTAACATTCTCAGTTGGATAGATTGTAAACAGAAATTAACAGGGTTGCATAGGAGCTGCCCCCTTCCTGATTTATAGCATCTTAGTGGAGGGGTGGTGGTTATCAGTAACTTGTATTGGGAGTAGGAATTATCATGCTCCAGTATAGAGTGGATGGATGAATGATTTCTACTCTTAAAGATATTAAACAGATCCTTTCCCAAATAAAGACTAATAACTCAGATTTTTAAACAATCTTCATGACAGATGAGGGCATAGAGAAGAGTGCATCAACACTAATTAACAATGTTGAGTGTATATTCTTCTTAACAGTGATTGATTGTTCTTGGAGTACTATCTCTGCCCAGGAAGTGATGTTTTACACTGTGAGGTTCAAAGGTTACATTTTAATGTACCCTGTAAGTTGTGTTCCCTGAACTCCATGGAAATGTATTAGTAAAACAAGTAAATTTTAAGTTGAAAATTTTACTGATGCTCTCAGTAAAGTTATCACAAGGCTTTTAAAGACTCTTCTTTATTCTTCATAATAGATGAGTATAAGAGATGGCTTTATGTCCAGCTTTAAGAACTTTATGGGAATTTACATGAAAGTACTTACCTATACTGCGACTTTTTGAGTTTTCAAAAATTCTTATTGTATCTGGAGAGTGGAAATGTGAAACTATGAAGTAAGTAACATTTACTTTGATTCCTGTTTTGAAGGATTCATATCAACTTCTATAAAAGTGAAGAAGTGAGTCATTATTACCAGTTTGTTTAAAAGAGTTTACAATTTATAAAGCATAAACAAAGACTCTTTTGGGGATTTGAAAAGTTCATTCTGTTTATACAGTCTAAATTATAACATTCTGCCCCTTACCCATTTAGTTTAATATGGTTCTTTTTGTTCTGGTGATAGTAATCCCAAAAGTATCAGACCCAAGTGTCTTTTTCAGATGGACCTAATGTTTCTGTTGCTTCATTTTTTTTTTCTTTTTTCTTTTTCCTCTCTTTATATATAAATTTGTCAAATAGAGCTATGACTATTTACATACTGGAGGATGCTGGTAGCATCTTATTCTGTTACGGATAGCATCAGTGTTCTGTATACTGAGTGAGAGAGTATTTTAATACGTACGCTTACAGCTGTTCTCTTATGTGGTATTTCACACTCCTACTGTACTTTAAGAACACTGATAGTATTTCAAGTTTAATTGGTTGAGTAGTTTTATCAAATTAAACGCATAAGCTTGCATTCACACTGGTGTTGTGACTGATACATTGGGGAAGAAAATGTCAAATAAGTGCTTTTTCATAATACTAATCAGAAACTATTTTTCACCTGACAGTTGTTGCAGTGATGTTATTATGTCATTTCATAGTTACTTTTTTTTAGTTGGCCTACTTTAAACCATTTTGGCAATATTACAGTTTACTTAGCTTGAGAAGTTTAAGGATTTTGTGGTTTTGTTTTGTTTGTTTTGGGGGAATTGTGTAAGCATTTCGATCATAGCAATCTGTTTATATGATTTCTGTCTGTCTTTCATTGTCATGATAGAGAAAGTGTATTAAATGCTAAAGAAAACATAATCCACCTGTTGTTTCTTTTATGATGACTCTGATTTTAAATTTTAGAAGAAATTAAAAATTAAATATTAAAAAAATACAGCTATAAAAACTTTTTGTGAAAAGATTTGAGATTTTTATTAATGTAATTTAAGCCCCTTTAATGATTTACTTTATATTTGCTGTGATTGTTTAATAAATCCAATATAGATTAAAAGAACACTATAGTGGGGATCAGAAAACTTTGTCCTGCTACTGTTATTTTATCTAGCTACATTACCCTGGCAATTTATTTAATCACTTAAGATGATCCTCATGTATAAAATAAGGGGATTGTACTAGGCAATCATGAGCACCTTCTATTCCTAAAATATGATGACCCAAACTATGTTTAGTTGTAAGTCTGATTAATTGAACATATTTGTTGCCATACAATTTTAAGAGAGTTTAACTTTTCATGTGATTGAAATCCTGTCTTCTTATCTTTGCAGAGATGATTTCTTAGGCTCATTTTATCATTCAGTTATTAGATTATTAAGTATCCATTTTCTATATACATGAATAGGTGCATATACCTAATAACAATAAATATAACCAAGATTTATTGAATTCTTAGTATTTGCCAGGCACACCCTGGAAATATGACCAACTTTCAAGTGATTTTGGGACTCTAAAAATAGCATTTCTTTTTTTTCTTTGAAGTATAGTTGATTTACAATATTATGTTAGTTTAGGGTAAACAACATCATGATTCAATATTTTTATAGATTATACTCCATTTAAAGTTACAAAGTATTGGCTATATTCCCTATGCTGTACAATATATCCTTGTAGCTTATTTCTTTTATACATAATAGTTTGTACCTTTTAAGCCCCTACCCTATCTTGCCCCTCTTCCCTTCCCTCTCTTTACTGGTAGTGACTAGTTTGATCTCTATAATGTTCTGAAAAAGTCACCTTTTTTAGAGCAGAGTTTTTTATTTTATTTTTTTACTATTTGGAATTATGTAGGTGTTCTGTAACTAAAGCTCCATGAAGGCAGAGACTGTCTACCTTGTTCACTGCTGTGTCTCTAGTATCAAGCTCGGTCCCTGGCACACAGAAAATGCTCAATAAATACTTGCTATGAATGACTAGAAAATTATTAATTCTCTACCTTAGTAAAAGATGAAACTATGGAAATTTTGAGATGATAAAGAGAAAATAATACTGTTTTTTTCCCTAGCTTTTGTAATACTGTGAGGCTAGGTTTTTCATCTGGAAGAGGCATATAATAACAGCCTCACTTGGTGCTTATGAGTTACTACTACATAAGATCATGTAAAATGCCTCTGACATTACACACATAGTTCTTTTGAAAAGGAAACTCTTAGCCCTCATCGCTTAATTTTCATTCAAAATTTTAATTTTAAAAAGATGAGAAGTGGTATTTTCCCTTATGGATATTTATTTTATAGTGTGTTCTAGCACCTTAATATCTTTAATATAGAGACAGTGTAGAGTAGTGGTCAAGGACACAGACTTCTAAGTAAGACCACTTAGTTTCAGATATGGGCTCACTTATTTAAATGTGTGACCATGGTAAGGTACTCACCCTCTTTGTACCTTAGTTTTGTCATCTGTAAAATGGAAATAACAATAGCACCTACCTTATAAGGAGGTCGTTATAAAAATTAAATATATATAAAGCTCCTAAAACCGTGCCTGGTATATATAGGTGCTGTATGTGTTAGTTGTTATTATTGTATTTCCCACTCTTTCTCCAGATCCTCTCTTCTCGTTATGGGTACTGGGAGGAGGTATTGCCAAGTCTCGTATATTTTTAATTTAAGGATTTAAAAATCAAAAACATTAAAGATTTTGTGGAATGTCTTTGAAATACATAAAAAATGATTAAAATTTTGGTTATAATTATTGTTTGGAAGCCACCCTTCACTTAACTTGTAGTTTAGAAGTATATTTTTCTGAAAAAATATTTAAATTCTATTAATGGAGGTGATATAATTTTGATATTCAATCTGAATGGTGAAAGCTGGTGTACAGTTGCCATGAATTTTTATCTCAAGTTTATTTTGCTTTTGTAGACATGTGTTTAATAAAAAAAAAGATGCTGCATAAACCATCGTTGGAGTTTGAATGTACTTCTGTTTTTGGTTGAGGTATAAATGTTATTTCTGGCTGTGTCCTTCATACTTAGTTCTTCTTACAACAAATGGAAAGGCCTTAATTGTACCTAAGGGAATAGTTAATCCACAGTGGACATATGGTGGACAAAAGCCGAGTCTAGTAAATGAAATAAAATTATAAATGGTAAAGATTTGAATGCTTACAAAGTCTGGCAGCTATAAAAGATAGTGTATTGTTTGAGATTAGCAAATTTTCTCTGAAGCATGATAGTAATAATTCTTTTCTTGGTGTGTTTTTGTTGTATATTTATATGTAAATTCGACTGAAAGACATACTCTCAACTTATGTATAAAGCATATTTGTCTTTTTTTTTATTGTTCATTAAGCTTTGTGATGTGACTTTGACGTCAGTAATAAAGGCTGATGATATCACATTTTTGGAAAGTTACTGCTCTTTTGATTGGGGGCAGTTAATTAGCATTAACCCAGAACAGCTCTTGGGCTTTATGGATTTGAGCATTATATGTGGTTGCACTGCTCCAGCAAAAGGTTAAGTATTAATGGAAAATGGTCACAGCCCTTTTACTTAAAGAAAACATGTTACTTGTAAGTTTTCTTTTGATTTTACTTTTACAGTTACATTGAATGTCTTCATTCATTTAGCCATCCATAAAGCAAATATTGTTGCACATGCGGTGGATAATAAGTCTTTTTAGGACTACTTGTGTGGCATGTCACAGATCATTAACTGCAAGTAACCACCTGACTTGAGGGAAGCCTGGAAGCATCATTATAGTGAAATAAGCTTTTATTTAGGTATCACTGCAGCACATTGATTTATTGAAATGTCACCAATTGCTACTGTGAAAATATATTCTCATTATCATTCAGGGAATGGTAAAAATTAACCACTGTATACTGTAAAAGATATATATTGCTAACAGTGGAAAAAATAAGAATATTATGGTCTGTATTTTTCTAATAATTAAAGAATTAATTAGATGATTAATTAGGCTAAATTAGATAATTCTTGTAGGATGTTTTCACATCTATGTGTGATTCTATACACGTGTTAAAGGCGTGTTCTCAGTTCTTTCTAATTTGAAATACCTTAAAATTAAGCAGCATAGAAAGATAATAGCAAACTTAATATAACTATTGTATTTAAGACAGTCAATCCATAAAGTAATAAGCTCTTTCTGTGAGCACATGGCTGCTTCCTAGGCACATATATTATGAATCCAGCCTTCAGGAAACTTGTCTTTTTGTGGAAGTAAGATTAACATAATGGACAAAAGGTACAAAAGAAAAACAACATATAGTTTAGCACTACTGTTTCAATGAGAGGGAAAGGATTAAGAGGAATGTAGACCTCAAACTGAGTTTTTGCAAAACTGGTAGGGTTTGGATACATCTTGTTATAGGTAAGTCTTGAGCCAATTCAGGGGTATCTCTGCATTTGGAATTTAATGTTGGCTTTTAAAATTTTTTTTAATTTATTTTTTATTGGAATATAGTTGATGTACATTGTTCTGTTAGTTTCGGGTGTATAGCAAAGTGAATCAGTTTTACATATATCCACTTTTTTTGATTCTTTACCCATATACGTCATTACAGGGATTGAGTAGAGTTCCCTGTGCTATACAGTAGGTCCTTATTAGTTATCTATTTTATATATAGTAGTGTGTATCTATTTGTAGTGAAAGAGATGGATCTAGAGTCTGTCATACAGAGTGAAGTAAGTCAGAAAGAGAAAAACAAATACCATATGCTATCACATATATATGGAATCTAAAAAAAAAAAAAAGGTTCTGAAGAACCTAGGGGCAGGACAGCAATAAAGATGCAGACATAGAGAACGGATTTGAGGACATGGGGGAAAGGGGAAGCTGGGACGAAGTGAGAGAGGAGCATTGACATATATACACTACCAAATGTAAAATGGATGGCTAGTGAGAGGCTGCTGTGTAGCACAGGGAGATCAGCTCGATGCTTTGTGACAACCTAGAGGGGTGGGATACGGAGGGTGGGAGGGAGGCTTAAGAGGGAGGGGATATGGGGATATATGTATACATGTAGCTGATTCACTTTGTTGTACAGCAGAAACTAACACAACATTGTAATGCAATTATACTCCAATAAAAATGTAAAAAAAGAAAAAAAAAAGAAAATGGGCAGAAGATTTAAATGTTGACTTTTTTACAAAAAAAAAAAAATCTCCTAAGAACTCATTTTAGAGTTTCTTAAAATATGAGTTCCACTTCCATATTTTGGTGTTTGTTTCCATGCTAGGAGGATCTAAATAACAAAAAATATTAGAGCCTGTATTAGTTTGCCAGGGCTGCCATAACAAAGTACCTCAAACTGGGTGGTTTAAAAAACAGAAATTTATTTTCTAACAATTCTAGAGGCTAGAAGTCTGAGATCAAGGTGTCTGTAGGGTTGGTTTGTAGATGGCTGTCTTCTCCCTTTATCTTCACGTGGTCTTTCCTTCAGGCATATCTGTGTACGAATCTCCTTTTTTAAGGATCGCAGTCATGCTGGATTAGGGCCCATCCATATGACCTTCAATTTTACCTTAATTACTTCTTTAAAGGCCCTTATATTGAAATAAAGTCACATTCTGAGGGTCTGGGAGTTAGAACTTCAACATATGAATTTGAGGGAGAGCAGGTTTGACATAGTTCAGCCCAAAGCAGAGCCATTATGCTTTAATATGTTAGAAGTAAATCTCAAAGAATCATAGAAGTTGAAGCTAGAATAATTCAGAAATCTTCTGATTTTATTATTTCATTTACTAATGAGGAAGACAAAATAAGAGCTCTTTTGAAAACGTTATGAAAATCAATGGGCATTAAATTTGTAGACCACCTTTGAATATTTAATATATGAAACTGTGGATTAGATTATTTGAATCACTTTTTGTTATCAGAATCAAATGCACATACTATGCAAATTATTGTTTCTAAAAGCAAATGGTGCCCTCCTCCTTTTTGTTCTGTTCTGGTACTTCTAAAATTATAATGGAAGCCAAAGGAAAGGAAAGTGAGTTGATTTACAGAAATAGAATATCACATATGACTTTTAGAATCACGGAGGCATACATTGAAAATACTGTGGGTTCAGGTCCAGACTACCGTAGTAAAGCGAATATCACAACAAAGTGAGTCACACAATTTTTTTGGTTTCCCAGGGCATATAAATGTTATATTTACACTATACTGTAGTCTGTTAAGTGTGCAATAGCATTATGTCTAAAAAAACAACATACATACCTTAATTAAAAATACTTTATTGCTAAGAAAACACTAATCATCATCTGAGCCTTTAGCAAGTTGTCTTTTTGCTGGTGTAGGGCCTTGCCTCATTGTTGATGGCTGCTAAATGATCAGGGTGGTAGTTGCCAAAGGTTGGGCTGGCTGTGGCAATTTTTTAAAATAAGACAATGAAGTTTGCCTCATTGATTGATTCTTCCCTTCACAAACACTTTCTCTTCTGCATGCAATGCTGTTTGATAGCATTTTACCCACAGTAGAACTTCTTTCCTCAGACATAAAAAAGAATGAAATACTGTTATTTGCAGCAACATGGATGGACCTAGATAATATTATGCTTAGTGAAATAAGCCTGACAGAGAAAGACAAATACTATATGATATCACTTATATATGGAATGTAAAAAATAACACAAAGGAATATATATGTATACATGAAACAGAATCACAGATACAGAAAACTTGTGGTTACCAAAGAGGAGAGGGAAGGGAGGAGGGACAAATTAGAAGTATGGAATCAACAGGTACAAAATACTATATATAAAATAGATAAGCAATAAGGATTTACTGTATAGCACAGGGAATTATACCAGTTATCTTGTAATAACCTATAATGGGACATAATCTGCAAAAATACTGAATTACTATGCTGTAAACCTAAAACTAACACAATATTATAAATCAACTATACTTCAATAAAAAATCAACAACAAAAAATAGTCACCTGACAAAGAAAAAAAAATTGGAGTCAGTCCCCTTAAACCCTACTGCTGCTTTGTCAACTCAGTTTATGTAATATTCTAAATCCTTTGTTGTCATTTCAACAGTCTTCACATCATCTTTACCAGAAGTTGATTACCTCTCAAGCAACCACATTTTTTAGTTATCTGTAGAAAGCAACTCCTCATTCATTAAAGTTTTATCATAAGATTGCAGCAATTCAGTCACATCTTCAGGCTCTGTTGCTGTTTCTGCTACATCTGCAGTTCTGTTGCTGTTCTAATTCTGTTGCTGTTTCTGCTACATCTGCAGTTACTTCCTCCAATGAAGTTTTAAACCCTTCAAAGTCATCCAGGAGGGTTGGAATTAACTTCCATACTTCTGTTAATGTTGTTATTTTGACTTCTTCCCAAGAATCACTAATGTTATTTAATGGCATCTAGAATGATGACTCTTTCCAGAATGTTTTCAATTACTTTGCCCTGATCCATCAGAGGAATCACTATCTTTGGCAATTATAGCCTTACAAAATGTATTTCTTAGATAATAAGACTTGAAAGTTAAAATTACTCCTTGATCTAGGGGCTATGGAAAAGATGTTGTATTAGCAGGCATGAAAACATTAATCTCATTGTGTATCTCCATCAGAGCTCTTCGGTGACCAGGTGCATTGTCAGTGAGCAATAATATTTTGAAAGGAATCCTTTTTTTTCTGAGCAGTAGGTCTCAACTGTGGGCTTAAAATATTTAGTAAACCATGTTATAAATAGATGTACCGTCATCTAGACTTTGTTGTTCCATCTAGGAGCACAGGTAGAGAAGATATAGCATAATTTTTAAGGGCCCTAGGATTTTCAGAAGGGTAAATGAACATTGGCTTCAACTTTAAGTCATGAGCTGCATTAGCCCCTAACAAGAGAGTCAACCTGTCCTTTGAAGGCAGGCATTGACTTCTCTCCAGTTGTGAAAGTCCTAGATGGCATCTTCTTCCAATATAAGGCTGTTTTATCTACATTGAAAATCTGTTGTTTAGTGTAGCCACCTTCATCAGTTAACTTAGCTAAATCTTCTGGATGACTTGATGCAGCTTCTCTATGAGCACTTGCTTCACCTTGCACTTTTATGTTATGGAGATGGCTTCTTTCCCTAGACCTCATTAATCAACTTCTGTTAGCTGCAAACTTTTCTTCTGCAGCTTCCTTACCTCTCTAAGCCTTCGTTAGTTAAAGAGAGTGCTTTGATTTGGATTAGGCTTTGACTTATGGGAATGTCTTGGTTGGATCATCTTCTATCCAGACCACTAAAACTTACTCCGTATCAAGAAAAAGTTTGCAAATGATGCAACCAACAAGGGCTTAATTTCCAAAATACACAAACAGCTCCTACAGTTCAATAACAATAAAACAAACAACCCAATCAAAAAATGGGCAGAAGACCTAAATAGACATTTTTCCAAAGAAGGCATACAGATGGCCAATAGGCACATGAAAAGATGCTCATCATTGCTAATTACTAGAGAAATGCAAATCAAAACTACAGTGAGGTACATATATACAATGGAATATTACTCAGCCATAAAAAAGAATGAAATAATGCCATTTGCAGCAATATGGATGGACCTAGAAATTATACTAAGTGAAGTAAGACAGAGAAAGACAAATATCATATGATATCACTTATATATGGAATCTAAAAAAATGATACAAATGAACTTATTTAGAAAACAGAAATAGACTCATAGACTTAGGACAACTTATGGTTACCAAAGAAGAAAGGTGGGGGGGAGTGATAAATTAGGAGTTTGGGGTTAACATATACACACTACTATATATAAAATAGGTAAACAACAAGGACATACTGTATAGCACAGGGAACTCTGCTTAATATTCTGTAATAACCTAAATGGGAAAAGAAACTGAAAAAGATACATGTATATGTATAACTGAATCACTTTGCTGTACACTGGAGGCTAACACAACATTGTAAATCAACTGTACTCCAATATAAAATAAAAATTTTAGAAAGTAGTAGAAAAGTTATTAAAAGAAAACTACAATGAGTTACCACCTCTCACGAGTTAGAATGACCATCATTGAAAAGTCTACAAATAATAAATGCTGGGGAGGGTGTGGAGAAAAGGGAACCCTCTTACACTCTTGGTGGGAATGCAAATTGATACAGCCACTATGAAGAACAGTATGGAGCTTCCTTAAAAAACTAAAAATAGAACTACAATATGACCCAGCAATCCCACTACTGGGCATATACCTAGACAAAACTACAGTTTGAAAAGATACATGCACCACTATGTTCATAGCAGCACTGTTTACAGTAGCCAAGCCATGGAAACAATCTAAATGTCCATTGACAGATGAATGGATAAAGAAGATGTGGTGCATATATACAATGGAATATTACTCAGCCATTAAAAAGAATGAAATAACGCTGTTTGCAGCAATATGGATGGACCTAGAGATTATCATACTAACTGAAGTAAGTCAGAAAGAGAAAGACAAATACCATATGATATCACTTATATGTGGAATCTAAAATATGGCACAGGTGAACATATCTGTGAAATAAAAACAGACTTACAGATATGGAGAACAGACTTGTGGTTGCCAAGCGGGAGAGGGTGGGGGAGGGAAGGATGGGGAGTTTGGGATTAACAGATGCAAACTATTATATATAGTATAGATAAACTATTATATATAGGATAGATAAACCACAAGCTCCTACTGTATAGCACAGGGAACTATATTCAATATCCTATGATAAACCATAATGGAAAAGAATATATATATATATATATATATACACACACACACACACACACACACACACACACATATATATATATATATATATATATATATAAAACTGAGTCACTTTGCTGTACAGCAGAAATTAAACAACATTGTAAATCAACTATAATAAAAACTTTTCTCCATATCAGCAGTAAGGCTGTTTTGCTTTCTTATCATTTGTGTGTTCACTGGAGTAGCATTTTTAATTTCCTTTAAGAACTTTTCCGTTGCATTCACAACTTGTCTGTTTGGCACAAGAGGCCTAGCTTTTGGCCTATCTCAGCTATTGACATGCCTTCCTCACTAAGCTTAATCATTGTAGATTTTCATTTAAAGTGAGAGACGTGTGACTCTTTCTTTCACTTGAACACTTAGAGGTCATTGTAGGGTTACTAATTGGCCTAATTTGAATATTGTGTCTCAGGGAATAGGGAGGCATGAAGAGAGAAAGAGAGACGGTGAAATGGCCAGTGGATGGAGCAGTTAGAACACACACAATATTTATCGATTAAGTTTGCAGTCTTATATGGGTTCAGTTTGTGATGCCCCCAAACAATTACAACAGTAACATCAAAGGTAGCTGATGATACATCATCTTAACAAATATAATAATAATGGAAAAGTTTGAAACATCATGAAAATTGCCAAAATGTGACACAAAAACACAGAGTGAGCAAATGCTGTTGGAAAAATGGTACCAATAGACTTGCTCAATGCAGTGTCGCTACAAACCTTCAATTTTTAGAAAATGCAATACCTGCAAAGCACAATAAAGTGAAATGCAATGAAATGAGGTATGCCTGTATCTAACATTCAAGTGAACTCTCTTTTTTTACTGAATATGCTAGGCGTAATTACAGAAGATGGTCTATTTTATCTCTTTTTGAACTGATGGTTTTCTGTTGACTTTTTTCAAATTTAAAAAATATGATGCATATGGAAATATAAACTTTAAAATTTTTGGAAGATGTTGAGGAACAAATGAACTATCCAGGAATCTGTTGGACACATATAAAAAGTAACTGAGTTTTAATAAGAAGCTCTACCTAGTATTGTTATAATCTATCATATAGTCTCCATATAATCAAAGATTTGTTATTGATAGTTTTTCAAGTGGATCATCACAGAGAAAATTTTCATGTGCAACAAGGCAGTCATGACACACTTGATGTGATCAGTTGGGCTCTGTATTATAAATATATATAATAATGTGATAAATATATATGATTACAGCTTATATTCTGATATGCTTTCTAAAGAGCGAGGAATGGGTGGAGCTATAGTTAGTGCTTTTGGAATTGTATATATGTAATTATGTTTGAGGGCATTATTCATTGTGTATCATATTGGAGCAAAATTTAGGGATTAAGAGAGGGTTTAGGAGTTTTGTATGCATGATCTAAAGTTTTATTGGCTTTATTAATTCAGAGTGGTGAAATAGGAACAAAGCACTTTCTATCACCTCAAGAGACTATTGACCATATTATACTTAAAAAATTTTGTCATAGTTACGGGATGCTATAGTTATGGGATTTTTAAAGAAAACTTAGGTATAATTCACCTACCATAAAATTCACCATTTTAAAGTACACAGTTTTTAGTATATTCACTGGGTTGTGCAGCCATCACCACTATCTAATTCTAGAACATTTTCTTTACCCCAAAAAGAAACCTTGTACCCATTAGCAGTCACTATTGCCCTTTCTCCTTCCCTCCATTTCCCCTCCCTAACTTCTGGCGAGGTACTATTCTACTTTATGTTCCTATGGGTTTGCTTATTCTATACATTTCATATAAATGGAATCATGAAATATGTGACCTTTTGTGTTTGGATTCTTTCACTTATAATAATGTTTTCAAGTTCATTTATGTTATAACATGTATCAGTACTTCATTTCTTTTTATGGCTAAATAATATTCCATTGTATGGATATAACTTACCACATATTGTTTACCCATTCATCAGTTGATGGCCATTTGGGTTTCCCAGTTTTTGGCTATTATGAATAATGCTTTTACGAACATTTATGTATAAGTTTTTGCATGGACATAGGTTTTTATTTCTCTTGGGAAGATACCTAGGAATGGAATTGCTGTGTCATATGGTAACTTACTTTTGGAGGAACTACCAAGCTGTTTTCCACAGCAGTTGCACCATTTCACATTCCTACCAGTGATGTATGAGGGCTGCAGTTTCTCTAGATCCTCACCAGCACTTGTTATTTTACTTTTTTAAAAAAAAATTGTAGCCATTCTAGTGTGTGTGAAGTGATATCTCATTATGATTTTGATCTTCATTTCCCTAACAATGATGTTGAGTATCTTTTCAGGTTCTTAATGTCTATTTGTATATCTTCTTTGGAGAAATACATATTCAAATCATTTGCCCGTTTTTAAGTTTTGTTGTCTTTAATTGTTGTGTTGTGTTCTTTAGAAGATATTATACCCTTATCAGATATACAATTTATAAATATTTTATTTGATTCTGCAGGTTGGCTTTTCATTTTCTTAGGTCATTTGATACACAAAAGTTTTTGACTTTGATGAAATCCAATTTATTTTTTTTCTTTGGTTGCTTATGCTTTAGGTGTTATATCTAAGAAACTATTGCCTTATCCAAGGTCATGAAGTTTTAATTTAATTTAATTTAATTTTATTTTTGGCTGCGTTGGGTCTTCATTGCTACATGTGGGCTTTCTCTAGTTGCAGAGAGCAGGGGCTACCCTTTTTTTTTAACATCTTTATTGGAGTTTAATTGCTTTACAATGGTGTGTTAGTTTCTGCTTTATAACAAAGTGAATCAGTTATACATATACATATATCCCCATATCTCCTCCCTCTTGCATCTCCCTCCCTCCCACTCTCCCTATCCCACCCCTCTAGGTGGTCACAAAGCACAGAGCTGATCTTCCTATGCTATGCGTCTGCTTCCCACTAGCTATCTATTTTACATTTGGTAGTGTATATATGTCCATGCCACTCTCTCACTTTGTCCCAGCTTACCCTTCTCTTCGTTGCGGTGTGCATGCTTCTCATTGCGGTGGCTTCTCGTTGCAGAGCACGGGCTGTAGGCGTGCAGACTTCAGTATTTGTGGCACGCAGGCTCAGTAGTTGTGGTGCACGGGCTTAGTTGCTCTGTGGCATGTGCGATATTCCCAGACCAGGGATTGAACCCATGTCCCCTGCATTGGCAGCTGGATTCTTAACCACTGCACCACCAGGGAAGTCCCAAGGTCATGAAGATTTATACCTATGTATTTTTTTAAAGAGTTTTATGGTTTTAGCTCTTAAGTTTAGATCTTCAATTCATTTTGAGGAAATTTTTTTTATATATTTATTCATTTGGCTGCACTGGGTCTCAGCTGTGACACGCAGAATCTTTGTTGCCGCATGTGGGATCTTTGCTGCGGCATGCGAACTCTTAGTTGCATCAAGTAGGATCTAGTTCCCTGACCAGGGCTGGAACCTGGGCCCCCTGTATTGGGAGCGCAGCATCTTAGCCACTGGACCACTAGGGAAGTCCCTTGAGTACATTTTTAAATGGTGTGAGTAGGAGTCCAAATTCATTTTGCATTTGGATATCCTGTTGTCTCAGCATAATTTATTGAAAAGGCTGTTCTTTTCCCATTGAATGGTTTTGGCACTCTTGTCAAAAATCAATTGACTATAGATATATGGATTTATTTCTGGATTCTTGCTTGTATTTCATTGATATGTATTTCTATCCTTATGCCATTACCACACTGTCTTATTACTGTAGCTTTGTGGTAACTTTTGAAATCAGGAAGTGTCTAATACTCCTGCTTTATTCTTCTTTTTCCAGATTGTTTTGACTATTCTGTGTCCCTTGCATTTCCATATGAATTTTAAGATCAGCTTATCATTTTCTGCAAAGACATCAGCTGGGAATTTGTATTGAATCTGTACATCAATTTGGGGAGTATTGCCATCTTAACAATATTAAGTCTTCCAATCCAGGAACATGGAAGTTTAACAACGTTGTAGCTTTCAGGGTATAAAATTCACCCATCTATAAAGTATTTTGTACTTTTCATGCTGTTGTACTATTATAAATGGAAATGTTTTTGTGATTTCATTTTCATATTCATTGCTAGTATATAGAAATGCATGTGTTTCTCTATATTTATACATACTACAACCTTGCTGAAAAAGTTTATTAGCTCTAGTAGTTTCTTTTTTTTTTGCGGTATGGATTCCTTAAGACTTTCAACATACAAGATTATGCCATCTGCAAGTAGAGATGATTTTTTCCTTTTCAGTACGGATACTTTTTAATTCATTTTCTTGCCTAATTGCCCCAGCTTAAATTTACATTGAACAGAAGTGATGAGAACAGATATCTTTGTCATGTTTTTATCATGAAGAGTGTTAGATTTTGTCAAATGCTTTTTCAGTATCTATTGAGATAATCATTTGCTTTTTTCCTCTATTCCAGTTTGATTGTGAATAATCTCAATTGACCTACCTTCAGGTTCACTGATTATTTCTTTTGTCTGCTTGGGTCTGCTACTGAGCCCCTCTAGTGAAATTTTCATTTAAAAAGTACTTGATAAATTCCATGATGTTTATTTCTAGATCTGTTTCTCTGATTGATTTTTTATCCTGGTTATTACTTGTATTTTAGTTTCTTCATATATCTAATACTTTTTTTACTGGGCTTTGGATATTTTACATTCTTGAGTCCTGGGTTTTGTTATCTTATTTTGTACTTTGGTAGGCACTTAAATTATTTGTAACTTGATAGTTTATAAGCTTTGTTAGAGTGACCATACTCTAGAGCTAGTTTAGCCCTATTCCTAAGGTGTTACCCTTTTGTGTTCTTCCATTGAATGCCCTGGTATTTAATGAGTTCTTTCCTCTTTAGTGGTTGGAAGTTGAGTATCTCCCAGTTCTGTTCGCATTCTGGGAATTTTTCTAGTTGCAGCTTTCTCATTCTTCTTTGCCCAGTCTCATGGAGTTTTGCCTATACATGTGTAGTTTAGTAGTCAAGAACAGACTCAAGGAGACTCTCATAAAGATTTCTGGACCTTTTCCTCTTTGTAGCTGTCTTCTTTCTGGTACTCTGCTTCACAAGATCCCAAATGCTTCAGTTTATTTGAACTGCAATCTCAGTTTCCTCTAGTCTACAGGCTGATTGTTTTCAATACTTTCCTTGTGTTCTTCTTCTCCTTTATATAGTTTAGAAGGTTCCTCCAGGTAGAAAGTCACAGTGATTATAAAGCTCATTTTATTTATTTCTCATCTCTCAGGGATCATCCTCCCTGATATTCAGTGTCTGCTTTATATATTTTGTTTGGTTTTCTAGTTATTTATGGCAGGAGGAAAATCTTGTTCCAGCTGTTCTGACAGAGCTTGAGGCAGTAGTAGTTTAAGAGGTTTTTAGTCTTCAGAGATATATATATATATATATTTTTTTTTTTTTCGGTATGTGGGCCTCTCACTGTTGTGACCCCTCCCGTTGCGGAGCACAGGCTCCGGATGCACAGGCTCAGCGGCCATGGCTCACAGGCCCAGCCGCTCTGCGGCATGTGGGATCTTCCCGGACCGGGGCACGAACCCGTGTCCACTGCATCGGCAGGCGGACTCTCAACCACTGCGCCACCAGGGAAGCCCCAGTCTTCAGATATTTTATATCTCCAAAGTGTTTTGTATCTTCATATTTGTATACTAACTAAGATAAAGATTATACTTACCAGTGTTTTAGGTTAGCTGTTTTTATGAAGAGAGTTTTAAAAATTAGAAATAATCAGAAAAACTCAGTAATGGATCAGTTCATTTCAGAATATCAGATCTGTGGGGAATCCTGATTGTTTGGATCATGAGACTGAACCATTTTCTTACACCATACATATCTTGATTCATGCAAAGTAAGGAGGAAAAGGACAATGTTGATGATTAAAAAACACATAAACTGAAATTTTCTTTTTAGGGATTGGTCTTGAAAATCCAAATGTCTAAAGTATGTGTTGTGTCCATAGGGTGAAAATATTCTCCTTAGTCATAATCTTGAGAGTAAAGGTTACCAAGACTAAAACTAACACTAAAATATTTAAGAAGTCAGCCAAATATTTTGATTAATGCTGTTGAGTAGCACGAGAATAATCTCATCAATACAAGTAAGGTAATATGTGTATTTAGCGAACATCTGTTAAGGGCCTGTTTTGCCCAGGAATCGTGCTAAATACTGGGAATACAAAAAGAATAAGGTATGGTCCCTACCCTTAAAGACCTGATAGTTTTCAAGATATAGCCATAAAATTATGAGGAAGGTTGGATTATAAGATTAAAAATGGATAGTGACCAGTTTATGCACAGTCATGGGAAGGTGGGATATTAAATGGAGATCAAGGTAAAGGATCAGTACCATGTGCAGATTGTGGAATAAAAGTCAAATTCATAGATGTAGATGAAGCATCATTTAGGATCTTATAAAAGCATTTCATTTTCTTCCTCATGGTTCTCATTGTATCAGGGTCTCAATTCTTATTCTTCTCCTCAGAGATTCTTTTTCAAAGTTGCATCCTCTTTTGTGCACAAATCTTATCAGGTTGAATGAAGCTAGGTGATAACCTGAGGTTAAGAAGAGGATGCTTTCTTTTCTGCCCTGTCTTTCCCAATAAGGCTTTTTTTCACTGAATCTTTATGAAAGTCTCACAGGAAATTTTTTTTCCAAAAGATGAGAATGGCAAAGAGGGGTTCTTTAGGTTGAACTAAGCAATCAGGTACACTTTTTGTACTTTTCAGTTTGAACATTATCTCAAGTTTAAAACACCAGAGATAATAAATTTGATAATATGATAAAGTTGTCAATGTAACATTTTAAATCACATCTTGCCTTTAACCTAAGCTTTTATTTTTCTTTTATATTTCACTGCTATAATACAAGCAGGTGTTGAGAGGGAATGGAAAGGGAGAGTAGTACCTCAAAATGATAATCCTATGAGTATAATCACTTGTGTGCTGTTTAGAATCGATGCTGCTCCAAAGTATGACTACTGTACTGTCAAATTTTTCTTACCACAGAACTCTGTGCACATGTATTAAATTAAAAAAAAATTAAACAAAATCCCCCAAACTGCCACGACCTATAAAAGCCAAGAACTTTGTCAGATGTTGAAAGTTTCTGTTAATTCTCCTATGATGCCAAATTCATCAAGATCTTAAAAAAGTGTATATGGACCAAATTTGGCTTTCTCTAAGAATTCCTTCTGCTCATTTGTATACACACACACACACACACACACACAGCGCTCTAAAGTAGGACCTTGAGTGCTTTTGATGATGCTAGAGATTTGCTAATGTTACAGTTTCTGAAGTAGAAAACTCTTTGCTAAATTACTGTGAAGGATTGAAGGATTTGAGGAAAACAACACTTCTTGACATAGTTTTATGTGGGATTCAGTCCTTAATTTTAGTAATAGCCAAGGGAGCTTAATTCCAGAACCAATCAGCCTGCTTGCTGATATTCTTTAAAAATAATGCCTTTATTAGGACTTTTATTTTTTAGAGCAGTTGAAGGTTCACAGCAAAATTGAGGGAAGGGTACAGAGATTTCCCATATTCCGCCTGCCCCCACATATGCATAGCCCTACCCCCATTATTAATAACCCCCGGGAGTGGTACTTTTATTACGGTTGATGAACTTAACAGTGGTACATCATAATCACCCAGAGTCCATAGTTTACATTATGATTCATTCTTGTTGTTATACATTCTGAAGATTTGAGCAAATATGTGATGGAATGTATCCATCATTATGATATCATACAGAGTATTTTTACTGCCCTAGAAATCCTGTGTGCTCCCCACCTATCCCCTCCTCCCGACTTCTGGCAACCACTGGTCTTTTTACTGTCTCCATAGTTTGCCTTTTCCATAGTGTCATATAGTTTGAATCATGTAGTATGTAGCCTTTTCAGATTGTCTTCTTCCACTTAGTATGTGCATTTACAGCTCCTCCATGTCTTTTCATGGTTTGATAGCTCATTTCTTTTTAGTTCAGTTTATTTGTCCATTCACCTACTGAAGGACATCTTGGTTGCTTCTAAGTTTTGGCAATTATAAATAAAGCTGCTGTAAACATCGGTGTGCAGGTTTTTGTGTGGTCATGTTTTCAAGTCATTTAGGTAATTACCAAGGAGTGCAATTGCTGGATCGAATGGTAAGAGTATATTTAGTTTTGTAAGAGACTGCCAAACTGTCTTCTAAAAGGACTGTACCAGATTGCACTTTCACCAGCATTGTATGAGAGTTCCTTGTACTCTTCATCCTCAGCAGCATTTGGTGTTGTCAGTGTTCCGGAGTTTGGCCATTCCAGTAGGTTATAGTGCTATGTCATTGACGTTTTCATTTCCATTTCCCTGATTGACAGTATGATGTGAAACATCTTTTCATATGTTATTTGCCATTTGTGTGTCTTCTTTGGTGAGTTCTGGCTTGTCTTCTCATTCTCTTGATGTTGTCTTTCCCAGAGTAGTTCTTAATTTTAATAATAAAGTCCAGCTTATCAATTTTTTCTCTCATGGATTGTGCCTTTGCTGTTATATCTAAAAAGGTATTGCCATATCCAAAGTCATCTAAGTTTTCTGCTGTGTTATCTTCTAGGAGTTTTATAGTTTTGCATTTTACAAATAGTTCCGTGATCCGTTTTGGGTTAATTTTTGTGAAAGGTGTAAGGTCTGTGTCTAGATTCACTTTTTTTTCTTTTTTTTTGCACATGTGTGTCCAGTTTTTCTAGCACCAATTGAAAAACTATCTTTGCTCCATTGTATTATCTTTACTTCTTTGTCAAAGATGAGTTGACTATATTTATTTGGGTCTATTTCTGGTCTCTCTATTTTGTTCCATTGATCTATTTGTCTGTTCTTTTGCAGTACCACATGGTCTTGATTATTGAAGCTTTTTAGTAAGTCTTGAGGTTGGGTAGTGTCAGTACTCTGTTTTTCTCTTTCAGTATTGTTTTGGCTACTCGGGTCTCTTGCCTCTCCATATAAAGTTTAGAATGAGTTTGTCGGTATCCATAAAATAACTTGTTGGGATTTTGATTGGGATTGCATTGAATCTATAGATCAAGTTGGATAGAACTGAAAGCTTAACAATATTGAGTCGTCCTACCCATGAACATGGAATATATCACCATTTCTTTAGTTCTCTCCATTTATTTAGTTTTTCTTTGATTTTGTTTATCAGAGTTTTGTAGTTTTTCTCTATATGTACATTTCCTTTACAAGATACAGACTTGTACATATTTTGTTAGATTTACACCAAGGTATTTTATTTTGGGGGGTTATTAACGTAAATGGCATAATGTTTTTAATTTCACATTTTACTTGTTCATTGATGGTATATAGGAATGTGGTTGTCTTTTATATATTAATCTTGTATCCTGCAGTCTTGCTGATATTCTTTTTTTTTTTAAATTAATTTATTTATTTTTGGCTGTGTTGGGTCTTCATTGCTGTGCGAGGGCTTTCTCTAGCTGCAGCGAGCGGGGGCCACTCTTCATCGCGGTGCACAGGCCTCTCACTGTCGCGGCCTCTCTTATTGCGGAGCACAGGCTCCAGACGTGCACGCTCAGTAGCTGTGGCTCACGGGCTTAGTTGCTCCGCGGCATGTGGGATCCTCCCAGACCAGGGCTCGAACCCGTGTCCCCTGCATTGGCAGGCAGATTCTCAACCACTGCGCCACTAGGGAAGCCCCTTGCTGATATTCTTGATGAAATTGATATAATTTCAAAGAATGCCTTAAAAGTCCTATATCTCAATGTACCTATAGGACATTTCATGGAATGTTACTTGTCTGTGTTTAGTATTGAGTATGATATTCTGGAAGCTAGTTCAAGAGAATGTTCCAAGGAAGGAGGAATCAACTATGTCAGATGCTGCTGATAGGTAAGTAAGAAGAGGATCAATAATTGACTCTTGGCTTTAGCAACCATTCATTGTTTATTTTTATAAGATCAATTCTGGTGAAGTGGTGAGGACAAAAGTGAGATTAGAATTAATAAGTATAGATGATTCTTCTGAGGAGTATGCTGTAAAGAAAGCAGAGAAATGGAAGGGGGGAGTGGGGTCAGGAGTTTTAGAGTTGTTTTTGCTTTCATTTTTTAGGATGGAAAAAATATGTTTCTATGCTGATAGAAATGAAATAGAGTGAGTAAAATTGACAATGTAGGAGACAGATGTTAGAATTGCTGGAGTGATGTCATTAAGTAGTTGAGGGGGGTAGGATTTAGTGTACAAATAAATGGTTTGACTTTGGGTAGGAGCATGGATCATTTATTGATTCATGCTAACAGGAGTATAGACGACTGCCTATACTATATTTGATGTGTAGATCTGGTGATATGTAGAAGGACTCTTGACTGTTTCTAGTTTCTCAGTGAAATGGGAAGCACAGTCCTTGTTGTGGGTTAAATTGTTTTCCCCTAAAACAGCAGTCCCCAACCTTTTTCGCACCAGGGACCGACCGGTTTCTTGGAAGACGATTTTTCCACGAATGGGGGCTGTGGGGAGACATGGTTCAGGCAGTAATGCGAGCAATGGGTGGGGATGGTTCAGGCGGTAATGTGAGTGCTGGGGAGCGGCAGATGAAGCTTTGCTTGCTCACCTGCCCGCCGCTCACCACCTGCTGTGTGGCCCGGTTCCTAACAGGCCATGGACCAGTAGTGGTCCACGGCCCGGCAGATTGGGGACCCCTGCCCTAAAAGATATGTTATGATATGAGATATGAGATCCTGACCTCCAGTACCTATGAGTGTGACCTTATTTGGAAATATGGTCTTCGTGGATGTAAGCAAGTTAAGATGAGTCATACTTGATTAGGGCTATCTGTAAATCCAATGACTGGTTTCCTTTTAAGGGCAGAGAAATTTGGACAGAGATACAAACACTTAAGGAGGAAAGCCATGTAAAGATGGAGGCAGAGATTGGAGTGATGGAGCTAGAAGCCAAGGAATGCCAAGGTTTGCTAGTAACCACAAGAAGCTAAGGAGAGGCAAGAAAGGATTCTTCCCCAGAGCCTTCAGAGGGAGCCTGGCTCTGCCAACAATTTGATTTCTGACTTCTATCTTCCAGAACTCTGAGAGAATACATTACTACTGTTTTAAGCCACCTATTTTATGGTACTTTGTTTCAGCACCCTTGGAAACTGATACCAGTCTTCAACTGAGAGTGAGAATGGGGGGAGGCTTGATGTTTTGATTTCTCATGGATGTTTTTAAAATTTTTCTTTCTTTGACCTAAGACTTCATATAACATCAAGCTTCCTTGACACTTTCATTGGCTGGTGGGTAGAGTGTTACTAGACAGATTTATAAGGGACAGAGCATCTCTTCAAGACTACAGACTTGGTTGTAGTTTTCTCACCTTTTTGCAATTCCAAGCACATGACTTCTTGCAGGTAGGATTTAGAAAAGCTGGTTGCAGCACTCAGGACTGATGGACCCTCTCTTCCCCTCCTCATGAGCCACTGTAGAGTCAGTTTATGATTATTGCTCTGTTTTTTATTTTTTGACATTCTTATAAAAATTTTAACATACAGGAAAGTTGAAAGAATTTTACAGTAAATACCTGTATACTCACTGTCTAGAGCAGAAGTTTGGCAAACTTTTTCTGAAAAGAGCCAGATAGTAAACATTTTAGGCTTGACAAGACATACAGCATCTGTTGTAACTATTCAACTGTCCCATTGTAGTACCAATCCAGGCATGGACAATATGTAAATGAATGGGTGTGGCTGTGTTCCAATAAAATGTTATTTATAGACACTAAAATTTGAATTTCATACTTCTTATGTCATGAATTATTCTTTTCATTTATTTTCAACTTTGTAACAATGTAAAAACTGTTCTTAGCTCATGAGCCATAAGAACAGGTGGCAGACCAGGTTGGCCTACATGCTATATAATTTGCTGACCCCGATCTAGAGTTTACAATGAACATTCTGTTCTGTTTGCTTTATCACGTATCTATCCATCCCTCTATCAGTCTAAGCAGTTCATCTATATTTTGATATATTTCAAAATTAGTTGTAGGCAGTACACTTTACACCTAAACACTTCATTGTACGTTACTTAGAGATCTTTTTCTTTTCTTTTTTTTGGTGTGGTAAAATTTACTTACAGTGAAATGAAAAAAAATTTAAGTGTACCATTTGTTGATTTTGACAAATTATGCACCTATATAACCTTTATCCTCATCAAAATATTGAACATTACCATCCCAGATGTGCCCCAGCCTTCCTCATTGCCCTCCAATTCCTGCTGAAGCCATTGCTACAACCACAAAGCTGAAATGAAAGAAACAGAATTAGCAGCATCTGTTGCCACTGCTGTAGCCTCCACTGCCAGAGTGGGAAGAGATTGGAGATGAAAAGAATGGGATGCTTGCTTTTTTTTTTTTCATTGTCCTTCATTTTCTTTATTGACTGTTTTCTTGAGGGTTAATAGCTCTGTGTCCTCCCATTCATGTTTTTGATTTCTTAAGCTCTGTAGACTCTTGCTTATTCCTATTTAAATATGAAGATAGAATTGAGTAGTATTAATAGCTGATCTGGATTTTAAAACTTATGATGAATGTCATTATTGGATTTTCTTAGTAGTTCTTACCTTGAACGTGAGGACAATCTTCAGGGTTTGCAATATATTTCACCCTTACTATAGAGTATATATATTGACAGTCAGGCTTGTAACATGGGTAGATAGGCAGGCAATAACTGAGACCCCTGTCCATTGTAGAAGTTAGAAAGGAATTACTTTGGACTGAGTTAGAGTTTACCACTCTGTACAGCTGTCGTTCCTTTCTCTCTCTACCTTTGTGACAGCTTGAGGTTATGTGGGTGCACTGCTGTTTCTCTCTGTGGTGACAGTGTACTAGGTTAGCTTGGCTAAACTGGAAATATGTTTCCCAAAATTTCCCTCCGTGTATTGGTCAGTTAGCATTGGTTACAAAAGACATTTTGTGGAAGACTTGTAAGAGGGAAGCGAAGCGGCAGGCATGCTTTTTGACTCTGAGGGTCAGCGCCGAGTACTAGGCACTGCGGCAGCTCTCACACTGTATCACTGATTTGCTGGGTCACCTTGTATGTGTGGGATAGCATGTGGACTTGCAGTTCCTTCAGCTCCTGTCAGATTTCCCCCTCCAGCATCTCTGAATACTTGCCCTGCATGTACAGCTCTGTAGTGAAGGGTGCATGCTTCTCCTATAGTCACCCTTGGCGTCAGGGTTGGGTTGGCCAGAGACAGATGCGAGTTTCAGTTTGTCATTGCCGGTTCCTGTCATCCTCACAGGTTCCAGTTTGTTCTTGCAGATTTCATTTGTCTCTATCAGTTCCAGCTTATCCTTACAAGTTTCAGTTTGTCCTTGCTCTTCTCCTTATCCAGTTCCCTTCCTGACTGTTGGTCTGGCTGACCTATAGTGACTTCAGGCTCAAGATTAGATGCAGCAGCCTCTAATGTAGGTAGCCTACATATACTGCTTCAACAGCTCCCACAGTTATGTAAAGTCTAACCATTGTAATAAATCTTTCTTCTTTATCACCCATACTGGTTCTGCCTCATTTACTGAACCCTGAGACACCCTACCTATTCCAGGGTTCATAGTAGAAATGTTAATATTAGATCTCGTATTTAGAGAGTTATTTCTACCAGCTCATTTTATCTTCCAGAAAGTTTTGTTTCTTTTCTACTCTTGGCACCTTTTCCTTAGTTTTTTTTTTTTTTCCCTAGTGCTGCTATGTATTCTCATTTTTAATATTTCTTCAGTATATCAATGGTATTTTAAACCTTTAATAGTTTGGATTAAAAAATCCTTATTGTGCTTAAATATTAGTTTTAAAAACATTTAAACAGATGTAACAATCTCTTAAAAACAGTTGAAGTCGGGCTTCCCTGGTGGTGCAGTGGTTAAGGATCTGCCTGCCAATGCAGGGGACACGGGTTTGAGCCCTGGTCTGGGAAGATCCCACATGCTGCGGATCAACTAAGCCCGTGTGCCACAACTACTGAGCCTGCGCTCTAGGGCCCGCGAGCCACAACTACTGAGCCTGCGTGCCACAACTGCTGAAGCCCGTGCGCCTAGAGCCTGTGCTCCACAACAAGAGAAGCCACCTCAATGAGAAGCCTGCGCACTGCAATGAAGAGTAGCCCCCACTCACCGCAACTAGAGAGAGCCCGTGCGCAGCAACGAAGACCCAATGCAGCCAAATAGAAATAAAAATAAATAGATTAAAAAGAAAACAACAGTTGAAGTCTTCTTACCATAAAGACCCACTTAGTTTTTACATTTAAATGGCCTAGATTGAGACAGAAGTGTCATTTTAAATCAGCACTATGACAAAGGCATAGTGAGAGGTTTTTGACAACCAACGTTGAGACATATTTTTGTTCTCCGTGAATTTGATGTTCTTGATGTCTCATTGCAAAAATAATTCAGTGAAAGACAAAGTGATAGGTTAGAAGTAGATTTATTTAGAGAGAAACACACTCCACAGACAGAGTGTGGGCCATCTCAGAAGGCAAGAGAGCTTTGAAATATGGTGTGGTTAGTTTTTATGGGCTGGGTAATTTCATAGGCTAATGAGTGGGAGGATTATTCCAACTATTTCAGGGGGAAAGGATGGGAATTTCCATGAATTGGGCCGCCGCCCACTTTTTGGCCTTTTATGGTTAGCCTCAGAGCTGTCATGGTGCTGGTGTGTGTGTCATTTAGCAAGCTAATGTATTACAATGAGCATATAATGAGGCTCAAGGTCCACTGGAAGTTGAATATTCTGCCAAAGTGGACCCAGTTCTAACCAGTCTTCGTCATGTCTTATGACTATATCATTCTTTTAAAGGTTGTGCCCTACCCCCTTCCCTCCTCTTTCATTTTCACATTATGCTCTAGATGTGTAATGTAATATGATGTGATCAATTAAGAAGTAAGGTCTTAAACTTTTCTTTTTGGCAGCTTTAAAGTTTGATCACCTGTTTCAGTGACATGTGATTCTTCATTGGAATTGGATTGTGGATCTTTTGTTTTCAACATGTTTATTTAATATCAGAGATAGTATATTTTTGATTTTTGAAGTTGACTTCTTTTGTTGGCAATAGACAGAATTATTTAACCATTCAGGTTAATTGACCTGCTTTTGGCCCCAAATGAGGTTTTATTATAATGTTTTATTTTCTTACAAGACACTTATATATAAAAGACAATGAAATAAATAATTGTTGGATGAGTTATGCCAAATGGAGAGGTCCAAAAGTATTATTACATTTTAATAAAATATATTATTAAATATTGGTAAAATAATTTTATAACTTTTTAAAGTACAATTACCATTGATATGGTTTTTAAAAAACACTTTTATTTCCATGTATTTATATCACATATTGAAGTATTAGCATAGTGGGTTATTTAAAATATATCACTTGGGCTTCCCTGGTGGTGCAGTGGTTGGGAATTTGCCTGCCAATGCAGGGGACGTGGGTTCATGCCCCAGCTCGGGAGGATCCCATGTGCCGTGGAGTGGCTGGGCCCGTGAGCCATGGCTGCTGAGCCTGCGCACCTGGAGCCTGTGCTCCGCAACGAGAGAGGCCACAGCACTGAGAGGCCTGCATACTGCAAAAAAAATAAATAAAAAATCAAAAATCACTTGTGTAATGCAGTGTAAGACATTGGTTTAAAACTGAATACCAAAGATGGGTGTATAATTTTGTTTCCTTCTTTATTCCATCTTCTTCCCTACCCCTGCCATTTATATATAGAGTTTTAATTTGATATGCTAATATATTGAAACTATGAATTGAATTCTTTATCAGTGGAGATGAATGTTTTCATGTTTGCAATTAAGCTCACAAGTAAGCTCACTCTTTCCTTAGGATCTCTTTCTGAACCATTAAAGATTACTGACTGGTATTCTATACTTTAATAAGAATTGGTGAAAATTGATTAAATTTTATGTTTAGTCTTAGGTTCAGGAATGAAGTTTTCCTTTTTCAGAAAAAAGTTTTTGTTAGGAATTATCTGTACTCGTGCCTTTTCCTTAAGTAGTTCCATTATTTTTTTTAGATGAAGCTTTTTTTTTTGGTCAGTTGTCTTATTTATTTCTTGGCTTATTGACATATTGGGCTAGCACCATCTTCTGAGAGTTTGTTATATTACATTTAATATTAAAGTCTAATAGATATTTTATAGTTAAGAAAATGCTTTCAGTTTTTATGAGAATTTAAAAAAAATTTCTGTAATCAATTTAGTTAAAATGTTTCGATGACCATAAAAACATAGCTACCTCTTAGAATTTGACTTTGTTCTTACTGTTGTAAACATTTGTGCACATTGTTTCCTCTTATATTTTAAAGCATTCATTCAGTCATTCCTTCATGAGTGCCTTTGATGTACTAAGCACAATGGTAGGGGAGATGGTATGATAGTGTTGTCCTAGAGTAAAGTACTTGGTGTACTGGAGGACTTAACAGCAGAGGTAAATACTTAACAGGAATCTTAAGGGATATGCAGGAATGTGCCATACGGAGAAGGACAAGAAATAACAGTTCAGGAAGAAGTAAAAGAATGAATAAAGCCTCAGGAGCTAGGAAATAGTCTGAAATGTAAGGGAAATTTACAGCATTTTGTCATGCTAGAGTATAGGGTGCAAGGCAGGAAGAGTTGAGAAGCAGAGACAATATTTTAAGGAGTTTGGATTTTCTTCTAAGAGCTATAGAAAGTCACTAAGGGATTGTAAGCTGAAGAATGATTTGAGCAGTGGTGTAGAGTAAGGGTCAGCAAACTACAGCCCATGCTGCTTTTTTTGTATGGCCCACTACCTGAGAATGGTTTTTACATTTTTAAATGGTTGGAAGAAAATCAAAAGAAGGATAATATTTTCTGACACCTGAAAATTACATGAAACTCAAATTTTAGTGTCTATAAATAGTTTTATTGGAACAGAGCCACACTCATCTGTTTACATCTTGTCTATGCCTGCTTTTTTACTACAACAGCAGAGTTGAGTAGCTGCTGTGAAGAACATAGGACCTGTAAAGCCTGAAATATTTACTGTCTGGCCCTTTACAGAGAATGTTTGTGACACCTGGTCTAAATATACCAATTAAAATATAGAGATAGTCAGAATGGATAGAAAAGCAAGACCCAACTATATGCTGTCTATAAGAAATCCACTTTAGAAACCATAAACAAGACCAAAAGACAACCCTCAGAATGGGAGAAAATATTTGCAAATGAAGCAACTGACAAAGGATTAATTTCCAAAATTTACAAGCAGCTCATGCAGCTCAATAACAAAAAAACAAACAACCCAATCCAAAAATGGGCAGAAGACCTAAATAGACATTTCTCCAAAGAAGATATACAGACTGCCAACAAACACATGAAAGGATGCTCAACATCATTAATCATTAGAGAAATGCAAATCAAAACTACAATGAGATATCATGTCACACCAGTCAGAATGGCCATCATCAAAAAATCTAGAAACAATAAATGCTGGAGAGGGTGTGGAGAAAAGCGAACACTCCTGCACTGCTGGTGGGAATGTGAATTGGTACAGCCACTATGGCGAACAGTACGGAGGTTCCTTAAAAAACTACAAATAGAACTACCATATGACCCAGCAATCCCACTACTGGGCATATACCCTGAGAAAACCATAATTCAAAAAGAGTCATGTACCAAAATGTTCAATGCAGCTCTATTTACAATAGCCCGGAGATGGAAACAACCTAAGTGCCCATCATCGGATGAATGGATAAAGAAGATGTGGCAATATACAATGGAATATTACTCAGCCATAAAAAGAAACGAAATTGAGCTATTTGTAATGAGGTGGATAGACCTAGAGTCTGTCATACAGAGTGAAGTAAGTCAGAAAGAGAAAGACAAATACTGTATGCTAACACATATATATGGAATTCAAGAAAAAATATGTCATGAAGAACCTAGGGGTAAGACAGGAATAAAGACACAGACCTACTGGAGAACGGACTTGAGGATATGGGGAGGGGGAAGGGTGAGCTGTGACAAAGCGAGAGAGAGGCATGGACATACATACACTACCAAACGTAAGGTAGATAGCTAGTGGGAAGCAGCCACATAGCACAGGGATATCAGCTCGGTGCTTTGTGACCACCTAGAGAGGTGGGATAGGGAGGGTGGGAGGGAGGGAGACGTAAGAGGGAAGAGATATGGGAACATATGTATAGGTATAACTGATTCACTTTGTTATAAAGCAGAAACTATTGTCATAAAGCAGAAACTAACACACCATTGTAAAGCAATTATACCCCAATAAAGATGTTAAAAAAAAAAAAGAAATACACTTTAAATATGAAGATACAGTTAGGTTAAAAGTAAAAGGATGGAAAAAGTTGAAGTAGCTACATTAATACCAGAAACAAGGAATTTAGCAGGGATAAAGAAGGACGTTACATAATGATCAAAGGGTCAATTTACAAAAAAGGCATCACAATCTTAAATGTATATAAATCTGCCAACAGAACTTCAAAATACTTAAAGCAGAAGCTGACAGAACAGAGGAGAGATAGATAAATCCACCATTGCAGTTGAGATTTCAACACTCCTCTCAATACTGATAGGACAGGTAGAAAATAATTAGTAAGGATACAGAGACATGAACAGCATCAACCAGCTGGACCTAACTGACATTTACAGTACATTTAATCTGACAAGGGCAGAATACACATTGCTTTCAGGTGCACGTGGAACAAGAGAGACCATATTCTGGCCTATAAAAACAAATTTAAAATAATTGAATATGTTCTCTGACAATAGTGGAATTAAACTAGAAATCAATAACATAAAGATATTTGTAATATCCCTATTATTTGGAAATTAAACAACCCACTTTTTTTTTTTTTTTTTTTTTGCGGTAAACGGGCCTCTCTCTGTTGTGGCCTCTCCTGTTGCGGAGCACAGGCTCCGGACACGCAGGCTCAGCGGCCATGGCTCACGGGCCCAGCCTCTCTGTGGCATGTGGGATCTTCCCGGACTGGGGCGTGAACCCGTGTCCCCTGCATCGGCAGGCGGACTCTCAACCACTGCGCCACCAGGGAAGCCCTAAACAACCCACTTTTAAATAACCTACAAATCAATGAGGAAGTCACAAAAAATTAAATATTTTGAATTGAATAAAAATGAAAGCACTGCATATCAAAGTTTGTGGGATGCAGCTCAAATAGTTGTTTAGAGAGAAATGTTCAGCGTTACTAAATGCTTATATTTGAAAAGAAAAAAAAATTCCCAAACTCAGTGACCTAAGTCTTCACCTCAAGAAAATAGAAGATGAAGAGCAAATTAAACCTAATGCAAGCAGAAGAAAGGAAAAAGTAAAGCTAAAAGTAGAAATAAAAGGTAATAGAGAAATCAGTGAAATCAAAAGCTGGTTCTTTGAAAAGATCAATAAAATTGATAAACTTCTAGCCAAACTGACCATGAAAAAAGAGAGAAGATACAAATTACAATATCAGGAATAAAAGAGGGGAAGTTACCACAAATCCTGTGGGTAGTTAAAATGAGAATGGGGAATATAATGAAAAGTTTTACTTCCATAAGTTTGACAATTTAGATTAAATAAACAAATTCCTTTAAAAATACAAACTACCAGAGTTTACTCAAGAAGAAATAGATAACCTAAATATTGCTATGTTTATGAAAAAGACCCCCTAAATCCATAATTTGAAATGTTCCCACAAAGAAAACTACAGGCCCAGATGGTTTTATTGGTGAATTCTACCAGACACATATGGAAGAAATAATACCAATTGTATGTAAACCCTTTCAGAATACCAAAGAGGATGGAACACTTCTGAACTCATTTTATAACAGCAGCATTAATCTGATACTAAACCCAGGAAAGGACAATGTAAGAAAACTACAGACTAATACCCCTCATGAACATAGACACAAAAAACTCCTTAACAGAATATTAACAAATTGAATTTAGCGATATATAAAAAGGATACTATGTCATGACCGAGTGGGGTTTATCCTAGAAATGCAAGGCTGGTTCAAATATTCAAAATCAGTTAATATAATTTACTGTATAAATAGGCTAAAGAAGAAAAGCCATATGATGATCTCAATAAATGCATAAAAAGCATTGGATAAAATTTAACATCCATTCATGGTATTAAAAAAACAAACTCCGTACAAACTAGGAATGAAACATAACTTCTTCAACCTGATAAATGGCATCTATGAAAAACCTACAGTTAACATCATACTTGATAGCAAATGAGTGAATGCTTTTCTCCTGAGGTCAGGTACAAGGCAAGGATGTCCACTCTAACCACTCCTATTCAACATCATTCTTGAAGTCCTAGCTGTTGTAAAACAGGAAGAGAAAAAGATATATAAGACATACAGATTAAAAAGGAAGAGATAAAACTACCAAATTCTCAGATGATATGAATAGCTATATCAAAAATCCTCACGTTGAGAAAAGTATACAATTTTAATATAAGCTATAAATATAAGACCCAAATAAAAGAAGACAACTCCCATGTTCAAGGCTGCAAAGAGTCAATATTATAAAGAGCAGTTCATCTCAAATTGATTTATTGATTCAGCGTAATTTCAAAACCCAATGCTATCTGTTTGTGGTATTTAAGCAAACTGAGTCTAATATGTATATGGATAGATAAAAGGGCCAAGGATAGTTAATATGTTCCTGAATTACAAGGTCAGGAGCATTTGCTATGCCAGGGATCAAAAGTTTTTATAAATAGCTTGTAATAAAGACAATGAGGAATTCACTCAAGGAAATAGAATAGAGATGCTAGAAACAAACCCTCACATAAAGGGAGCTCTGTTGTTATAATGGCAGTGGTATTGAAGATCTTCAAGAAAGAAGAGAATGTTTAATAAGTAGTCCTGGAATAGTTGTTTATTTTTATGGAGAAAAAGAAAATGGTGCCGATAATACTCCAATACACAGAAATCAGTTCCAAATGGATTAAAGACTGAAATGTAAATGGCACAGCTTTTTTAGAAGAAAAAAATGAAAGAATATCTTTCCTACCTTGGGATGTGGAAGGATTTTTTAAACAAGATGTAATTGCTAAATTTAAATGTTGAATATATCAACCACATAAGATAAACACATTTGTTTCTATCAAGTGACATTAAATAATTCAAAAAGGTAAACCACAAACTGGGAGAAGGTGTTTGTAACCCAAATAACTGATAAAAGGTTAGTATACTTTTACAAATCTACAAGAAAGGCAACTTAGTAGAAAAAGGGACATAAAACATGAACAGCAATTTCACAGAAGAAGGACAGACTTCCCAAAGACGTATGAAAGTAAGTGCAGTCTCATCACTAATCAAGGAAGTGCAAAATAAGACCACAGGTAAGTAGCAGGATACAAAATTAATGCACAGAAATATCTTGCATTCCTATACACTAACGACAAAAAACTGAAAGAGAAATTAAGGAAACACTCCCATTTACCATTGCAACAAAAAGAATAAAATACCTAAGAATAAACCTACCTAAGGAGACAAAAGACCTGTATGCAGAAAACTATAAGACACTGATGAAAGAAAACAAAGATGACAAAAACAGATGGAGAGATACACCATGTTCTTGGATTGGAAGGATCAATATTGTGAAAGATGACTATCCTACCCAAAGCAATCTGCAGATTCAGTGCAATCCCTATCAAATTACCAATGGCATTTTTCACAGAACTAGAACAAAAAATTTTACAATTTGTATGGAAACACAAAGGACCCCAATAGCCAAAGCCATCTTGAGAAAGAAAAACGGAGCTGGAGGAGTCAGGCTCCCGGACTTCCTGCTATACTAAAAAGCTACAGTAATCAAGACAATATGGTACTGGCACAAAAACAGAAATATAGATAAATGGAACAGGCTAGAAAGCCCAGAGATAAACCCACGCACCTATGGTCATCTTATCTTTGATAAAGGAGGGGAGAATGTACAATGGAGAAAAGACAGCCTCTTCAATAAGTGGTGCTGGGAAAACTGGACAGTTACATGTAAAATAATGAAATTAGAACACTTCCTAACACCATACACAAAAATAAACTCAAAATGGATTAAAGACCTAAATTGTAAGACCAGACACTATAGAACTCTTAGAGGAAAACATGGGCAGAACACTCTGTGGCATAAATCACAGCAAGATCCTTTTTGACCCACCTCTTAGAGAAATGGAAATAAAAACAAAAATAAACAAATGGGACCTAATGAAACTTAAAAGCTTTTGCACTGCAAAGGAAACCATAACCAAGACGAAAAGACAATCCTTAGAATGGGAGAAAAGATTTGCAAAGGAAGCAACTGACAAAGGATTAATCCGCAGAATACACAAGCAGCTCATGCAGCGCAATAAAAAAAAAAAAAAAAAAAAAAAGACACAACCCAATGCAGAAGTGGGCAGAAGAACTAATTAGACATTTCTTCAAAGAAGATATATAGTCGCCAACAGATATATGAAAGGATGCTCAACATCACTAATCATTAGAGAAATGCAAATCAAAACCACAGTGAGGTGTCACCTCACACAGGTCAGAGTGGCCATCATCGAAAAATCTACAAACAATAATTGCTGGAGAGAGTGTGGAGCAAAGGGAACCCTCTTGCACTTTTGCTGGGAATGTAAATTAATACAGCTACTATGGAGAACAGTATGGAGGTTCCTTAAGAAACTAAAAATAGAACTAGCATACGACCCAGCAATCCCACTACTGGGCATATACCCTGAGAAAACCATAATTCAAAAAGAGTCGTGTACCACAATGTTCATTGCAGCACTATTTACAATAGCCAGGACATGGAAGCAACACAAGTGTCCATAAACAGGTGAATGGGTAAGGAAGATGTGGCAGATATATACAATGGAATATTAGTCATAAAAAGAAACGAAATCGAGTTATTTATAGTGATGTGGATGGACCTAGAGTCTGTCATACAGCATGAAGTAAGTCAGAAAGAGAAAAACATGGGCTTTCCTGGTGGTACAGTGGTTGAGAATCCGCCTGCCAACACAGGACACGGGTTTGAGCCCTGGCCCGGGAAGATCCCACATGCTGCAGAGCAACTAAGCCCACACACCACAGCTACTGAGCCTACGCCTGCAAGCCACAACTACTGAGCCCGCATGCTACAACTACTGAAGCCTGCACGCCTAGAGCCCATGCTCTGCAACAAGAGAAGCCACCACAATGAGAAGCCCGCACACCGCAATGAAGAGTAGCTCCCCCCCCTGCAACTAGAAAAGCCCGTGCACAGTAACGGAGACCCAATGCAGCCAAAAATAAATAAATAAAAGAAATAAATTTATTTAAAAAAAACCCAAATACTGTTTGCTAACACATATATATGGAATCTAGGAAAAAAAATGGTTCTGATGAACCTAGGGGCAGGACAGGAGTAAAGATGCAGACGTAGAGAATGGACTTGAGGACATGGGGAGGGAGAACAGGAAGCTGGGATGAAGTGAGAGAGTAGCATTGACATATATACACTACCAAATGTAAAATGCATAGCTAGTGGGAAGCAGCCGCGTAGCACAGGGAGATCAGCTCGGTGCTTTGTGACCACCTAGAGGGGTGGGGTAGGGAGGATGGGAGGGAGGCGTAAGAGGGAGGGGATATGTGGATATATGTATACGTATAGCTGATTCACTTTTTTATACAGCAGAAACTAACACACCATTGTAAAGCAATTATATGCCAATAAAGATGTTTTTTAAAAAAATAGACCACCGGTAACTAATAAGGTATAAATCAAAAAAGCTAAGAAGTTACAGAGACATAATGTGAATCTACAGGAATTTATATTCACTGCTGGATGGATTATAAATTGATAAACTACTTTGAAAATAATTTGGCATTCTGTAAGGTTGAACATTCATAGACCCTACAGTTCAACAGTTTTATATCTTAAACAGATTGCTATACATATGTATCAGGTGGCATATACTAAGAGTAGTCATGGTGCTTCATTGTTGATAATAACAATTGGAAAGAATTTGAGCGTCAGTTGGAGAAAAGTTGTATAAATTGTGGTGTGTTCATACAGAGATATTTTATATGACAGTGAAAGTGAACGATATTTTCCATTTGGGATGACATGAATGAAACAATGTCATGTGTGTCAGAGTTGAGAATGCAGACTCTGGAGCTGAGCTGCCGGGGGTTTGAGTTCTGGCTCCACCCCTTGCTAGATGTGTATCCTTACAAAAGTCATTTATCCTCTCTACGCTTTAGTTTTTTCATCTGTCAGATGATGGTTGTTGTGAGTATTAAACGGTTTAATATGTGTAAAGTGCCTATAAAGCAGTGTGGTGCTGTATAAATGTTAGCTATTCTTGTTACTCTGAATTCTATTGTTATTGGGAAGTTTTGTCTTTATTATTTACTTTTTGTTGTTATTTAAAATCATGTTTTATCATTCCGCCTCTCCCAATGGATCTAGTGTATGGTCATTGAGGGCAATTAGAAAAGAGAGGAAAATATAAAAAATAATAAATAACCATAATATAATTGCCAATTGAAGCCGTTCTTACTATAGCTTCTGTTCCTTCTACAATCCCAGGGTATACTGTTGTCTAGGGAAGACAAATACACTTCTTTTTTTCATACAAATCTATGTATGAAAGCCATAAGTGAACTGGGGCCTTATTATACTATTTACTCATCTATCGTGCAGACTTTGCAACTAAACCTATGCCATACTGAGCCAGTATGAAATTCTCTAGTAAGAATTCCTGTGGAGACTGCCCAAAACATGAAGCAAAATAAGAAATGTCAGTAAGCAATAAAAGTTATAGACAGTCACAAATACAGAAAGATTTACCTACCCCATGGTGTTATGTCCTCATTTAGATCTATTATTACATTTTATCCTGAAGTTAGAAGAGTGGTAGTTAGTCATTTTCTGCCACCAGAGGGAATTTAGGTAATTAATGGTACTAAATAAGTTGAAATAATATGAATTTTTACATACTCTCCTTTTTGCCCTTTCGACACTGGCTGCTGTTGGTGTTGTTCTGGTGACTCTACAGAGTTAACGGTACGCATCATTATCCCCTAAGAATCCTTACAGGTCTGTTTGTAGATATGTATATAACTGTGCAATAGAAATACAATGAAAAGTGATTAGGTAAATCTTATAGCAATATAGAGAATATAAACATGTTGGAGAATTACTAGAAGCAAAAGTAATTAACAAATGAGGGTCTGTTAGAGTCAGGTGATAAATAATTAAAGAGAAAATCCACAAGATTCATGATATATATAGGTAGGTCAAAGGAGTATGATTTGATAATAAGGGGTTATTAGAGATCCTTGGGAAAGATTATGAAAACCATGAATATTTTTGTAACAGTGACCCTTCTTTATGATTATATGAAAAATTTGATTTAAAGAGAAGTTTGTTATATTATTATTTTATTAGTAATTTTTAATATAGTGAAATATACACACAGGAAAGTATGTAAAATTTATGTATAAAGAATAGCTATTTCTAGGTCAGGAAATAGAGCATTGGCAAGCATGCCAGAGGCCAACCAGGCACCTTTATCAACCCTCTCTCTACCTTTACAGTTAACTACTATCCTTTGTCCTGATCTTTTCCTTGCTGTTCTTTTTAGTTTATCATCTGTGTATGCTTTACTAAGTAATAGTAAATTTTGTCATTTTAAAATTTCCTGTGGGGACTTCCCTGGTGGCACAGTGGTTAAGAATCTGCCTGCCAATGCAGGGGACATGGGTTCGATCCCTAGTCCGGGAAGATCCCACATGCCACAGAACAACTAAGCCCGTGCACCACAACTACTGAGCCTGTGCTCTAGAGCCTGCGAACCATAACTACTGAGCCTGTGTGCCACAACTACTGAAGCCTGCATGCCCTAGAGCCCGCAAGCCACAGCTGCTGAGCCCACGCACTGCAACTACTGAGCCCACATGCTGCAACTACTGAAGCCTGTGCACCTAGAGCCCGTGCTCTGCAACAAGAGAAGCCACCACAATGAGAAGCCCATGTGCCACAACTAGAGAAACCTGCGTGCAGCAACGAAGACCCAATGCAGCCAAAAATTAAATAAACAAACAAAATTTCCTATGAATGCCATCATTTATGTGTATTCCTTAATGTCTTTCTTCGTTTGCTCAAAACATTTGTGATATTCATTCTTATTGTGGTGTGAGACTCTAACTCATTAATTTTTCAGTCCTGTATAATGTTCCTGTAAAATGAAGGATATATATTATTTTAGACACTTTAATATTTTATATTTCTTTTAAGAGCCTAAAAATGTTTTTCTTTATTCAACAAGTACTTTTGAGTGGCTATTGTGTTACGTGCTTTTTCATTTATTTGTTTTTGTTTTTAGCTACCTATAACAGAAGAACCAAGTAAGTGCAGCTTAAATAATAATGAGCGTATTTTCTCAGTGTCTTTGATTTCATAAAATCTTAATTTCTATGTAAAGCATCATGAAAAGGAAAATCCTAACCTGAGGGAAACAAACGTTGGAACAAATATAGCAAATGCCCTTCTTATAGAAGACACTTAAACGCATTAACAAGATAAACACTAAAAACAGAAAATGGGAAAAGGAGGGAAGAAGCATTTCACAAAGAAATATAAAAAGTAGTGTATAGGAAAAATGTTAAACTGCATTGAGGTTTTTAGATTTATAATAGAAATTAGTTTCTTTGATGACACCTTTTTTCTTTATGTGTTTGTGGAACCCAGTGATTTTCAGGCAGTTGTATTTTTTTAAGAAGTTTGGTTTAAGAATTTACAAAGTTGAAGTCAAGTTCTGGTAATTTTTTATTTTCTTGCATTAGCAATTCTTCTAATACAGTATGATTTACTATGTCATCATAGAAAGACAGCATTAGAGAGTGTACATGGCAGGGTAAAATTAAACATATGCTCACAATCAAATTAATGTATTTCATCTGTCTTCAACTAATAACAGTCTGTCATGTTATCTATCTGAGTAGGGGCATAAACAGTTTATTTTGTGTTTGGAGTAACTTCCTGGAGGTAGTTAATGTGACAAGTAGTTTGTTTGAATTGAGTATAACCAGATCAACACTCTAGATGTTTCCTTGATAACCCAAAAATTACTGTGAAAATCTGTACAAGTGCTATATTTGTATTTTGCTTCTTTAAGTTAGGCAGCAACGTATTTTACAGTAATTTCACAGAGAATATTCTGTTTTTGCCATATATGGACTAAGAAGCCTAAATAGTTTATACTTTTAATGCTTTCCATTGACAAGGTATAGACAATAATATAATAAGCTAACATCATAGAATACTTTCTTTTTTAAAAAAAATGTGAAGTAATACATTCTAGTTTGAATGAAAAAGTCATATTCATTATAGAATATGTTCTTATAGCATGTTGAAAAGTGAATATTTAGGAAAACAGGAATATTGTAAACTCTTAGGCCAATATAAAAATAATATAGAAACTATCATAATGTTTTTCAGAATTTAAAAATTTTACTTAACTTAAAATTTTCTATTTAGTTTGATCAGTAGCTCTGACTATTATACATTTGATATATAGTTTTTAAGCTATTTATTACATTTGGTACTGTATATTGGAAGACAATTCTGTTCATTATACCAGTAATCCTATAAGTAGATGGAGTGGAGATCGTGAATATGGATGCCTGGATGCCAGTAAACAAATAGGACTTGTAAAAAAATAGGACTTAAAAAGAGATGTCATGTACTTGGCTTATTAGCATTAGTGTGTGTATTTTAGAAGTCAAAATATATACATAATTTTAAGCACATGTAAATCAAATTTAATAAATTATTAAGGGTATTTTACTTGTCATGTGTGGGCTAATCATGATGGATCATTTTTAAACATTATGTAATTTCACAACTTGTATGTACAGCTGCAAGTACTTTGTAAAGGACTTTATGTAATCAAGTGCTAAGGCAGAGTATCTTATTTTATAATGCTGATGGGCTCAGTTTTATGATTTACTGTTATTAATAAATACTTTTAAAGTACCAGTAAGCAATAACCACGTATATACTAGTTCACTTTTATAATAATGGGCATTTAAAGTTTGTATGTCTTTATTCTTTTAATTAAAACTCTAAATAAAAGACCGTTAAGTGGTCATCCCCAAAGCTGATGTTCCTTCTTCTTTGTGAGACACTAACTGGATTTGGAACCAGATGACTTGGTTCTAATTCTGGTGCTAAAGGTGACTAGCAATGGGACTTTGGTTAAGTCACTCTGAGCCTCAGGTTTTTTGTGTGTGAAGTTAGATTAATGCTTTACCTATTTGTCAAGATTGTTATGAGGACCCAAAGTGTTATGTAAATTTTGAAACAGACTTTAAGTTGCTTCAGAAGTCTCCTAAAGTGGTTTCTTTGCATCTGTTTTACCCTTCTGGATTCTTTCTCCTCGTAGTAGCCAGAGTAGTTTTTTCAAAATGCAAAGATCACATTGTGCCCTTGCTTACAAGCCTCCAATGGCTTTGCATTGCTGTGTTTCAGTGATATCCTCATGTTATTCTGCACATCCCCACTCTTGCTCATTATGTTTCTTTGTTTTCCTCAATTGCACTCAGTCATTTTCCTCTTTTAGATTGCATCCTAGTTGTTCCAGTGACAGAAACATTTTTCTCTTCCAACTTCCTCTTAACTTGGTTGGCTTATTCTCATCTTTCAGATCTCAGATCAAAGAGGTCTTTCAGAGCTACTGTATAAAATTGTCATAATTTCTATCTTGCTTCCTGTCACTCTCTTACTCTCTATCTGCTCAATAACAATCCCCCCAACCCCCCGGCAATTTCTGATTATAATTGTTACATTGACTTGTTTATTTATGTGTTCACTTGTTTATCAATTTATTGCTTATGCTTTTAGCACAATACTTGACACATAATAAGTGTTTACATTTAATAAATGAATTTTAAGGTGTTATTTTACTTATTTTAAAGAAGTACATGAACTATTTTTTTTTTTGGAGGCTGTGATTTTTGCAACTACACAGTTAATCTGAATCATCTTTAGGTTGATTAATATGCAGTGTAATAAATGTAATGACTTTTGGCAGAAAGAATAATCAGCTGCATGTGTATAAGTATAAAACTTGCCATCTTCTGTTTTTAAAGTTATGATATAGATAGTGGCAACTATTTATGTATACAAGATGCCTGAACAGAAAAAAAAAGTCATATTCCTGAAATCTATAGGAGTGCAACATTTTTTAACATTTGTAATTTTCTTTTGAATAGTCTCTGAATTTAGAAACAAAAGTTATCACTGTGTAGTTAATGGAAGTGCTTTCAATCCAGCAGGGGAAAGTTAAAACCTTTCCAGTATATATCACCTGTAGCATTTCCTTCTTGTGCTTATATTTTTGCTCAGGTGGACTGAAATATGTGAGGTAAGCTGGGTGAAAACTGTATCGGTGTTTAAGTTACCTACATGCATATGAACTTCTCAACATCCCATACAAGACCCTCATGCACATCCCTGCTGATTTCACCATCTCTGGGAAGCCAGGTTCTTTCAGATGCTTTTGCACACATTCCTTTGGCAAAGAATGTCCGTCCACCCTGTCTCCAAGGTTGTCTGCCTAATTTTTCCTCATTCTTCAGGAGTTAGCTGAAGCATCGTCTTCTCTGTGAGATCTTTCTTGTCCCCTATGCAGTTCTATAAATTTCCTTTCCCTATTACTCCTGTTTTACCTTGTCTTGTACAGACCACTGTTGTTCTCTTGGTCTTAGAATTTCACTGTATAATATTTTTCTACATGTGCTCCTCTCAGCCTTCCTAGCAGTTAGCACTTAGAAGGCCCTGGGTAAATAGTTCATGAATGAATAAATGGATAGACAAATGACAATAACACTAATACTTGTTGAGTATGTGCCAGTCACATACTATGTACTTTACTATGTACCAGTCATTGTTCTGTGTGCTTTATATGTATTTAGTTATTTTATCTATTACAATAACATTATGAGGTACTATTATTGTCCCCATTTTATAGATGAGAAAACTGAGACAGAGGGATTGATTGCTCAGGGTTCCACAAACAGTAACAAGGCATCAAGCCCAGGCATTTTGGCTCTGGAGATTGCATTCTTTACTACCATGTCCTATTTCCTTTCCAAATAAATCAGTGAATTATTGAGGAACCATTGTTTCTTCTACATTTGCCATAATGCAGACAACTGAGAAATTCAGAAAAGTTATTTCTTGTATGAGACTAGTGTTTGTATATAAGCTACCACTCTAGATAGTAAAATAGTACCAAAGATCATTTATTGGGATATGAAAAAATTGCTGTAATGACACTTTCTTTATGATGATATTTGACATAGTGTCATTTTTATCAGAATCATGTATTGTTTATTAAACATCATTTACTTTCTGTTACTCATCAAAATCTGTTTCTGTGTCCTAATATACAGGCCACTTTATCCTGAAAGTTATCCACGTGAGTAAATTTTGAACCATCACATCAATTTAGGGAATTAATGTTCCATTGGAATCAGCAGGGCCAAATGAAGGATGAAAGTGACAGCTTTAGATTCAGAATTCTAATTTGTTGCTTCTAAATCAAAGTTTTGTACCTCAATAAAACCAAAACAAAGTGTTTTAAGAGTATATCATACTAAAATATTTATGGATGAAATGATATTTGATTTGCTTTAAAATAATCTAAGAGTGGGGATATGGATGGAACAAGATTGGTCATGACTTGATTTTTTTTTTTTTTTTTTTTGCGGTACGCGGGCCTCTCACTGCTGTGGCCTCTCCCGTTGTGGAGCACAGGTTCCGGATGCACAGGCTCAGCGGCCATGGCTCACGGGCCCAGCTGCTCCGCGGCATGTGGGATCCTCCCAGACAGGGGCACGAACCCGTGTCCCCTGCATTGGCAGGCGGACTCTCAACCACTGCGCCACCAGGGAAGCCCCATGACTTGATTATTGTTCAGGCATTTTATATTTTCCAGCAAAATGTATTAACAAAGGAGAATGCATTTTTGTTTTCATAACTGTTTTCCATGTATTACTTGAACCATTTAATGGCGGAAGAAAGAAAATTTCTCCTGTGGTTTGTGTTTTGTTTGTTTTTGTCTCCCTGGTAACTAGAAATGCAAGTGCCTCTCAATTTATAATTGTTTAATATAATTTGTAACTGTTTAATTGAATATGACATAACCAAAATCTCAGAGACAATTGTAATGCTTAGATTTTATTATCTTGCTAGTTATAACTTCATGTTATCATTTTTAATAACTCAAGACCCAGTATATACAGGGAGAGGTTTATTGTTAACAAGAAATATAAAAATCTATATTATTTTATATTAGTTAAGGCAATCTATATTAGTTAAGGTAATGCTAGCTGCTATAAACAGACAGTCCCTAAAGTTTCAATATCTTAGCACAATAGAAATTTATTTCTTATTTACATAAAGACCAAAACCAGGTACTGCTTATCAGTGGCTCATCTCCCTTTCAGGAACCCAAACTCCTTCCATTTTCTGGAACTGCCATTTTCAACAGTTGGCTTCATGGGTTACCATGAAAAAGGAGAGTAAGGACTACCATACATGGAAGGTTTTTATGGGTCAAGCCTAGTAGTGTTGCATATCATTTATTCATTACTTTGGTCAGAAGTTAGTCTTATGGCCACAGCTAACTGCAGGTTGTACTGGAAAATGTAGTATAGGTTATGAACAGCTATCCAGTCTGCTCAACTTATACTTATGTGTCTGTTCTACTCTTCTTTATGTCAAAAACAGTGAAGGATCTTAGATTTTACCCTACTTAGAAGCTAACAAGTTAGCCTGCTACTGCCATGGATACTGGCAGAAGGCATGAGGCTCCTGGATCAGAGATAAAGGAATATGTTACTCCCAGCATAGCAAGTAGGGTGAGCTCGATGTTTGTGTTGGTTCTGCTAGGACAGTGTGAGGGGACCCACACAGATGATCTGTATCTAGCGGTTTGTCTCACAGCTGAGGAATCCTGAACTTAGGAAATCTATCTCTTTTATAATGGTCTCCAAGTAAATCTCTGAACTTTGCTCTGGAGAGAGATATTATCTTTATTATACCAGATGACGAACAAACTTACACTTTATTCCTGAGGGAGACACTCTCTCTTTGTAAGTTGCCATACAAACATCCTTGAAAGAATAGTCCGAAAAAAAAGCTGTCATTCAAAAATTTTTCTCAACTTTAATTTTTAAAAATTTATTAAAAATTTGAGTATTTTCCTTGCCATCTATTAATGCACATATATACATATATAGTATGTTTACAGAGTAGGGGTTTTATTATATGCAATTTTATACTCTTTAACATCCTGTACTATTGTGTATTTCACATGATAGCCTTTCTCCAAGCTTTATTGAGATATAACTGGCATATAACATGATGTAAGTTTAAGGTATACAGTACATTGATTTGATACACATATATTTCATAATGATTACTACCATCATCACCTCATATAATTAACATTTTTGTGGTGAGAACATTTAAGATTTACTCTCTTAGCAACTTTCAAGTATATAATACAGTATTGTTAACTATAATCACTATGTGTACATTAGAATCGTAGAACTTATTCATCCTATAATTGGAAGTTTGTACCCTTTGACTCACATCTCATTTCCCCTAACCCTCAGCCCCTGATAACCACCGTTTCTACTCTCTGTTTCTGTGAGTTTGGCTTTTTTAGATTCCACATGTAAGTGATATCATACAGTACTTGTCTTTCTCTATCTGACTTAACATAGTGCCCTTAGGTTGCATGCATGTTGTCACAAATGGAAGAATTTCCTTCTTTCTCATGGCTGAATAATATTCCATTGTTATATATGTGTATGTATCACATCTTTATTCGTTCGTCTGTTGACAGACACTTAGGTTGCTTCCATGTCTTGGCTATTGTGAATAATGATGCAATAAACGTGGGAGTGCACATATCTCATTGAGATTCTGTTTTTATTTCCTTTAGTTATATATACCTAGAAGTAAGAGTGCTAGATCATATGGTAGTTCTGTTTTTAATTTTTTGAGGAACCTTCATACTGATTTCCAGAGTGTCTGTACCAATTTATATTCCCACCCACAGTGCAAAATAGTTCCCTTTTCTCCACATCCTTACCAACATTTGGTATCTCTTGTATTTTTCATGATAGTAATTCTAACAGGTATGAGGTGGTAGTTCATTGTGGTTTTGATTTGCGTTTCCCTGATGATTAGTGATGTTGAGCATCTCTTCGTGTACTTGTAGGCCATTTGTATGTCTTCTTTTGAAAAATATCTATTCAGTTCCTCTGCCCATTTTTAATCGGGTTGTTTGTTTCATACAACTATTGAGTTGTATGAATTCTTTATATATTTTGGATATTAATCTCTTATCAGGTATATGATTTGCAAATATTTTCTTCCATTCCATAGGTTGCCTTTGCATTTTGTTGATGGTTTTCTTTGTTGAAAGCTTTTTAATTTGCTGTGGTCCCACTGTTTATTTTTGATTATTTGCCTTTGTCTTTGGTATCAAATACAAAAAAATCATCCCCAAGACCTCACTTACTAGTCATGATTTGTTTTTTTGTTTGTTTGTTTGTTTTTTGGCCAGACCGTGTAGCTTGCAGGATCTTAGTTCTCCATCCAGGGATTGAATCCGGGCCATGGCAGTGAAAGTGCCGAGTCCTAACCACTGGACTGCCAGGGAATTCCCTTTAAGTTCATAATTTTTTTTTTTTTTTTTTTTTGTGGTATGTGGGCCTCTCACTGTTGTGAGCACAGGCTCCGGACGTGCAGGCTCAATGGCCATGGCTCACGGGCCCAGCCGCTCTGCGGCATGTGGGATCTTCCCAGACCGGGGCACGAACCCGTGTCCCTTGCATCGGCAGGCGGACTCTCAACCACTGCGCCACCAGGGAAGCCCGTAAGTTCATAATTTTTAATGGCCAAAGAGTATTGTATTGTGGGGTTGTATCATAATTTAATTGTATTTCTATTCTGGGACATTTACATTGCTTCCAGTATTTTTTTTTATATTACAAATGACTGTGGTGAAGATCTTAATTTATAATTCTTATTATACATCCCTAATGTGTTCCTCAAGATAAACTCTTCCAAATTGTTTTACTTGGTCATAGAGTAGAAATGTTTGTAAGGCTCAACACACATTTTTGAGTCGCTTTTCAGAAAGCCCGTAGTACCAGCTCTCAGCAGCACCAGGTTTCTTCTCTCTCTCTCTCTTTCTCTTTCTCTCTCTCTTTTTTCATTTTGAAAGGTGAACTCAGTACTTCATTTTTCTCACTTGCATTTCTTTACATACTGAGATTGAATAATGTTTTCACAGGTTTATGTGAAACATTATAAAAGGCCATTTAAGGTGGTCTAACATTCTGTAAAATATCATTATTAGTTACATTTCTGAGAAAATGTTACTTCTTAGTGGATTGTTAATATTCCATGAATCCCTGAAATGCGCTTTTGTTAGTATCTCTTTCTTGCTGTAAACCTAAATTATAAAATATGAAATACTGTAATTTGTATTTTTTTAAATTTATTAAACTAAAAATTGTACATATTACGCTTTCAAACAGCTTTCCAAGTTGTTATCAAAATTATTCTTGTTAGCCAAAGTTAATTGGCTTCTCTTAAGACTTCTATTTCACGTACCATGTGATTTTAAGAACATGGCAGATAGACTTAGTATCTTGATAACTTATTTTCTTTCTTTCCATTTTAATTTCCAGGTGAGGGTAAGTGAGCTAAGTGATTTTTTTTTTTTTTTTTTGCCCAGTTGGTTTTGACAGTGAAATATTTGGATTTTCTTGTCTGTCTAACACAGTCTTAGAATTTTTTCATCTTCATGTTTTTTTATCCCCATTTATGTCAGCTACACAAGAAAGCCTTTGACATTGATGTAGTTGATTTACCTCCTGCATTCTTATCCCATACAGTTCTGTCCTTCACTTTTCAGACCCCAGTTTCTGTATCGATAAAATTCTTGTACATATTCTCAACATCTTTCTTTCTTTTTTTTTTTTTTTGGTATGCAGGCCTCTCACTGCTGTGGCCTCTCCCGTTGCGGAGCACAGGCTCCAGATGCGCAGGCTCAGTGGCCATGGCTCACGGGCCCAGCCACTACGTGGCACGTAGGATCTTCCCGGACCGGGGCACGAACCCACATCCCCTCCATCGGCAGGCGGACTCTCAACCACTGCACCACCAGGGAAGCCCTCAACATCTTTCTTGACAAAAGTTTTAAAACTACTTCTGTCACTTAGCTCTCCCATAATGACACTGCTGCTGTCCCCTGAAGCTCTTTCAAATGTTGTCGTCCCCTTCTATATCTACTTTATCACTTGTACTGGAGTAGTGGTAATTGGTAGTTACCTTCTTGTTACATATTGCTCTTTCCAGAACATTCTCCTTCATCTTCCCTAAAAACCCTTAGATTTGAATATCAAGCCATATGATTATACCTCCTGCTACTTATATTTCTTGGCGTTATCAGCCAACCCCTGAATCACTGCCTTGAATTTCTTGAAGATTTTGGCTTTGGGTCATAGTCACTCCACTACTATTGCTATCATGATTCTTGGTAATTTTAGTACACATACAGATTATCCTTCTAATACTTTTGTGTCTCAGTTCCTTGAATTCTTCATCTGCCATAATCTTGCCACCCACCTACACTAACATATTTGTTCTGGAGACCTAGTCAATATTAGTTTCCATACTCTCTTCATAATATCAGTTATCAGTTTCATGTATCCCCGTCTATTATTTCCTGTCTTTCCACCTCACATCCTTTGGTAACCCAATTCCAGTAATTTTTAAACCCACATAAGACCTTAACATCAGTTGATCTTACCAATTTTTCGTTTTCCTGAACCCCCCTCCTACCAACTTAAATTCCATGGTCTATCAATATAATCACTCCCTTACATTTATTATCTTCAATTACTTGCCCTTCTTTTCAGTAATTGTACGTGATTGAGAAAACCCCAGCTCTACTTAAATGCAAATCCTCATCTGCTCAATACCTCCATCCATTGCAGCTGAGTGTACCTGGAACAAAACCTACAATATACTGTCTCATTTAAAATTCGAGTTAACTATCTTCAAGTGTTTTCTCTTTATCTTGTTCATCCCATGTCAAATCCATTAGCATTTCTTATTCGCTTTTTATTCCAAAAATATATTGAGAATTTGCCCCACTTTTTACCATCTCTCTTGCTCCTACTCTTGTCCAAACTACCATCTTCTCTTTCCTAGATTTTTATTATAGCCCCCTCGATGGCTTCTCTGCTTTACATTTGACTACAGTTTATTCTCATCACAGCAGCCCAAACCTTTTAAAATGTAAGTCAGATTACGTCTTTTTTTTCTTTTTCCTTACAACCCCCAGTAGCTTCCCATCTCTCTTACAGTGACCTGTATGATTCCTGGCTTTTTAAACTTCATTTCCTGCTATTTCCCTCTCTTGCTAACTCTTTTCAGCCACTCTGGCCTCCTGGCTTTTCTTTGAATCTCCTAAGTGTAATCTTCCTTTAGGGCCTTTTTCACTGCAGTTCCCTCTGCTTGGAAGGCTTTTCCCCGGATTTCCTTGTTCTTAGCTTTCTTAAGGTCTTTGACCTACCTGTTTGAAATAGTAATTCCTCTCATGTACCCTTTATTTATTTTTTTCATAAGATATATCAGCATTTGCCATACACTGTAATTTACTTGTTCGTCTCTTTTCATTAAAATGTCAGTTCATACCATATGACCCAGCAATCCCACTACTGGGCATATACCCTGAGAAAACCAAAATTCAAAAAGAGTCATGTACCAAAATGTTCATTGCAGCTCTATTTACAATAGCCCGGAGATGGAAACAACCTAAGTGCCCATCATCGGATGAATGGATAAAGAAGATGTGGCACATATATACAATGGAATATTACTCAGCCATAAAAAGAAACGAAATTGAGCTATTTGTAATGAGGTGGATAGACCTAGAGTCTGTCATACAGAGTGAAGTAAGTCAGAAAGAAAAAGACAAATACCGTATGCTAACACATATATATGGAATTTAAGAAAAAAAATGTCATGAAGAACCTAGGGGTAAGGCAGGAATAAAGACGCAGACCTCCTAGAGAACGGACTTGAGGTTATGGGGAGGGGGAAGGGTGAGCTGTGACAGGGCGAGAGAGAGTCATGGGCATATACACACTAACAAACGTAGTAAGATAGATAGCTAGTGGGAAGCAGCCGCATGGCACAGGGATATTGGCTCGGTGCTTTGTGACAGCCTGGAGGGGTGGGATAGGGAGGGTGGGAGGGAGGGAGACGCAAGAGAGAAGACATATGGGAACATATGTTTATGTATGACTGATTCACTTTGTTATAAAGCAGAAACTAACACACCATTGTAAAGCAATTATACCCCAATAAAGATGTTAAAAAAAAAAAATGTCAGTTCATTGTATCTGCAGCCCCTAGGACAGTGCCTGGCCATAGTAGGCACTCAAATATTTGTTGAATGAATGAATGAATGATCAATAAAGTGGTTATCCTTTGAAATTGTTAAGCATACTTTAAGCAGGGTGTAGTATGGTTGCGCTAAAAGAAGTTGCATGTTACAATGTTAATGCCTTTGTCCTTCAGTTGCTTAGATATTGGAAGTATATACACCAAAATGTTAACAGTAGTTGTCTCTAGTTAGTGGCATTTTTTATATCGTTTTCATAATTGTCTTTCAGATTTTAATTCCATTTTCAAAAATAAAATACAAGAACTAGCGAAATGATGTTGTTCACTGAAGGACATAAGGGAGATTAAATCATAGCAGTAAGATTGTTATCACATGTATGTTAGATTAATACTGTATAATAATTTTAAAGATGCTTTTAAAAATAGAAGAAATGAAAGAATTTACCAGTATCTCACTGTAATTTCATCTTCAGAATTTACATTTCTGCATTATTTAGAGTGAAGTACTCTAGTAACTAAGTCCTCTTAAATGTTGCTCACTAAATTCTAACATAATAGAGGAAAACTTTATACTCAAGCTCTGTGAGGGCTTTTCCTATATCTGCTATAATTCTCAGAGTCTTGGTTATTTAAAATAACTTTTATGATCCTTAATGGTCTTTTATGTTCATAATACTGGTGGTGATTTTTTTAGGACCTGGATTGTATCTTTTTCATCTTTGGGTTCTCACTGCCTACCACAGTGCTTGGTATATAATAGGTACTCAATAAATGTTTATTGAATAATTTTTTATCAATTGATCGGTGATCGTATTAGTCTCTCATGGTTATCTTTGTTAGGAGAAAAACTTTTGCTTGACTCGTAAATCCCCCAATGCTTATAGTAGTTTATATAAGTAGTTGAGGAGTTGTGGGGCGGGGCTGAGGGGGAGGGAGAGAAGAAAAAAGGAAGAAAAGACACAATGATAGACTCTTCCATTGGAAAAGACAAATGCACATGTTGAATGACAGACTTTATTTTTTTTAACTGGACAGTAATTTCATTGGGGAATTTTCCTAGGGACATGATTTGTTCTTACTCTTGTTGAATTAGGAAAATATTTTAACTTCAATATTATGATAAACTAGATGTATAAATGTCAGAGCTAATAGCTTAGTATTTTAGTCTTCTACAAATTGATGCCTGTGGTATCTGGACATTTTTTGGCCTCTTCTTGTAAATAAAGTCTCAGTGATGTTTAAGGAATAGCAACTTGTGGCCAGAAAAGAAAAAAAGCTGCATATTATCCAAGCTAAGCAATATAAATGGGGCTAAGGAATCCCCCACTAGATCAAAAATTTCCTAGAGAAAGATCTCTTGAGCTTACAAACTAAAGACCTTCAATATAATTTTAAATAAAGCCTTTTATGTAGTATGAGAGCAATTTTTAGTTGATAATCAATTGCCACTATTATGTAGGCTTACTAGATTTGCAAATTTACAAGTTTTTACAAGTTGGTTGGGTCCCTTCCTCAGGAAATCAGTTTAAGTTTTTTTTTCCTATATTGACTCAAAGAGCCTAGTTGTCCTTAAATCCTGTGAATATATTTGCCTTATAATTTGACAGCATTGAGTGAACACCCTTATAGGGTCTGTAGTGTTGTAAAAAGAGAAACTGTTAAATAAAAGATCACATTTGAAAAAATTAGACTGTGCTGGATAAAACCAGTATTGGATATGAGTACTATGCTTTGCTTTAAAGCACCTACAACTATTCAAGAAAGTATATCCTGGCCCATTACTACTTTCAAAATGGATACTTTTAGTTTTGGAAAGCAAATGAGCTGTATCTTTGTGAAATTAAACCATGGCTGTAAATAAAGTAAATATACAATGAAATATAGGTATCTTTTAGCAGAAAATTAGTCATGCATTTGTGTTAACATTAACGTTTATAGAGATTACAAAACTATTGTAATTATTAAAGTAATTAAACTATCAAACCAGATATGCTTGAGTAAGTGCATGTTGCAATTAATCACTATGTTTAAACACATTATACTAAGTAGATCTTTTTTGAGTATCATCAATGTGCCTGAAGCTATATAGATAATAGGAATGATAGCCTTCAGTTTTTTGAGAACTTATCATGTGCTGGTCCTTATGCAGTAAACATGGATTAATTCTCAAAGAACTCTATATGTGATAGATACATTTGTTATTCCCAGCTTTTAGATTTAGGGACTGAGGCATAAAGAGGTTGAAGAAATTGCCCAGAATTACACAGCTCATATCTAAGCTGGGGTACAGTACTAGAAAATAAGTCAAATTTAAACATGTTAAAAATGTATTGATTAACTAATATTGAATTTTGTTCTCTGTTTTTGTTCACTTTTCTAGTTGATTTGGAGCATATGCGAACAGTAAAACCTGAAAAACACTTAAGGTTTTGCCAGGAAAATGGTTTTAGTAGCCACTTTGTCTCAGCAAAGACAGGAGACTCTGTAAGTAAAATAATGAATACTGAATATTACAAGTGATGTTTTACTTTTATTTTCATAGGAAGTATACTTCTATTACTTAACTTTTGGAACAAATTAATTCCTGTTAAAGACATAAAATATCAGGTTAGATACAACATGTTTATTCTATTTATGTTCCTCTTATAATTCATTTAACATAATTTCATGGTTATTTTAGGGAATTAAAAAATACAAAAGTTAAAAATAATATAAATCACTCATAATCTCAGCATCCAGAGATGACCATTCATAACCTCATATGATTCCTTCTAGTCTTATTTTTTCTGATGCTCACAAATATTAGTGCTTCTGCCACTAGTGCTAGTGAATTGCATTTACTGAGTGCCTACTTTGTGATGGGCACTGTACTACTCTGATTATCTCTATTTAATTAAATTAATTTATTTTTTCATATTTGACTGGATGTTTATTGTGTAAATCACCATAACCATTTAAACAAGAAACTTAGAATGATGTTAAAATATTTTTGAAATAGTCCAAAATATCTTCACATATAATTTAGATTTATTTTCCAGCAATCCTAACTGATTATCTCTATTTTATAGAATAGTCTTAGAGAGGTTATGTTGTGGGGGTCCAGGGTACACAGAATAAGTGGTGGAGATAGGATTTGTAAACCTAAGGATTGACATTCCAGGGTTCACCATATTAATCATGCTAAATGTTTATTAAAAAGAAAATTGAGATCATAATATAGAAATAATTTTGTTTTTTTAATTTAATATATTTATCTGTAGAAAATTTTATGTCACTTAATATTACTAAATAGACTTAATAATCCATTAGAGTTAATAATCCATTAAATAAATGTTCAAAAATTTATCCAACCACGTCCCTATCGTTGGGTATATAGATTATTTCTAAGTTCAGTACATTGTAAAATTTTGCAAAATTTCTAATGTAAAATTTTGTCCATAAGCTGTGATGTTTTGATTATTTCCTTGGAAGGGAATTGAGACCTATTGCCAAATTACCACCAGGAAGCCTACGTTAATTTATACTACCACCAGCATTGTATGAGTGCCATATCACTGTACTCTTTTTAACATTCAGAATTTATTTATTTATTTTTAAATCTTTGTCAATTTGGTAGACAAGGAAAAAAAGGTATTTTGCTATTTATATTTGAATTTCTTTGCTGTTGAGGTTGAAATTTTAAAAATTTCATTACCTATTAATTTTCTGCTTATTATCTGTTTATAATTTTCTATTGCTTTTTAAAATTTCCTATGACCATTTTTATGTTAGGGATAACAGCCATTTGTCATAATTTTTGCAAATATTTTCCACTGCCCAGGTGTTTGTTTGACCGTTAATTTTCTTGACATTTTCAACCAAAGGAAGTTTGACTTTTTTTCTGTGGTTTAATCTTTTTGATATTCTTCCTGTATGACTTCACTGATGGTTTTTATGCTTAGGGTAAATATTAAATATTTTAAAGGGTATTTAATCTTTTGGGGGGGTCAGACTCATCTAAAGATGTGACATTTTGGAACCCTTTCCCCAGGATAATGCAAACACGGGCACATACCCACATGTGTCATTTAAAAAATGTATAATATCAATATTCCTTGATAAATCCATCCATGGATTAGGCTTTCACCCTCATGTATCTTCCTGGGGGTCTTTTGTCATTTTAGAATTATTTTAACTTCCAGTATTTTAGCTTATGTTTAAACCACTTAGTATCTTTTGTGCACTTATGTTGAACCACCTGTAAAAATCCCCATTGTTTTCTTTTTAAATTCAACTTTGAAATGGTTTGTTCTTGTGAAGTCACTTTAAGACTTGCAGTCATCTCCAATCGCAGTTTACTTCGCTTCATTGCTTAGGGAGTTGAGCTCCTGGCTTACTGTACTTTCTCTAATACTGCCTTTGTCATAATTCTTAGTGATTTCAGTATCTTTGTTTTCCACCCCACCTCAGCCACAAACTCCCATGCATTGTCATTACAAATTACTGCAGCCCTTCTGTTATCTCATATTGCAATATCAGGCATCCTAATCACTGACCATCTTGTCTTTCTGGCTCACACCCTTGAATGCCCTAACCCAATCAGTCTGCAACCCCAGCAGGACCTACAAGACATTGATCCTAACACTTTTTCAGTGTCCTCCTTTCATGTCCTCATTTTCCTTTCTTTGTAACTTAATCTCATGGCCAATCAAATCACTACCATGCATATACCGTCAAGTCCCTTTCTGCTCATTCACTTTATCTGACTCATTTGGATAAACCTTAACCAAGCCCCTGCCTTTATATGGTTACACTCTTGTATTTGAACGTGGTCAGAGAAAAAAACCCAGAGGCATGCTGGAGGTTTCACTTACATTTCACAGTAGCTAACCTCAAGTGGGCCCTTAATGCTGCTCAGTAATTATGCATGTCCTTAGGCCATTATCTCTCCCCCTCACCTATACCACTGTTTCGTAGCTTCTCTTCTCTCCTCAGGTCTTCAAAACTTCCTTGTCCATTCTCTCAGCTGATGCCCTTGTTTCTTATTTTATAAAATATTTGCAACAAACAGAAGACAACTTTCACATAACTCCTGCCACCACATCTACCCCAACTCTCCTTCCCACCCCATATCCCTTCCCGTATCTTCTGTCTCCTCCAAGGTTACTATGGATCTATACTCCTAGCTAGGGTCAACTCCTCCACTGTGCATTAGTCCCATTTCTCTTTGCCTAGTAACAAACATTGCTTAGCAATTCTCACTCCTGCATCATTTTTTTCCTATCTACTGGATTATTCTGTCAGCACACAAAATATTATAACTTATCTTAAATACAAGAAAACTCTTGATCCCACATCTTTAGCTATTGCTCACTTCCCCCCAGTTACCAGTGGAATGTTTTGAAAGAGTTGTCTCCAGTTCTCTCCTCCCAGTTTGTCTTGAGCAGTTCCAGTCAGACTTTTGCCCCCAATATTTCACCCCAAAATGCTCTTATTAAGGTCTACCAGTGACCTCCTTTTTGCTAAATTCAGTGGTCAGTTCTTAGTCCTTATCTTACTTGATTTAGTTGCAGCATATAAAATAGTTGATCACTCTCTGCTCTTTGAAATACCTTCTTCACTTAGATTCTAGAGTACTACACCTCCTGGTTTCCCTCCTACCTTGCTAACTACTCTCTTAGTCACCTTTGCTAATTTCTTATCTCTCCAACTTCTAAATATTGAAGTGCCCTAGGCTCAATCCTTGGATATCTCTCTTTTTTAAACTTACTCTCTTAGTGACCTCATCTAGTCTCATGGCTTTGGCCAGGCCTCTTTCCTGAACTCCAGACTCATATACCCCAGCACTCCTGTTTAGGTGTCTAACAGCCAGTCCCAATTTAATTCAGGTCCAGAACTGAGCTCTTGGTATTCCCTCTTCAGATCTCTCACAGTCTTCCCCACTTAAATAAATGGCAGATCTTCTACCAGTTGCTAAGACCAAGAAAATTTTGGAGTCATCTTTGACTCCTGTCTTTCTTTGACATACCACATCTATCACCAAGTCCTGTTGGTTCTACTTTCAAAATATATCCATAATCTGGTGACTGTTTCTTACCATCTCCACTGCTACCACTTAGTTTCAAGCCTCCATCATCTCTTACATTAGTGTCCTTGATGATTTCTCTTTTTTACCCTTGATCTTCTATAGTGAATACTCAATACAACAACCAGGTTGACCTTGTTAAATAGAAGTCACATCAATCCACCCTCCATTTCACTCAGAGTGAAAGCCAAAGTTCTTCACATAGTTTACCAGATCTTACATGATTTGTACACTCTTAATCTCTCTGCTAGTTTTCTTCTTACAATCCCCTTTTTCTCTCCATTCCACCGCACTAGCTTTCTTATTTCTCCTTGAACATTGACCATCAGTGAACTATAATATATAATGCTCTTCGGGGTACAAATGACATAAACCTTTTGGGGATATGTATCTCTTTTTGATTAGGGATCGAAGTTAAATTAGTAAAGTTGTGATAAATATTCAGTAAGTAATCATGAGATAAGTAGGGATAAGAATATGATAGAGCACTTACAGAACAAAGACAAGTTATGCATTAGAGTCGGTGACTGATTCGTGTCTATAGATTTTTGTTTAATGATAATGGAGTATGCTGCTCATTTTCTGTTTGATAAAATACAGTAAAGATTATAAGTTTTTTGCTCAAGAGATATGGAGAATTTATTAAAATTGATGAGAACCACAAAGATTATTAAAGAGTTGTGAAGTAAGACCTTTGAAGATAGGCTAATGCCAGATCAAAAGACTATTGTAGAACTGGCAGCGAGAAACTTTACCCAGGTAGTAAAGTATAGACTAATTTATTTTCATTTTCTTCAGGACTTATAGGAGTTTGTTATTATGCTAGTAGTTTTTTTTTTTTAATTTGGTAGCTGTAATTAATTGTCTTATGTTAAATCTTTAAAAGCATAAGTTTTTAGGGATAAACGTATATTTAGACCAGTTCAGTGAAGTGTATGGCTTTTCAAATTATGGTTTAATCATTTAAAAAATTATTATACTTAAAATGTTGCTGTATTTGACAAATAAAGCTATTTTTGGAATAACCTGGTACATCATATTTTTTGCAGTTTTTGCTGTTTATCACTTTTTAGAAAGTTCAATTTATTTGAAGGTAACTTAAACATGCCTGTTTTAAATCATTTAAACCTGTTTTTGTTATGTAGGTCTTCCTGTGTTTTCAGAAAGTTGCTGCTGAAATCCTTGGAATCAAGTTAAACAAAGCAGAAATAGAACAGTCACAGGTGATTATATTGAACTGTATATTTTAAAAAATAATTTATTTCTTAAAAGACATTAATTTTCACCCTGAATCCTTTTACATTCATGCATTCTATGTACATATCCCTAAAAGCCTTAAAAATAGATTGTGTGTATGAATCAGTGTTTATTGCAGAAGATGGAGGATGTTAACTTTTTGCCAAATGATGGAACCTCATTGAAACCTCATTTTGTCCGTTTTGTTGGAAAAATGAGATTAATGCAATAAAAATTTCATCAGTGGTTAAATAATGGGTTAAGGAACTGACTGTATTATTTTGTACTTCTTTATTAAAGTTCTTCTTCCATGATTACTGTACAATATCCTTTTTATATTTTGTACAAAATCCCAACTATAATATTTATCAAAGGTTAGTCTTAACTAGTAAGAATTTACCCCATTTGGCATCTTCCACGTTTGCATTGGTAAAACATTAGTTTTTCTAAAGTCTTGCTCTCTGTTCTTCTCTAAAAGGTCCTGCCTTGTAATGATATTAATTCTTCATGTTATTTTATTGTTAATTTAATAATGGTATTAATTATTGAGGCTTTCTGAATTCTTTCACTATTTGTAGACAGTTCTCTTAGACTAAGAAATAAATATGAATACCAATAATCAAGCATTTAAAAATACCACTACAATAGCATACCAATTCACATGTTTGATTGAATGAAAAATCAGAGCAAGAGCCTGTAGTTTAAAGTCAGGCTTCGGAAGTGATTTGCTTAGAAGCAACATACAAATTACACTTTCCCTTAATCCCCTCCACTCTGTCCCTGCTCTGTGAAGCTAAAAAAGGTATAACAATCTTTCCCCATCGTTAAATTTTTCTTTAATTCTTTTAGAGTTAGTTCTGTCATGGTCGCTCTTTGTGTGTGCATGTGTGTGTGTGTTTAAATAACTTGAGCAGATATCAATTGAAAATTGTTTAGGGAGGGTGGGAGGGAGGGAGACGCAAGAGGGAAGAGATATGGAAACATATGTATATGTATAACTGATTCACTTTGTTATAAAGCAGAAACTAACACACCATTGTAAAGCAATAATACTCCAATAAAGATGTAAAAAAAATAAAAGAAAAGAAAAAGAAAAGAAAAAAAAGAAAATTGTTATGCTGATATGGCTGTTTCTAGAATTTCATTAAAATATTTGGAACTCTGGAAATCTGCTACTTTTATTTCTCATTATTCAAAAGACATTTCAGCACTTACTGTGGCCAGGCACAGTGTTCCGATATTTGTGCCATATAAATTGCTCCCAGACACAAAAATAGCTACTTCGTTTTGGCCTAGGAGGATGGATACAAGAAAGAGAAATTACCATAATTTGCTTGATAGTACTGACCTTGGCAGACCCCCAGAGGTCAAGTGATTCCTCTGCTTTTTAGCTTCACTTCCTAAATGATGTTTCTCCCTGGTTAGATAGTCTATGAATGATTATCAAACAATCATAAATGATTTATTGGACATATAAGTGTGGTTTAGTGGTGGATTCAGAGGAGATTTAAAAGAGTTTAAGATGCAGTCCCGGGCTTCCCTGGTGGCGCAGTGGCTGAGAGTTCGCCTGCCGATGCAGGGGACACGGGTTCGTGCCCCGGTCCGGGAAGATCCCACATGCTGCGGAGTGGCTGGGCCCGTGAGCCATGGCCACTGAGCCTGCGCGTCAGGAGCCTGTGCTCCACAACAGGAGAGGCCACAACAGTGAGAGGCCCGCGTACTGCAAAAAAAAAAAAAAAGATGCGGTCCCTGCTTTCAGTGAAGAAAATTAATATGTGCTAGGC